>NC_090926.1:463875035-464196463 GCF_040938575.1 Ambystoma mexicanum
CAACACCTACAATGGCACCGCAGCTTTGCATGAGCAATGCAGACTTTCACATGCACACAGACTTCGGCCTTACATGTGCACACCTAGACTTTCATATTCAGCAGAGCTTTTCAGGCACAAACAACTGTAGCCTTTCACATGCATGCACACCAAAAATGCACATGTGCACACTCAGTCTTTCACATCCTTTCAGTGCATGCACACAATAGCCTTTTGCATGTGCACATGAACGCCTATCATGTTTAAGGCCGTTGCAGTCTGAGTGGAATATAGAGCTCAGCAAAGGTGACAGCGAAGAGAGGGGAATTGGACAATTGATTTAAGAAGCAAGATGTGTGAGAAAGAAATAGATGAAAGGAGAGCCTCTCAGAAGTGATGAGGGGAGATTGGCCAGAGAAGAAGTTCTAGGGTTGGTGGATAGAGAAAAGTGAACAAAAAAAAGGGGCTAGACCTTTTAAGGGTGCAAAAGGGAGCAAAAAAATAATGAAATAGAAAAATGCCGGGGATCAGAGGTGGAGGCAATGGCAGATCAGAGCGAAAGGGCGAACTTGTTTAGTGCCATCCTGCATCCCTCCCAATATTTACAGTTGAAGACAGACAAGCTCCCACACAGTCACCCTTATCTGCATTTTCCCTCAGCCAAAGTGCTCATTAAAAGTGAACTTTGGGGTCAGCCTGCAGCCTGGATCTCTGCTTTCCTTTGTATAGGCCCTGCACTGTCTTTGAGCTTGGTACAAAGAACAATAAATGTGCTCACCTTCTCAGAAATTACATCCAGTTAGTGCGACATGATTTATAAAATGAAAAGCAATTAATCATTCTTGTCCAGTGAATGGAAGGTTATTTTATGCCTTGTCCCACTAACTCGCCCCCCTTTCCTTTTTTCAGAGCCGCCAGGGGACCACACCCGTGGTGATAGTGCGCGGTACAAATATCCTTTAACATTACATTACAATACAGTACAATAGGCAGAAAACTGAGTTAGCCGCAGTCGTTAGTGGTCCCCACTCACTAGCAAAAATATAATTGTGCACTTCATTCAACAGACGTACCATGCGATCGAAAAGACCGAAGTATTCATTGAGACGAAACAGTTATTTACAGCCTTTGGACAACCACATAAAACGCTATTGTTTTTTAAAGGAACATGGCATTGCAAGACAATTGAAGCTCAATGCACATGTTAACAACTAATATTGCATGGCTTTAGAGTTCAGAAAAGATTCCTTACTGGACCAGGCAGTTATTCTGTTAACCATATTTTATTGAGTTGTATTTAAGGGAGGTAAAGGGTACAAGTGAGAACAACAAATAACCCCTTTTCAGTTGATTATCTTAACATAGGCCAGTAAAAGTTTAATAATTAACCTAACGAAAACACTAAGCCATGTATTCAGATAAAAAGGTCGATGGGGAAGGGAAAAGAGAGTGGGATGAGCGTAGAAGGGTATGTAGCGCAAGAAGGGGAATAGCAAAGGGGAATAACAGGGAAGCGTGCATGTTATAACTGACCCAACCTCGTATAACATCTTGTCTCTCTATAACTGACCCCATATCAGCAATGGCCAGGACATTCACATAACAAATGATGTGTTCAATGTTTATCAAATTAGCATATCAATGCAATCAAGCAATTTGCACTGAGTTGGGGGGCTTAAGTGGCTGGTAATGGTCCTTCATTTTGACCGTGGGTGATTACCAGCTGGGAAAGCCCCCACCAATGTTACATATAACTATTAGTACCGTGGCATGGAGCCATACTGTTGTTTTTATTTTATTAAAGGGAATTCAGATGTGTGTGTGCTGATTTCCTTTTCAAACAACAAATAAAAATGGCTACCATAGACGTTGAAATTGAGTCGCTCTTCTATGTCCATGGTGGCTGCAGCTGTGAAAGAGAGTGGTGAAGGATGAGAAGAGGAGATAAGTGTGGGTTTGGTTTGGTGATCAGCGGAGGGGTGTGTCTGGGGTGGAGGTCTGTACTGGACCAGATAGATTATGGTGACTGATGGGGAGAGGTGTTGGTGGCCTGATTTGCTTGCATTGCACACTTGGGTGCTAATTATCCATTTAAGCAGAACCAGAACAGTTATCAAAACAATATCAACACTGAGGAAAAACTGGTCAAATCTGCATTCAGTCTATGCCATAATAGCAATGGGCATGTATGAAGCAAAAAGTAAGGGTCATACGGACAGGATTACTTTAAAAAAGGTAGCAGGCGCTCCTCTCCAGAAAGAACATGGCATGATAACCTGTTCTGAGATGAGTTTACAGCACACGCTTTTTGCTCACTGTACCTTTCACAGATGGGAAATATCCATTTGCATATCAGTCTTTGTCCTGCCCACATGGGCAGTCCAGCACCGAAATGCTATGGCAATTCCTCTCTGAACAAGAGTACCAACAGCAACCCCATAGACGTGTTTCAGCCGGTTTATAGTGAAAAAACCGAATTACAAAATATCGAAAACAAAAATCTCGAATCCAAAATATCGAAAACAAAAATCTCGAATTTTTTTTTTAATACGTTTTTATTTCGAAATGGGGGGGTTCCCCCCCAACCCCCCTTTTTTCTTTTTTTTTTATTTTACCCTTTTTTTATACTTACCTGAACCCACAAATACATATAAATAAATAAATAAATAAATAAATAATTCGAGATTTTTTTTTCGGGATTTTGGTGATTCGATATTTTGTTTTCGGTTTTTTGACCGACCACCGTTTCAGCCTTGTTGGGCCTCATCAGTGAGGTGAAGCTGTGGCTCTCTGAGCACAGTGAGCAGGGAGTCCACGTCTGGTTGCCCCCAGGTAACTCAGGGTGACCAACCCCAAGTTCCTTGCAAATATTTTAAAAAAGGTAGCAGGCGCTCCTCTCCAGAAGGAACATGGCATGATAACCTGTTCTGACATGAGAGTTTGCAGCACATGCTTTTTGCTCACTGGTTGAGACTCGCCAAGGGGCCATCCACCCAAGAACAAGTGAACGGGCTGTGTCCCTGCTGGTAGAGAGTTTCCCAGACCCCCCCCCCCTGTTTTGCATACCAAGTAACTTTGGGTCTCACCCTAAGTTACCAGGGGACTCCAGACGTGGACCCCTTTCTAACTGCTCTTAGAGAGACACAGCTTCACCTCACTGATGATGCCCAACTAGGTGAAACACGTGTATGGTGTTGCTGTGGTACTCTTGTTCAGAGGAGAATTGCTTAGCATTTCGATGCTGGACTGCCCCTGGGCAGGACAAAGACTGATATGTGGGGATATTTCCTCTCTGTGAAAAGAACAGTGAGCTGAAGACTTGGTTGAGACTCTCCCAGGGACCATCCACCCAAGAACAAGTCAATGGGCTGTGTTCGTGCTGGTGGAGAGTTTCCCAGACCCCCCCTGTTTTACGGACTGGATTACTGGTTCTCATTCAGAACAGTGTTCCCAGTGGCACCTCTTTCCTTCAGAGAGAATGCAGACTCCAGCCCCTTTACATGACACACCAAGCTTCCCGCCCTAGTTATTTATCCCTTGTGACATCTTTCCTTTGGATGTGATGACTTTTATCCCCAAGGACAGTAACATTCTGACTGAACTTTTCCTTTTATCCTACAGGTTGGGAGGGTGCAACCAAACCAGCCATCACAATAAACCAGCATAGGGCACTTCTAAGTGGTCTATGGAATAAATCACTTCCCTTATTGAATCCCAATACTTACACATAAACGCCATGTTCTGAAGCTTGCCTACACCTTCACTACAAAACCAGTAATCTCCTCTTACAAAATGTCCAATATGTATCATTGTTGGGGAGTACATCTTATCTGGGACCCAATCCAGTACATGATTTGAGGTGTGGCAGCCGAGTTGGATATCTCCAGCTAGCCCTCTTTAATTAACATATGAGCATCTGTAGTTTCCCTCCCCATTCTTGCTCTCAAAGGCCGCTCCAACAGGTTTACAGGACTTGTTAGTTAATAGACTTTGATACCACCTTCATTGTCTTGCAATAAATGCTTGAGGTTAAGCTTCCCATCCAAAGACAGTAACCTATAATTCGACCCCTCCAAAGACCATCTTCTATCGCATTTAGGTGATTCAAATAGTGTTAATCTTGGTACTCTGTAATCCAAATTCAATTTAAGGGGGGCAAACAATTTGAGAAAGGAAGCTGTTAAACATTGATCGATATATATCACACAAGTGTGCTAAGTAATCGGCTTACCTCCTGTTCTAATGTGTGTGGTATCCCAAATGGGGGATTGTCCAGAGGTGGCAGGTGAACGGGGTCCTCCTGAAAATGCTTAAAGTGCCTTCACTGAGAACAAGATAGCTTCGGTCATCTACTATTGGGGCTGGAGATGGGGTATTATGCAAAGCTCTCAATGAAAGGGGGCAGTCTTGGGTTGCTTCAATAGCTAACCATGCTGTGGCGTCCGCCTGTGTCCTGCCCGTGGTCCATTTGGAAAGTTGACGTATAGCAAAGGCCATGTGATAGTCTATGCAGAACCAGGAAAGAAACCTCATCTCCAGAACGCTTACTCTTTGGAATACATCTAGCCCCTCACAAGGCTTTTTGCCGGCCCATAAGAAGGGATCAAGGATTTTATTTAGTTGTTTAAAGAAAACACCTTAAAGGGAATTGGCTTGGACCAATTAAATGGCCAATGGGGAAAAATTAAGCTATGCATGGCTGCATCTCTTATATGATGTGTGAGGTGTTCATATGCCTGGTGGGTGCACATATTATGTGAAGTGTATTCCTTTCAACTTCCAGGCCAGGTGTAAGTGCTCATATTGCAAGGGAGAGTGCCAGTCATTTAAGGGAGAACCTCTGTTTTTTCCCATATTGGTTTTATAGTCAAATACCAATCCATACTCGTGTTACATTAGAGCCGGGATTGAATCTTCTGGATCTGCAACATATAGTAACACATTGTCTGCATAGATTTTAACCTGTCTCTTTCCTATAATAATGCCTTTGATCACAGGGCCCTCTCTTACCGACAAAAGTAACAGTTCAAACACAAAAATGAATAAAATAGGTGGTAATGGGCACCCTTACCTATCAAACCGGGTCAAAGGGAAGTGCTCTGGCATGATGTTAACAGACAGTGAGGTGGCTTCAGTATACAGCATTGCAATCATTCCTCAGTCTGGAGCCAAAGTCCATCCACTCTAGAATCCCATCTGGTATTCCCATTCGGCCCCATAAAAAGACCTTCGATGGACACAAAGGCAATTGGGCTCTTGGTATTGTTGGGCCAATGTATGAGGTTGTGAAGGAAAACCGTATAATAGGGAGGTAAGGCATGATTTAGCAAAGCCCACTTGATTGGCAGATCTTAATACTCGAAGCACAGCTTAGTTCTAGTGCCAAGGATCCTAGCAAAATGTGTACACTCTTAATTAATGATGGAGTTGAACATGCCATTTTTTCATTTGAGGGCAGCCATTGCCAGGCCTCGGGAGGCAATTAGCAGTGCTTCTAAGAACTCTATGAATGTATTGTATTGTATTTGGTTATTTATCTAGTGCTCTTTCCCCACTTGTGTGGCCTCAATGCACTTTTTCGGTTGGAACGCCCTCGGTGACTGTAGTCAATGTGCTGGAAATTGTAAAGAGTTTAATTTAGGAGATGCATGTGTGCATTTTGCCGGTCTAGGACTTGAGTGGCTGACCAGGCTCGACTAAGCAGCCGAAAGAAAGGCCAGGCCAATGGGTCGACACTATTGGTGATTTGCGATAGATTGCTATTGTTGAGAGAGTCGATGTGTGGCCAGCTATACTGAGTTCCTTTCAGTTGGTAGTCGCTGTATGCTAGTGGCAGAGGTGTTGAGGTATGTCAGATGTTTCAACCTGGACGACTATATGCGATGCTAGACCGGAAGAGCGTAGCCATAGCAGCATTCTCCGGTGCATGTGATGGAGTCTTACCAACTCTCCAGTTTACAGTCTGAAATACAAGACAGTGAGAAGTTTAAACAACTGCAGATACATCTGCTTCTTTTGGGGTGAACTCGGTCTTCTATAGGCACTTGTAAAAGGTGTCAAGCGATGCTGCATTATGAGTCGGTGGTCCTGATGCTGCTCTGGTCATCTTTAATTCCAGCTGCTCTTGATTTCTCCTGTCTAGCTTTCAGATATACAGCCAGTAGCTTTCCACTTTTATTGTAACCCTGGTGCTACTTCTCACATCTATTTTTAATCAGCGCTCCTCTTAGCAGCTCTGCTGCAAGCGCATCTGAAATCAGAGGCAAGAACAGCTGATCTGCTCCTATTCGGATCACCCGAGTGTTCCATGAGAGAATTCTCATCTGCCGCGTGTTCCGCAACCCCTAAAATGGCCCCCAATGCCACCATCGCTACCAGAGCATCACAGAAGGCTGGAGAAATCACTGCTGCAGGCCTGCATCCCTATTTGCTCCTCTGACCCGCCTGCCACTCCCCTCCTGCTTTAAATGGAGACGGAGTGGGCCGTGAGGCGAAGGCTGCAGAAAAAAGGCCAGCGCTCCTCTAAGCCGCTCTTCGCTGCTCGCAGACTGCCGTCTGCCAGGAAATGCTGCGCAATCTGCAAGGTAACCAGCCCTTCACGACCCTGTCTTTACAGTCTCAGTCAGCCGCCTCCAGACTTAAACGATTATGTGCCCGCACATACGTCGCCCCACTCACCTTGCTACTACTCACCACGAGCACCCGTAACGCTCGCTTGCATGCCAGATCTCAGAATCTATCCCATGCTGGCAACACACCTGCCTCCTATCTGCCACAGCGACACTCTACGTTGATCATCACTAGATACGCTGCGAACAACCACGCCCCTCAACCATCCAGCTCACCTATTCCCACCAATGATGACACAAAACTCCTCCCCAAACCTCATACCACTTTGAACATGGGACCCCATTAATGGGCAATGTACTGACTCAAATGCTACTATGCATGTGTCTATGACCTCTGAAAATGGGACCCCTAATGTTGTAAACACCATACCCTCCACCACCGATGCCTCCTACACCCTACACTCCGACCACCACACCCACCTCCAATAGCCACCTAACCCCCTCCACCCAAGAATCCCATCTCAAATGCGCCCTGGTCAATGCCCGCTCCATCTACGCTCACGCATTAGACATACATGACCTCATCACCACTCACAACCTAGATCTCCTTATGGTTACTGAAACCTGGTTACATGAAGCCTTGGGCCCTGACCTATCCCTTGCACTCCCACCAGGCTACGCAGTCACCAAACAAGATCGCCCATCCAAAGTTGGAAGAGTTGCACTAATAGCCAAAGACTCCATTTCCATCATAAAGATGGACAAAACCATGAACAACAACAGTGACTATCTCCAGCTGAAACTCGGCATCTCCCACCACTGTACCATCACCATTCACCTTGTCTACCGCCCTACAGGCCCTATAGGAGACTTTCAGGCCTCCCTCACTCACCTCCTGGAAGACAATTAAAAAAAATCAACCAAAGCGATCCCTTGGTGAAATCAACCTAGGCCTGAATGACACCAAAGACCCGTCCGCCAAATCGCTCAACACAGCCCTTGAGACCTTTGGATTCAGAAACCCTATCACAGACCCCACTCACTCTAGGCAGAACACTGCATTGGGTCGCCCAACACAACTGCCCTCGCTATCACAGATAATACCCCCATGCCCTGGTCCGACCACCACGTCATCACCTTTGGCATCCCCACTGCCAGAACCTCTCCTCCCCCTCTCACCCTCTACCACCTGCCCTCACAAGAAGTGCTCACCAGCTCACCAAAGAGAGACTCCTACCATTCCTCCAGTGAGCAGCTTTTAGACCCCCCTTCTCCAATGACCCACAAGCCCTCGCTGAAGAGTATGACACAGCTATCACAGCAGCGATCAACTCCATCGCCCAACTCAAACCTCGCAAAACCAAACCCACCAGCCACACCAATGCATGGTTTACCCAAGACCTCCTCAAACTCTGTACTGACAAACGTGCCGCCCTAACACGCTAGCAAGCCACCCACAATGACAAAGGTAAACTAGACTTCAAATCGCGCTCAAAGGAGTACAAGAAAGCCATCATCCACGCCAAAGCCAAATCCTTCAAAACCATAATCTCTGACGCCAAGTCCAACACAAAAGAAATGTTCTCCATATTCAGAAAACTAGAGACCCCCACAACCACACCCCAAAACTTCACCAAGGATAAGGCATGGTGTGATGACATCCAAACAGCAAGCCATGCGCAACAAGCTCAACTCACTACAAACTAAAATTATGAACACCAAACAAGCTCTCGAGCTCTTCCACTCCCGCCCCCTCCTCCTCTCCTAGCCCCTCTCCCCTTTTCTCATTCAAGGCCATTCAGGAGCCAGACATGATCAACCTCATGAAAACTATTAAGCCTTCAAACTGTAAGGGTGATTCCTGCCCTGCAGCAATTATCAAGGACTGTGCAGACACCCTCGCGCCATTCCTTAAAGCCTTTGTCAATGCCTCCTTTGCTACAGGGAAAGTCCCCTCTTGCCTCAAGGAAGCCTGGGTCTGATGCCTCCTAAAAAACAGGACATAGACCACCCTACATAACCTCGAAAAACAGATGTACGATGCAAGAGATCAAGTTAAACTGGTCCTACTCCTACTTCTTGACCTCTCTGCGGCATTTGCACTCATAGACCATAACGTCCTCCTCGGCCTCACCCACCATCATGCTCTGTAGAGTGCCTCAAGGCTCCTGCCTCTCCCCCACCCTCTACAATATCTTTACACGCCCTCTCTTTCTCATCCTTGACGCAATTAGTATCTCCTACACCAACTACGCGGACAATACTCAGATCCTTCTCACACTCACAGGCAACTATAACACAGACTCCACGACTCTTAACAACATCTACAATACCATCCAAATGTGGATGGCTGTCAACGGACTCCACCTCAACTCTGACAAGACAGAACTCCAACTGGTAGGATCCCTGGACACACTCAAAAATTCAGGGAGTGGTAGTGGGACACCGAAAGGTGAGACGCAGTATCAGTGGGATACTTAGAAACTCTACACACCCCTTTGCAACACGAACGACAACGGACTAATACCAGAGCTGTTTACCTGACATATCCGAACACAAGGCTCAGGCAGAGTCAGGCAATTGCTGACAACTACACATTCCTGACTACCCTTTCCCATAGGGATAAAGGGCAGAGTACAAGAGCAGCCTCCGAGCAAGGCCGAACGCACAAGGAAGCATCAATTCCAGGAAGGCAGTTCAGACGGAGGAGAAAGGTGGAGAGACCTGCAAGGATGTCAAAGAGGGAGTTGCCCTTTTCAACCCAGACCCCCGAAGCCTCAGAAGCAAGAAACATAAGACCGGAAATCGCAGCTGGCAGGTGGTGCGACGGATATCAGTGGTACATGGCACCCTATTGCACTGATAGCCAGGGTGGGGCGATGTGGTGGCCTACGAGCTACCGTCCTTGACTGAAGCAGCAAAAAGGAACCACCAATGAGTTAAGCACAGCCGGTGAGTCGGAAAAACCGGATAGTCGACTGGCTTGTGCCATGCTCAAGGTTGCAGTAGCAACAGTAAGAAGATGAATAGACAAAAGGTCTTTGATGAACTATGAAAGCAAACTTGGTACCAGAGTCAGAGTGGTTCACGCCACATGGGCACTCAGTCGAAGGTCTCTGACCAGTACCCCTCTCCTGAACAAAGAGACTGTGTCGAACATTGTGAGTAAGAAGAAATAAAAGTACCAAAAGGCCGTAGGGAAGGCCGGTATAAGGTGTTAAGGTGGTCATACAAGGGTCAAGTCATATCCCTTGTACAATCAAAGGTCTTTGACACATTACATAACTGTGGTTATTGTAAGACTGCGTTTTTGCCCGGCTGAGAGGAATGCCCTGAGAACTGTGATTGTATGAAGCCTGCGCTTGCAGTAAGCCAACAGAGGGACCTGGCGAGACGAGATCACCCCTTCGGAAGTCTCTGTCTAAATTGGCAAGCGCTTTGTTGGTCTGAACCCGACTGAGGGACTGATGATTGAAAGAAGGATCAGAGTCCGGCTGAGCGGAATCCACGGGTGACAGGTACTCACCCAACGTGAAGGTTAACAAAAGGAACTTTTATTTTGTTGTTTTGGCGTATCAGGCCCTCTGAAGCAAGATACTTTGCATAAGAAGAGACTTGGGCACGGAAGGCTCTGATACTGATACTGAGAAAAAGGAACTGTAAGCTTTTGCCAGAGAAACTCGGGAGTGTGCTGTGCTCGAGAGTCCCGTCTTATCCCCTGCTAAAACCGCAGGGAAGGGAGACCCCGGCCATAACATCCTGACTTATCATTTTGTGAACACTTCTTTTCTTGTGAACATTATCCCACACTCTTTTGTAGCATAGCGCTAAGGATTAGCAATAGTATTTCTTTTTTAGTATAGACCCTTTTATTTGACTAGACACCACTAAGACTGTATTATTATTATTTGATGGTCGTAGCTTGCTCCCATCTTAGATTTAGGTTTAGGGTAGGCATTTATCTCCCCCATTTTACAGTTTAATAAACACCCTTGAACTGTGATCACTTGTGTCTGCCTTACTTTGATGCCATGCCTTCCAGACCACTTACATCTCACAACAAGCCCTTCTTTTGGGGTTGGAATGCTGTAGAGAATGTATCTTATAAGTAACTCCACACTCCTCCCACATCACCTTCATATATGGAGATGCGAAGTTGGAGGCCCTGTCAGAAATGAATTCTTTAAGGAAGCCTACATGAGAGAATATCCCTATCAGCATATTTACCACCACAGAGTGTTTGATACTCCACAAGGGGATCGTTTCAGGATGCCGGGTGATGTGGTCTACCACTACCAAGATGTACCAGATCGCTTAGGTGGTGTGGGGATCCAAAGGACCCACATTGTCCATCCCCATTCCCTCAAACGGCCGCCCAATTACTAGTTGTTGAATTAAGGGCTCCTTTATCACCCCGTCTGACTTACCAGAAGGTTGGCAAGTAATTACATACAAACATATTACAAACATATTTTGCCTCCATCTGATTTCAGTATAAGTGGGCAGACAGCCTGTCGGCTTTCTTGATTCCTCCTAAGTAATCTGTCAAATGAATGTTGTGAGCCAAGTCCAGTAGAAACGTTCTGCACCATTAGGGGGGAAAGCCAATCTTTGGTCACCCCCTCCTTGGGCTCAGTGTACAGTAGACCATTTTCCTTATAGACCTTAACAACCCTTGGGCCTCCCCCTGAGCCTGCCCCTTTGCCCTGCTAGAGTGTGGCAGGCCATTTGCGCCTGGTAGTCAGCCTGTGTTGGGCCTCCAAATGAGGACAATTCACTCAATTCTGGCAGGTCCTTTAGGTCTGAAGCTATCAGCTCCACCATCTCATGATCATTTTCTATGTCAGTAGGCTGTCCCTGGATCACTGAATCCTGTGCTACTGCCATAGGTTCATCAGTGGCCACTGGGCCCCCCTCCCGTAGGAGCACACACATCAGTGGTCTTTGGATTTGGGCCAGGCGATACCAGGCTCTTCGGTCTCTCATGCTCTTTGGCAGGAAGAAACCTGGAGCCCATGGTTTCAAGCTCTTCCTTTCTGGCTACTTTCTTAGCCTTTGATCTAGTGATCACCATAGTTATTTCAGGATCAGGAAGTTCATTCAATAATAGAAAATCTTCTTGAATTGAGTGTTTTGATGCTACGCAATGCGCCAACGCTTCTGCCCTCTGGGGCCACTAAAGACTCTGACCTTGCAATCGGCCTTTGACATACTACTGGTCTTGCACCTAACATCACCCTACTGCAGTGCTGCTAGCTGCTCTGTCATGCAGTGTGAGAGCTTTGTTCCCAACAAAAAGACCAGAGTGTTTTGGAGAATTGAGATCACCTCTGGGGACCCAGTACTTTCATGCTGAGTAGGAAGGGAACATTCGGCCACTCTCTGGCTTATTGGGAATTCATACACACTGATGATGGCCTCCTCCATGAGGCCAGCATGGACTATGGCATGTTTGGGTCTACACTTACAGGCTAGATCTCCCTTAAAACATCCTTTGGGTGTTGAGGGTGCTGGTACCTCAGTGTTAGATGAACCCTCACCATTCTTTTCTGTGGGCAATGCCAAAACATGTGGGTTGATTTCTCTTCAAGTTTTTACGGGGCTTGGGTGGAGGAACAGTGATATTCTTTGTCCTCCTTTGGTTTGCTTATCTCTGAAGCCTTTTCTTCTGGATTTTTTTGCACTCTTGTGCTCACATAACTGTCCACAGTCTTTGCAAGCTCCCTACGGTCTGTGATCTTCTTGTCTAAAAGAAACCAGTGTTACTCTCACAATTGTTTAGGACATGAATATGCAAACAAATCTAACATTTCCTCAAATTGTTAACTCTCTAACCTGCCACCCACCAACTGAGATACTTCTTAAGGGATGTGTGTAAACGTTTCAAATGTTTGATTTCCCCAAGGTATTGCTCTGGGGTCTTCATGTGGATGGCTGCCTTCATTTTGGAATAAATTGACCTTTCCTCAGGATCCAACTGAATGATGGTATCAGTTCCTACTGTCAGTAGAAAGATTATTAGGGATGCACCTCTACAATCCTTCCTCCACCTCCTGGCGCTGGATGGCCACCTTTGGTACTTCAAAGCCTGCGAAGAGGTCTTTTCTCCTCCTCATACAGCTGGACTAATTCTTTCGGGAAGTAGCACCTCAGCTTTCCTTCGGTGCCACCAATGAAAGTACTTCCCTCACCAAACAGAAGATTGTTTGTATGCCTCCCCTCTCTCCCGCAGATCCAGCATGACCAGATCTATTTCTCTTCTGCTAGAGCTGCTAAACCCCTCTGCTTCTTCTATGCTGGGCCCACCCTCCTGTGCTCTACAAGGAACTTCTGTTCAGTCCGTCCTAACCCCGATATAATACCCTGGGACCTAAACCGAGTATGGGACTTTACTGAAACTTTGGACCTCTAGGAATCCAGACTACTCGCCCTCTGGATAGAATGATGGGGAACAACTCTGACTATCACAGCCCCCCTCCATAACTATGCCCCCCAGTGGAATAAGTACCTGGGTGGGGGCTTCAGGTGACTAATGGCCCCCTGGGTCACCTCGGCCACCCTAGATTCCACAAAAGCTCGTAGGCTCTTCAGAATTTCAGACTTACTAACCTTACTGTAGTAGGGGAGACCCGTAGTTCGCCTAACTCACAAAGGGCATTGCACTTCAGCCCCCTCACTGAGCTCGTGTCTATCGCCATAGTGTAGCAATACAAAATGCCTGTCAGTGTTTCTAACATTGAAAACCCAATATTTTATTTTGGAAGACTAAACTGTAGGCACAGTCTGTATCCAATCCAACCACTGCCCACCATTCTGATTAAATGACTAATGCTCTGATGAGTAGGGATGAGTAGTGGCTAAACCACCAGCTTAACCCCTATTACTACTACTAAACCAGCAGTTATCACAATCATAAAGGTGAGCTGGGCCTCTCTTGCCTTATGTGATAGTGCAGGCCAAGTGCAAGCTACATCCTCATGAAGGCTGTGAATTGATAACAGTAGCAACCCAAATATTTTACGCACAATAGTCCAAATTAAAATGATAAATATGGAATTTTAATGAAACTATATAATCTAAATGAAATATGAAACCCCACCCCTGTAAAGGAACACAGAATAAAGATGTTTTTGTGAAAGGGGCACTCAGGGTGGATGAGAAGGGGCGGTCAGGTGCAAGGTGTGCTCAATGTCACTATTCAAAGGATATGTCTTGTAGAACAAGGTAGAAAAGGTAGGGGGCTTAAAAGTCACTATGTTCCCAGAAAGTGGACCAGGGGGATAGGACCTCTTAACAGTACCTTATGTTCTTGTCTTTGCAGCTCAACAGCGTTGAACCAGGCTTTTAGATGTCCAAAGAGGAGTCTGGGCACTTTTGGTGCCGGGCTAGGGGTTACTAAGTGAAAAGGTCTTGAATGCACAGAGTGGTCTTTCTAAATCTAACTGTCACAGCCCTTCCGCACACGAGTACGCGCATGGGGCTGACGGGCATGGCCGAAAAGAACATTGGGAAGGTGGAAGTGGAATGAGAGGTGTGTGTGTGTGTTAGTGTGGGGTGGGGGCGCGGAGAAGGTGTATGGGTATTTGTGTATGCGTTAGGGTATATTTAAATGTGTTGGGGGGACGGTATAGGGATAATGGGAGGGGTCGGTGTTTGGGGTGAAACCCCCCGTTTTCAGAAGTGCGGGGGCAGAGGGGTGAGAAAAAAGTTATAATGGCGAATAATGTAGTCCGCACATAATCGATCGGAACATATCTGTCTTTTTGATGTGCGACCTTCAATATTCAACATTATCACATAGAACCAGGCTAGGGTCGAGTCCTGGAACAGTGGGGACAGGTCGCAACAATTCAGTGCTGTTCTGCATGGCTTGCGGGTTGAAGATGCTGGGAATGGCAAGCAGTGTCTGCTTGGCCGCAATCGAAGAGTGTGTGACCTTGTGGGATGGAGAAGTGGAGACTTGCCTTTGGTGGTGAGTGGGCTCGGCTGGCACAACACAGTGTCGGGGCACTGCACTGCAGCAGCGTTGGCCAGGATCTCGAGCGTGCACGCCCTGCTTCTTGAAGAAGCATATGCTGTGCCATTGACACCACAGATGGCCTGGTCCATAATGCATGCAAAATGCACCTGATGCGCAATGCTTCTGCAGGGTGACTAAACACGCTGCTATAGGTGAAAGATGTAATTATGTTTTCAGGTCAAACCTTGGTGTTTTACACAGCGTAAAAACAAGGATGGCTGTCATCTGACCCCTGGTGTAACAGTATTATGCATCTGTCGGTGGCAGAGGCAGCTTTTGGTGCCAGGAAGGGAGGTTCGGGGGGCGGGGGGTCAAGTGGCTCTAGAGGAGGCACCAGCATTGCAAACTAAGCAAGGTCAGATTTGGCAAGTGAATATGTTTAGTGGAGGGGCAGCAGCATCTCCCACAAATTAGCATGCGTGTCCAAGTGCAGCGAGGGGGCCCAAGATAAAGCGAGGGGTTTGAAGGTTGTATTCTCCAACCAAGAAATCTTTTAAAATGTGGTGAAATGGTGCATTTTACAGCACAGTTTGAGAATAATGGGGTAAACACCCATAGGGTGATGCATGAAAAACCCACCCAGTAGATGCCATGTCATTAATAGTACACAGGAGTATTTTCATCATTCTTAAGATGCCTGTGTCCAGCAATGCCATTTTATATTGCTTACATGTCCCTGCGCCCATGATAAATATGCAAGAACTGCTGCTTTAAATCACTTCATGAAGCTGTGCCCCTAATACATGCCAGCATTCCCATTGTAAATCACCTTTCTGTTGCAACCACGATCGATTCCAGTATTCTCTCTGTAAATCTCTTTAATGAAGTGGTGACCAAAATCTATGCCAGTCTGGTTACTGTCAATCCGTTTCATGAATTTCCAGGGTAGCACGTTGGATGACATCACTGTAAATACATTTTATGATGTAGGCCCCTACTGACATACACGTGCACACATTGCTCTTGGACAGGGATGTACATACACACAGTCAGTCTCACACACAAAGACCAACTCAATCGTGCATGTACATTGGATATAGACAGGCATACAAACTTATTTTGTTTTAACTTACTTACGGTTCCTGACTGACAGGGCAATGAGAGTGCTCCAGAGCAACTATTGCCCAGGCAGACTCCAGCTTGGTTACCTAACAACCAGTGGGCAGCAGTATGTGTAACCTGATTGACGTAGAGCGGATCATCCATGACTTTTTCTTTAAAGACCATGCTTTGTTACCAGTCCAGCTCTGTGGACCAGGTATGGGGGAGCACCAGGCTTGGAGGTGGAACCCAAGAGGAGGCAACCGTCCCTTCTCCATCCCTTCCTGTGGCTCTGCCACTGGTGTGTACACACTTGATTCCGGTCAGTGCTTTAATTATATGATATGATATTTTATTTATATCGCGCTTGTACACAGGTGTTTCAATCAAGTCTATGCAAAAAGGAGTCTCGTCCTTAGCACTTAAGGGGTTAAGTAGAATACAAAATCGAGACGGCCTCTGACAAGGGGGCATGGCCTAAACAGCGATCAGCATTGACAAAGGTGGCATGCATACCCAAAACATTAAATGAAACCCTGGAAACATGTATTTTGGGTCACTCAGGTGGTCGTGTTTGCATCCAGTCTGCATATTTTAAGTACATCTCTCTGGCTGACTTTTGTAAATAAATAACTCTGTAAATAAAACTCACCTCACTCTCAGCATATAAACCATTAAACCAGCGAGTAAATCCCCTATGAGAAAAGGTGGACAAATATTATTAATATTAGGGTATATATTGAGTGCAAACCTAGCTTTGGGAATCAACGGAGCGCTTTACAATCAGAGGGGGGAGAACACAGTGAGATACGTAGAGAAAAAATGAGCCGGAAGCTAAAACAGGAGGGTGGGCAATTGGTAGCATGGGGGAAGATAGTGGTGAGCAGATTACTGAGTCTGTGGTAGGGTAGAGGGTGCAGAGTGTGTGGACCTAGGTGTTAAAGAGGAGCCATTCCTTGAGCAGGAAGGACTTGAGCTCTTTCCAGAACTGTAGAAGTGATGGGGCAGGTTTTATGTTGATGTGGAGGCGGTTCCAGAGTCTTCGAGCATAGACCGATAAGGCCGGTCTTCTGGTTCTTTCCTTCCTGCACTGTCATAATTTAAGTCTTCACATTCCCTTACTTCTGGTGGATCGCAGGCCTCAGGATATTCTGAGTTTCTCAGTGAGGTAGCTTGGGGACTTCAGGATGACAGTCTTGTAGTTGATTCAACAGGATTTGAAGATATGGGCTTGCAGTGGGAGCAAGTGCAGTTCGATGAGGGTCGGGGTAACATGGTTGAATTTGCAGGTTCCTTTAATGAGTCTTGCTGCAGCATGCAGGACACATTTCAGTGGTGCCAGGGTAGTCGGCGGAAGGCTTTCCAAAAGGACAGTGACACCATCCACGTGGGAGAGGACCAAGGCTTGCACAGCAGATCTGAAGTTGCTTTCTGCGATGAAGGGCTTGATTTTCCACAGGAAAGAAAGTTGGTACCAGGCTGTTTGTGTCTTGCTTGCTATGTGCTACTTGAATTTGAAGCGTATGTCGATGTTGAACCCAAGGTGCTTGGCACAGGGGGGCCAGCTGTTGGGTGAATCCCTCGAGGTTCATAGCAGAGAGCCAGGTCTTGAAATCGGGGTGCTTGGTGGTGTTGGTCAGCAGTAGCAATTCAGTCTTGGAGGGGTTGAGCTTCAGGTAAGCACTGAACAGCCATGACTAGATCAATACATGGTATGCCCTGAGCCAGTGGATGTTTTCGATGCAGGATATATTGAGGTACATCTGTGTGTCAACTGCGTATTGGTGAATGTGGATGTAGTGTGGAGAGAGGAGGGTTCGAGCGGTTCCATGAAAAGATTGAAGATCACGAGGGACAGGATAGATCCTCGTGGGACTCCACAGGTGATGGGTACCGTTGGTGATATGAAAGAATCCATTTGTACGAACTGTTGGCTGACACAAGGTGGGATTTGAACCAGCTGAGGACGATCTTGCTGATCCCCATGCAGCGATGTAGATTGTCGGTGAGTGTCTGGTGGTCTGTGCCAAATACTGCTGAGTGGTCATGGAGAACTAGGAGGCAAGGATGGCCATCATCAATGATTTTAACGGTATCGTCGGTCACCTTGATGGTAGACGTTTCTGTGCTAATGTCTGTTCCTGGCTTTTTTATGTAAACCCAGAATTCTCTTTGATAATGTAAGAATGACTACATATTGTTCTATTTGACAAATATGTCTTTGATCGTGATTTAAGCACAAAATCTTTGAGCATTTAATGCACATCAGACTTGGTGCCAATTCCATATTTCTCAACAATCCCCATAGCAGTAAAATGTCTTCAAACCATGAACCATCTATACTCCTTCAGACAGCCTTAGCCCTCGAGTTTGAGGTTTAAATTGGCCTGCTTGAGCAGAGGAGAACTTTTCATTTACCTAAATGCAATCCTTCGACAGCCGGTAAAAGGAAATTGCATTGACTGCTTATTAGTGGAGCAGAAGAGGGATCCTCAAAGTTACTGTGGTCCTTATCACGGGGCCCTTCATTCAACCAACGGCCCCTGCTCCATGGGGGCCCCTGCCATGCCAGTGGAAAGGTTCCTGTAGAGTCATGGAGTTCGGGGGCAGTGGGCAGTGAATGATGCAGTGACCAGTTATTGCCTTGGAGGACTGCCTTCTGATAATGTCCATCACTCCACAAATGGTATACTGTGCACTCTTGGAAAATTAAGCAGGAGGCTAGTGGCGAAGGATCATTAATTACATTGCATATTGTATTCCTGCCTGGATGCAGTTATTACTCATCTGTCTATCTTATCTTATCTTAAATGAATTTATAAAGTGCACATCCACCCAGGGGCATCTTGGCGTGAGGCAGGTAACAGTCAGGAGGCACAGTCCTCACTGATGAACTAGATTAGGCATAAAGAAACGTCTTCAATAACCGACGAAAAGATAAATGATCAGCCATTGCCGATGATGAAAAGAGAATTCCAAGTCCTTTGTGTAGCAACGGACAAGACATGTCCCCCAACCCGACAGAGCCGTACCCACGGGACATAGATAGTACCGGACTCAAGGGAGTGGAGTGGACGATTAGGAACATAGGGGCGAAACTTGCAATGCAGGTATTCAGCCCCCAGGCTATAAAAGGCCTGGTGAACAATGCACATAGATTTGAACTGCATCCTCTGGGCCACAGGGAGCCAAAAGCCGTAAGGCTGGAGAGATAGACATACAATAGGGAGTGTGTACCACCAAACTGGCTGCCGCGTTTTGCAGCACTTGCAGACGGAGGATTAAATACAGTGGCTGTGCTAGATATAAGGAGTTACAGTAGTCTAGTACACTCAGCACCAGTGCAGCAACCACTGGGGCATGAAACTGCGCAGGGAGGAAACCCAATACCCTATGCAAAACTCTCAATCTGTAGTGCCCATACTGACAGACAGATGCCTCCTTGGCCTCCAAAGAAAGCGAGGAAGAGATCTTGTCTCCCAAATCCTTCACAACAGAAACCGTAATAGAACAGGAACCAAGAGAAGAAGGCCAAAAAGAGGGAGTCCAAAGAGAAGAAGCAAAGGAGGGGCCAACTACCAGGACCTCAGTCTTGTCCCAGTTATATTTAAGCCAGTTGTGGCCCATCCAACTCCCCACGTCCTCCAAGCACCCCCGTAGCTGAGACGCAGGATCAGGATAAGAACGATCAAGCCGCAGAATAATCTGGGTGTCATCAGCATAGAAGTAACATCGGAGGCCGTGGCAGTGGATGAGCTATTGGCTCGATGTACACATTGTACAAAGTGGGGGACAAGGCCGACCCCTGGGGGACCCTAAAGACGGCGGGACAAAAAAGGAGGAAGAGAGACGGTTCGTGCACGATCACCAAGAAAAGCTGAACACCAAGAGAGCACATGTCTAGTTATCCCCGCGGCGGCAAGACGGGCGAGCAGGATGGAGTGGTTGACAGTGTCAAAAGCCGCCAATAGGTCTAACAATATCAAGGCTCCCACTCCACCCTGGTCAGAGAGGTGCGCAAGGCCATCCACCACCGCTCTCTGACCAGCTCACTCTCTGTGCCCCGGCCGGGGCGGAAACCAGACTGGACAGGATGAAATAAACTACATGATTCAAGAAAAGAGCTAAGAAGAGGACAAATTTGAGACTGCAATAACTTCATAAAGAAAGGTTGTAGACAAATTGTATGAAAATTAGCGGGGCAAGAAGAATCCAAGGAAGGTTTTTTTTAAAAGAGGAACCACCAGTGCATGTTTCAGCTGTGAAGGAATTGACCCAGACTGACATGAGTGGTTGATGGCCTGAGCCACCTATTGAGCAATAGTCGGCATAATGTCTTTACACACAACCAGTGGGATGAAGTCCAGCGCAGAAGTAGACTTAAGCATGGACATAACCCTTATTATCTCCTGCGGTGAGAACAAGAGGAAAGAGGACCACAGACTCATAGGAGCACATTTGGGTATAACTGGGGAAGATCTCACTGGGCCTGAGCCCGACAGTGAAATCATTTTGCGAATACTTGCAATTTTATCTGAGAAAAAACTTGACAGCGAGTCACATTACTCCTGCGAGGGACAACCCCTGCCTGGGCCACAACAGGGGAGGATATAGAGCATACGAGTTCAAATAATTCTCTGGGCTGATTAAGAGCAGCATCCACTCTACCCGAGTAGAACCTGCCCTTACCAGCCACAATGGTCTTATGAAACAGGACAGTGGCCAGACGCAGAAGCACCCGATCTGACTGAAGGTAGGAGCTTCTCCACTTTTGTTCAGCCTGTCATCCCTTAAGCCGCAGAAGCTTCAGAGCATCATCGAACCACGGATCAGATTGACTAACTCAGTGTCTAGATAATCTGACAGGGGCAGGGATATTCGGCTGTCTCAGTAAATACGTGGGCACGAGACATCAGTTCGACCAATGGAAGGGTCTGGCACCTTAGCACAATATTGTAGACAAATGTGTGTATACACATTTAAGGGAAAAGTAGGATTATTGTCCACTTTTTCAGGGTTAACCCTTTCGTATGCAGGTAGATGTATAGATTAATGTTGCCTAAAGGTGAAGGAAACTTAGACTGCAGATCATTTTACCGGTTGGCACAGTTCTGCAGTTTCACAGTGATGTCATTAACATGAGATATTATTACCTGACTAAATTGTACTCCTTGTATTCATGTAGAAAGGATGGACATTTGTATGGACCCTCATGGATTGTGGACTTTTGACCTTCAGGTTGAATACAGATTCTTTCACCAGGTGCATTGATCTAATAAGCTGTGCCCGCACTACATCATATGTTATGTGTTTAGCCATCAGTACCCGGCGAGAGTCAAGCAGAATGCAACACGCATTCTGATTGGCTCTCGCCGGGTCATTACCCGGCCGAAAATCCCTCGATTCTCGGCCAGGATTCCAGTCACCTTGTCCATGGCGGGGGGCGTGACAGCCCCTCAGCTATTGAGGAGGCTCAAAGCGGTGCCATCTCCGCTCCGGGCCTCCCCACGGCTGAGAAAAGCTGCCTTTGCCCCCCTGCCGGGGACTCAGGTAAGGTTTTTTTTGGGGGGTTTTTTTGTTCCTCTTTCCTCCACCTCCCTGCCCTCCCCCACCCCACTTACCTTCTGCCTCCTTTGTTAATGGCAGGCGGCGTGGCACCCTCCAGCCATGTGGAGGCTCAAAGCTGGGCCATCCCTGCTCCGCGCCTCCACGCGGCTGGAGGCTACCATCGACCCCGCCGGGATTCTGGTGTGTATTTTTTTTTCTTTTTCCCTTTCCCGGCCCCTCTCCCCAACCCCAAGTGAGGAGTTTAAGGGATTTATAGGTATCTTTGATTTGTACCCTTCTCAAGGCGCATGCCATGGTTGATTATGGGTATCCGGCAGTGTATACGGTGTGTCTATAGTGCGTATGCTGTGGTCCGGGTAGGATGAATATTGCAGCAATTCCCTTTAAAACGTATTATTGGCATAAACAATGAGCAAAAACGAACAAAACCAACGACCCCATCCCCTACCCATACTCCTCCCCAACCTGAAGCATCTATCACCTGAACATTAGCTGGCAGTCAATAGAATTCGCTGTCAGAAATAACCAAGAACATAATATGCCTAAATAGTCCGACTGGAGGTTGTGGACCTTGAACCATCAGCAAAAGCTGATACAACAGTCAGCTCAAAAAACATATGCAAATTAAGTGGAGGGGTTACTGAACCACACTATACGAGCTGGCGTTTTGGCAGCTCTGTGGCTTGTTCACTGCTGGGCTCCGGGAGCACATTGGTCATATAGTCAACATTAATTGGCCACATTAGTCATTTAAACAACTGCTTCGATTGTGCCTAGGCCTCGGCCTTCATGGGTCCGCCTCTGGTTCCGGTCTGTTCTGCTACAGCAGTGCTGGCTGTCGCTCTGGAGGAGCGCGATCGGGTTGAGAGAGGGGTCTCCCACCATTTCCTTTTGATTCTGGTCCCCAGTCGCCATCAAGGTGTAGGTCAGCCCACTTCCAGGCCTCTCGCGGGTCAGTGAAGTGCACTGTAGTGCCCTTATGATAAATCTTCAGTTGGGCTGGAAATAGTAGCCCATATTTCACATTGTTGGAGTACAGCCTCCTTTTCAGCTGTTCAAATGATTTCCTGGCCCGTTGTACCTCGCGAGTGTAGTCCGTGAAAAAGGCGATCCCGGAGCCATTATACGTGATTGAGCCCTTTGTTCGAGCCATCTGGAGCAGCACATCCCTGTCTCTATAGTTTAACAGTTTGACTATGACTGTCCGCGGTGGTATGCCGGGGGCAGGCCTTCCTGTCGGCATACAATGGGCTCTTTCTATGGAGAAGAATTTAGAAAAAGATTTGGGTGCGAAGATATCCGCCAGCCATTGTTCTAGGAAAGGTTCCATGCTAGGCCCCTACCGCCTTCTCCGGGAGACTGAGAATGAACACATTATTGCATTGTGATCTGCCTTCTCCCTCATCAACTCGGGCTTCCATGGTTTTGAGTCTTGTTATTACCAGCGAGAGCTGTTGATTCACTCCCATAAGGCCGTCTTCCGCTTCAGAGATCCGCTGCTCTGCCTCTCCTGTGCAGTAGGATAGTTTTTGTAGATAGTGTCTAAGAAAGGGGACCTCCGCCATGACAATGTCCATTTTCTTCTGCATAGAGGAGCGGGAGTTGGCAATAACAGCCATCACGTTGTCAAGTAATCTGAAGCAATGCAGCACTTTTAAAACAGCGTTCGCAATATTGCATTATGGCAGTTCTGAAGCAATATTATCAGTATTAGGTTTGTTATGCTTTATCATGCTTTGAAACATGTATGCGACAGTAATATGAGAAATATGAGAAAAGTGCTGTCAAGAAAGCGTATATGTATGTTCAGCTTCGCACAGCTTGGCTTTTGCTATTAAGCAGTTCCAAATATGGAAATCCGATTCCGGACACAAAATGTCGGATTCATGGTAACTAATATGGGCAGGTATTCCGGCGTTTAGACTGGCTACTTAAAATGGCGTCTTAAGCATCCGGATAGCCATATATGGGTAGAACCATATATGGACAACCGACATTTCCTATACTTGTCTGTACAAAGGTTACTGACGGGCACTGCCGTACAAAGGTAACTCTAGTGCGTCTTGAATTAACACGAGGAATGAGAAGGGGTTATTCGAGAGCATTTCAGTGAAGCTGGTTGGATATCGGCCAGGACACGAAGTGTTGGCTTGAACCCAGCCAGGACAAATTGGCTGCCGTCCCAGCAAATGAGTCATCTAGCGATCTCTGCGGAGACTATAAATAAACCGCAAGCGCGGAGACATTAGGAGACGCAGAGCTGGAGGTGACAGGCAGCGAGCAGGTGCTTCCCCGCAGCGCAATGAACCGGGACAGAGTTCAAGCCAAAGCATAGCGCATAGCGCCTAGATGTGAGTAGTTATGTTGGAGATATTTTACCTTATGCAACGATGCTATGCACTGTGATTGATGGAAAAGAAATAAGATAATACCAAACGAGGCTTGTTGGATTATGTGCTAGCATATCATTTAGAAAAGAAATAATGCAACAAGAGATATGCTGGTTCTATACGCAACTATAATCCTAATATTAACCATTTTTGCTTATTTCTGTAACATCGCTATTTTTATGATACTTAGTTTTATATATAGGAAAATAAATACTTTATAAAACTCAAACTCCTGAGTGGATCTATGCGTGAGAGATGTAATAATGTATTTTGAACCTAAGTGCTCACATTTAATAAATTCATGTCTAGCTAACTTAGGCGGGCTCTGGGACGAACAGCGGGCGCAGTTCCAAACAGAGATTTCCAATGAGCAGGCTATCCTAAAACTGTGATATAGTTCTCAGCTCTCCCCAGGGGTAACCAGGGGAGGGTGGGGCTCTATAAACACGACCCTAGGAGTGTGAAAACGTGACAACGTCTTTCAATGAGAGGGGGCTCTTCTGTTGCTGCAGTATCTGATTGCGATGCTTGATTCATAGGTGTACTGGCGGTGTTGGTCGCGTATTGATCCATCTTGCTTTGTGTGGATGTCTTTTTAGGCTGGTCTTTAACCATGGTGTGTAGGTGAGCCCATTGGGCTGCGTTCTTAGCTATACGTTATTGTATCAGTGATGTGTTTGGTAATTGCTCCAGCAGTTTTCAGTTGTTTGGCACACTGGTGATCCGGCCCTGAGATTCAGGGCCAGTTCATATGGGGATATTCCAGCCACCAGAGATGTTTGTTTGTCGATGGTAGCTCAGCCGTACTTATGTATTCTTCCACCTTACCGCTCTCCCTGTGGGAAGGTTAGGCATCATCCATTGCTCCTGTCTGTTTGAAGAATTTAGGTGCGAGTGGCCATGGTGGGGCACAGCTAGGACCACGTTTTCACATGAGGGCGTGTGCAGCTCTCTCCACTTGTCATTGGACTGCCACCAGTATGCCCCCACATTTCCTACCACCAAGGCCTGGGGTGTCTCAGCTGATCCAACTCCCTACTGTCATTATCCGGCAGCTAAACACCCAAGCCCAGGGTAGTGCTCCGTGGTGCTGCAGTCACTGTTCACAGGTGTTTGTGATGATCTGGCCTCAATAAGCGCCCTTGTAATCTTCAGAGCAGTTTAGCTGGCGGGTGGACCACACTCAACCCTCTGCAGCGTCCTTCAGTGCGGTTTTCCTATGCTTTCATATTATTAGTGGTGGGTTATGCTGTTCCCCCTATGTTCAGTGCGACCTGGGGTCCGACCACACCTATCTCTCCCTTGTGTTCAGGAGTATTAGTCTGCTGTTCTAGCCGTGTGTTAAGTTCCCATATATTGATAGTTTATCACACTTGCATGTTTGTTTTCCTAACAGCCGTCGCTTTCTGCACTCTGGACATCTCAGGGTGGGGGATCAGGGCAACAGGTTGTATCCTCCCCGGGACACTACTGTGGCGTTTCCCGCTGCTTGCCACCGGAGCCGAGACAGCGCCTCACGCTCCCCCCAGACCGCAGCGTCTAGGAAGATCAGGGTGGGTGCCCCAAGGCACACCATGGACCCTCCTCAGGTCTTATTCAGGTGGGTGGCCACTGTATGTGGTGAGTTCAGGGGTGATGTTTGCTGAGTGCGTCCGGCCGTTCGCAAGTTGCAGTTGGCCCCGTGGGGGTCACGTAGACTGTCTCCCTTGGTACGCCTCACCTCTTCTTTGTGTCCCATTCATCCGCGGTCCGGATGTCCAGGGCTGCCCCTCAGACACTTCACAGCCGAGGACCCGGACCTCGAGTGTGACTCCCTTGAGGGTCCGGTCTGCTAAGTCAATGCTGCATGCTGGGAAGGAGGCTTGTCTTCTCAGTTCTGTCATCAGCCGGTCGGCCAAGTGGGGTGGGGGAGGCGGTCCACAACGGTTTTCCTGAGGCTCTCGAGGACCCTTTGCGATAACGCCATTAGTCGGACCCTACTTTCCTTTTTTCCCTGATGTCCCAGATCTCTGCCGTCGTTACTGCCTGGGTCCCAGATCATGGGCAGTGAGTTTGTAGCAAGGTGAAATGCCGATTAATTAGCAGGATGTCTGTGGCTGCCACAGAGCTGCTCAGAACCACATCCTCACTCGGCCCTGTCAAACAGTGCTCCCGAGAACCACTCATTCTAAATGAAGCAGAAATAGCCATGACTGAGGTAGAAAATCCCATGTATCAATATAAACAATCTGAGGAAGTCTTGTCCGTTCTGGAATCGCACCTAAATGATGAACAACTCACCATTTATCTAGATGTCACTAAGAAATTGAATATGGTTTGAAACTAAAATCTGTAGCTGTAAAAATTAAAAACCTCTGTCCCTGTATATAAGCGGTGAAGATGGTTCTGGCAAAACATTCTTAATTAAAATAATCTGCAAATGTCTACAAAATTTAACAGCCTTTCGGCTGTAGTAACAACCCCCACAAGATTAGCTGCTTACAACATAGGTTGTAACTTTACACCGACTACTACTCCTCCCTATAGAACACCAAAACAAATTAGAATACTACAAATTATCAGCAGAAAGTGCTACTGAGTTACGCAGAAATCTAAAACAAATGAAGGTGCTCCCGATAGATGAAGTAAGCATGGTTTCCAACCTCATGTTGGCTTTAATTCATCTCGTAATGCAAGAAGTCCTGAAAACCAATTACAAAGAATGGTTTGGAGGAACACATGTTTTTGTTTTCAGAGACCTCCTACAGTTAACGCCAGTGAAAGGGCAACCTATTTTCAAAACATTGGTACACAAAGAATGCTGCTATACTCTGGGAAGCATTGGAAAAGTAAATCTCTGGCAACATTTTCACTACACAGAACTAACTCAAAACCTGTTAACATGTTACACATATGCTAACATGTTAAAAAGCATTAGAACTGGGCTGCTTACTAAAGATGCAAAATCCATCTTAAATAGTAGACTAATCCATGAGCTATATGGGCGAAACACATCTGCTCCTGATGTCATGGAACAATTAACTCAACAAAATGTATGTCCTTAATGCCAACCCAGGCAAGCTGTAGTTAATTCAATGAGACAATGTTGAAAAAAGAAATGCAACCCATACTTCATATCATCTCCAAAGACAAACTAGAAGTGCACGGCATGTCACTTCCTATGCATCAACAAGCAACAGCACGACAAAATAGCTTGGAAAAATGTATCTCCAACACAGCCGGATTGGAGAAAATATTGACTTTGTGTCTGAACTGCAGAGTAATTCTAAAATGTAACCTTGACATAGAACAAGGCTAAGTCAATGGAGCAATTGGTACAGTTGTTGGCTACCAAACATATCCGCATGACAACATTCAGTTTGTCAATATCCACTTTGATAAACTTGCAGAAGTAAAAAGAAAATTGGCCATACAATCGGAAGTTTACTTCTTTTCAAAGACATGTATGTACGCAGAGAAATTTTCTTTGTCTCTTGCATATGCTGTCACTAGTCACAAATCACAAGATCTAACCCTAGATAAAGTATTGATTGACATTGGCAGCACAGTCTTTAAAGAAGGTATGAGTTACGTAGCACTTTCACGTCTCTGTACACTCAATGGTGTATTCCTAGCTTTGATGCAAACAAAGTCAATGCTGAGGGAGCTCCATCCACAAGATCGTAATTACTCATTCCACTCTGGGCCCCACGCCTCCTTATCTAGACTCGATTATTTTTTTCTTCCTACCCCAGATGCATATAGGGTAACCACAGCTATGTTGTTGCCCAAGGGAATTTCTGATCACTCACTTTTGGTGATAGAGATAAGCACGAACAGACCTACTCCTCCCAAAACATAGAGACTCAACAGCTATTATTTAGGACTTCCGGAGTTTGTAGACCACATAAGTGAGAAAACTAATGAATACTTTGAGATAAACTCTACCTCGGTTGAAAACTCAGAGATAACCTGGGAGGCCTACAAAACGGTACTCCGGGGAGAAATTATCTCCTGGACATATGCGAAGAAAAAGGAACACAAACGAAAGATAGCAGAGGCCGAAAGAGAGGCAGACAAGTGGGAGGTCAAATACATAATAAGTAATACACCGGATAGGCACCGCTCCCTCTTGAAGGCCAGAGAGTGCCTCCGGAACATCGCATTAGACAATGCGAAACATGCTCACTGAGAGACACGGACACGCACTTACGAACAAGGAAATAAAGCAGGTAAATGGCTGGCCTGGCTGGAGAGGAGGGACGAGGGACACCGGCATGTCCGGGAAATCCAAAATGCACAGAACAAGCTGGTTCAACAAGATTCCGACATAGCGGAGACTTTCGCGAACTACTATGCCACACTCTAACAAGGCCCGAATAGCCCAGTGGATCTCTCCATATTGGACGAAATCACGATCCCCCAACTGTCTGATGCACAACACGAGCAGATGGACAGAGATATTATGGAGACAGAGATTGCAGAAGCCATCGCCCAATTACACTCTGGGGAACTGCTGGGTCCTAACGGTCTTCCAGTGGAGACCTGGAAAAAATTGGGTGGATAGAGAATGGCAACCCCTCTCCATAAAATGTTTCTCCACTGCAGAGATCAGGGTGTTCTCACCCCGCATCTATGTAAGGCCAGTATTGTGGTAATTCCTAAACCAGGTAAATCCCCAGAATTATGCAGCTCATACAGACCTATTTAATTCATTAATGGGGAAGCTAAGATACTTGCAAAGACTGTCGCTACTAGATTACAAGCCGTCAACCCCTCCCCAATCCACCATGACCAGTGCGGGTTTATGCCAAATAAATCGATGCACATGAATCTACGACGCCTCCACCTGGAGCGTGCTCTGAATCTTGATACACCCCTCGCCTTGCTAGCTATTGATTTTGAGAAGGCGTTCAACTCTGTGGTATTGAAAAGCCTTTGGGAAACTATGCATCATATGGGATTCGCTGAGACCTTTCTGGGTTGGGTTAAACTACTATACAAGGCCCCGCAGGCAGAGATCAGAGTCAACGGCTGGTCCTCCAGACCCTTCTCACTGGGCAGGGGGACACGTCAGGGGTGTCCCTTGTCCCCCTTGCTGTTTGCACTTGCCATCGAGCCTCTAGCTCTGTGGCTTTGCCAGGTGGACACATGGAAGGGCTTCCGATGGCCGGAAGGCGGGGAAGAAGGCTCTGTTTGCATGCAGATAATTTACTGATATAGTTGGGTGACCCACCCGCTCTTGTCCACTTGTCATGCGGATTCTGGCACGTTACAGAACGTTCAGTGGTCTGCGAGTCAACTGGGGGAAATCTATCCTCTTTCCGGTCAAACTGGGGGAACACACGATACCATCAGACTGCCCGTATTGCATTGAGCGTGAACGTTTCCATTACTTGGGAATCCTGATCTCGAGAGACCTTTTAGAATATACGCCTCGTAATCTTCACCCGATCACAGACTGGTTCTCTAACGACATCCGACACTGGATGCTTCTTCCCGTAACACTACTAGGTAGAGCAGCCCTGTTTAAGATGCTGACACTACCACGCTTCTTGAACGTTTTCCAAAATGCCCACTCTGGATTCCTGATTTGGTATTTCATCGAATAGATGGCCTTCTCCGAGAACTTATATGGGAAGGGGACACCCACGCATTGCCCTCAGCAAATTACAGAGGGGGCATAGGATTGCCACACCTCTAGTCTTATTATTGGTCAAGTCAAATGATGATAATTAACGATGTGTTCCATGGTAATCAAGTACTACCACATATTAGAGCCCAGATGCTAGTGATGCACAACATGTCACCACTTGCAATGCTTCATCAAGCCCTCACCAAACCTCCCCCACAGACGAGGGTAGCTCACACTGCCATAATTTGGAGACATGCACACAAACATATAGGATGGGAAAGAAAGGTAATCCCGGATGCAACCCCTGTGGAATAACGGCACTCTGGTGGAAGTGAACAAACTTCCGATTTGGCCAACATGGGTTGAGGCCGGGATCACAGTGGTTGGGGACATACTCACCGACGAGAACGTTATGTCATTTGAGGAGCTGCAGTGAAAGTTTGGACTTCCCAAAACGGATCAATATCACTGCACTGAAATCCCCCAGGCATTACGTAGACATACTCCCTCACTTACGAATACGCCACAATGCACTCCACTGGAACGTAACGTCTTGTTAGAGCACATACCCACGAAGGCCACCTCTACCCTATGCAGTGCTTTAACGGCCTTCGCTACTTCAGAACTTGCCAGCCTTAAGTTGAAGTGGGAGGGAGAGGTGGGCACTATTGACCCAGAAGTTTGGGTACTGGCCCTAATGGGCCCACGACAGATGGCAATCATCTCTAGGCTTCACCTAATACAATTTAAGATCCTGCACAGAGTTTATTACCCCAGGGTGGCACTGTACCAGTTGAAAAGAGCTCCCAACCAGAAGTGTTTTGATGCGGATAGGGTGAGGGCACCTTTATACATATTTAGCGGAATGTCCTCGGATCAAAAACTTCTGGCAATGATGTTGCAGCAAACTAACTCATGTTTTGGGAAGGGAAGTGCCAATGGACCCCAAACTGTTGCTATTGGGCATCCCAGATGAGAATATTACCAATCAATGGCAAAAACAGTTTCTATCTACAGCAGTGGGACTAATTAAATGCAACATAGCTCAACACTGGAGCTCACCAGACTACCCAATACAGGCCCAATGAACGGCCGATGTGGACATGTGTGTGGCAGTGGAACGCCGAGTTTACTCTGCACAGGGATGTCCAGCGAAAGCCCCGAAAATCTGTGGTAAATGGGAGGAGGGGAGTTGAATTGGGTGTCTTGGATGTTGCAACAGGGGACTATGTGAATCGAACAGTGCTATGTCTAAGGAAGAGTTATTGCTGATTGGTTGACTTGACAAGAAACCGGAGGAAAGCGATGAATGTCTGTATGTTTTTGTGTTGAAAATAATAAAAAGGAACTTTAAAAAAAAGAATGAGTGGTTCTTCAAGTGCGTCTTGGCTTCCGGTGAGGGAAGGTTGACTGCCCTCAGGAGTGTCTTTATCTAGTTGAGCTTCAATGTCTTCCTCTTGTTAGCATTTATTGTCCAACATGTGTTTGTATTGTGTGAAATTGTTGTTTGTTATACTACTTTCATTTGCTTTGAATACAGCTTCAAATGAGTCGTAAAGTCACCTAATAATTATTTTTCTTTTCTCCGTTTAAAAAGTTGGAGTAGGGCCATGTAATACAGTTCTCTATGTTGTGGAGTTTTAAATGATAACTTTACATGACTAATTAGACTGGGATTGGTTAGTTTCACTAGGCTTCCTTCACAAGTGGAAACTGAATATTTGCCAGTTGTCTCATATGGTGTGACATTTTTTGGGGAAATGTCATACAGACACATGTTTTCCAAAGCAGTAGTTCTGTTTGGGTAGTATGTGTCAAGTAAATTGTTTCATTAAAATGTTCTGGCTGTTGGGATCATTTGCGGCTGTGTGCCATGACCCTTGCCCCTGGCCCTCACTGGCAAGTCAGCCTTCCAGTTAGGGCCAGGTCAAAGGCCTTAAAACCTCATCCAAGACTCTCTTTGGCGCCAGGCTCATAACCATCATGAAGACCAACATTAGAATGGGATTATTTACTTGGGACTATTTAACTTAGGGGGGGTCCAGCCAACATGGAGGCACACACATAGCTCAGTTACAAGGAACTGAGCTATGCGGTCTAGTCTTTTGGGTGTGGCAGGCCTGGGACTACTTTACCTGGACTACTTTGGGTGTGGCAGGCCTGGGACTATTTTACCTGGACTACTTTACCTGAGACTATTTAAACCACACCCAAACAGCAGAACATGCTTTGCATTATTCTACTGTGGGCAGCGTAACGCTCACCGTGTCCAGTTTTTTGATGCCATTTTACCTGAAACCAAGGACCTGCAGAGAGAGAAAGAACACTACGAAACTTACCTGGAACAGTATCCTGTCTTCAATCCATCGCTGACTTCAGTTCCACTCCCCTGAAGGTACGAACTCCATCATCTGGCAACGCTTGCATCCTGGAATACCATAACCTGGAAAGAGGAGAAATAAAGACCGCATTAGTAAGCGTTTACTCACGTTTCCTCCCTAATGAAGAAAGCCACACAATTCTTACCAGGGTAGTCATCTCCTGGTCAGTATCATTGCTGGAACATTACGGCGCTCGGTGAGGAACATCGCAACCTGCAAGGAGAGAAAAGACACAGGTTACCAATATAAAAGGTGAAACAGCACTGCGCATCGCGCATTACTCACCGGACAGCATCGCGCACACCGCGCTTTCTCGTCCCGGCCCATGCTCATCTTCAAACTGCATGACAACACCAAAATACCTTTCCATACCTAAAAGGAAAGAAGCAAGACATTATTATTCGAACTAAGAGGAACATAAGAACTGCATATAAAGACTGTAAAGCAGCAAACCTACGGAGTCGCAGCAGGCCTGGATTCCCACAGGGGGGCATGCACCAGTGAAGTAACTTGGTCGCTGCTTGCCCCCACATCTACGCGCCCCTGCCACGAGGAGCAGGACGGAGAATCCACCTCTTACAATATTAAGACCCATCTTTAACCAGAGGCCTTACCAAGGGACCAGGAGAGGGTTCGAGAGTGCAAATCATCCAACCAGGGCTGGGTGGCGTTCCCGTGGATACCAGGTGAGCATAACAGTATGTTATCTATCTCTTGGTAGGATTTTAGTACTCTTTTTCTGGATGAAGCTGGTCCAAGGTTCAGCCAGACAATGTGCTCAGGTTTGCCATACAAGGCTGTACCTGTTAAACTGTATGCAGCTTCGTAGGATGTGCATTCTCTATGGGACAGCATTCTTATACCAAAGCTGTACAATTTCTGTGATAGTGTTTTGTCAGATGATATGTCATCCCAGAGGTCCTTAAGTTCTGTTTTCTCATCTTTGGTGAGGTAGGCTGTGACATATCTTGCAACTGAACTGGAATTTTCTGAAATGTATTGTATGTCTGTTTGCATTCCACAAGAGTGCAATGATTGCATTGTAATCATTGATGTACTTGGATGCGTCGTCCTTTTTAATGTTGTATGTATTTTTAGGGGTTTTGCCTTTTATGCTGTGTCTAACAGAAGACATAAAGCTATTTACTTGTCCTTTTTTGCACACTGGTCTAGGGAAGCAAAAGCCACATTTGGTATAATATTTCCCTTTGTTTTTATATCTAGGTCGGCAGTATTTGCCACATTTATGTTATTGGAAACATAACACTTGTGTATCTAGGTCACGATCTGTGGCTTCTCAAGGGATGTTGCAGGTAATGTCTTTTTCAATAAACTGTAAATCAGTGGCATCACAATAATGGCCAAATTCTGGAGTATCTTTTATCCTGAAAAGCATGTGGATGTGTGGTGCTCCTCTGGATTGATATTCATTTATCCAAAAGAAGTGTTTAACTTCTCCGAGCGGAGGGGTAGTTTTATTGCAGATAAAATACAGCATAGCTATGAAACGATGGTGAAAGTACCTTGATACATGTACAGTGTCAAGAGAACATAGTTCTCCTGGTGTTTTTAAGTCTATTCCCTCTTTATTTTGGTTTGGTTTGCAGTGCGTATGAAGTTGTGCGAGTCATTCCATGCATATTCTGCACAACTTAAAGTAACAAACCATGTGTGTGGGCCTAGGTTCCTTAGCATGCAACGTACATCAGCTTGACTAGCGAACCAGTATTCTTTTGAAACGCGCATGTTTGCCAAGAGATTTGTGATACTTGACTGCAAAACGTAATCTTTGCATTTTTTTTTTTTTAACCATTTAGGTAGTGGATATGTTTAAAAAATTAGAGCCTGTTTTTAATGTGTGTGCAACTCTATAACATAGAGTTGCTAGTTCCCTTTTGAAGAGGAGGCGGAAAATGCATTCGACATTTTGCCTGAATCTGGGGTCTTCAGAACACATATGTAAAGAGCGATATTCTGATGCACTAATTTTTGTGGACCTTTCATCATATCTTCCTCCTTTTCCTGTAGGAAAGTGTAGAGGAAAAGAACATGTTTCTACACTTATTTCCCATATGCTCATTGGGGATCCTTTATTAAACAAAGACTGATGAAACCACGCTACAGACAACACAGTGTGTTGTCATTATCCATGCTTGTTTTTTTCGCGCATTGTGTGCACAGAGGTCACAAGAGGTGTTTTAGAGTATCAAGATAATTTGAATGCAAAAATGGTAATTGGTACTTTTTCACTAACAACACATGAAACCTAAAACCAATGTTCTAGGAAGGTAAATATACTTGAGATAACACAAATACTTGAAAAATTCAAAGAAGAAGCAAAAAACAATAAGCAGAAGAACACAAAGAACAATTCAAACAATCATATGAACTACTGTAAGGTGTTCTAAGTACTACTCTAAAACCGCTCCGGGATATAAGGCTTATTACCCTGGAGTGTTTTTTTGTTTTTTTATTTTATTGACACGATTAATATATGATCATGTCATTTGTCTGCCTACGTGAGTGTGAAAAATCTAAAAAAATCTTTACAATGCTCATATATATTATAGATAATCTAGCAGTGGTACACGTTTCGGCGTGCCATGGTTGTGGCATCCATGTCAAGCCTTCCTCAGGGCAGGTAAAACTAGTGACCCGGGAGGGCATAAAAAGATACATGAATGTATCAATACTCCAAACTCATGATAGACACACTTATTATTTTTGTTAAACACTTCTAACTCAATTAGAAAGATTCCACATAGTACTTACCCTGTACTACAGACAGGGGTATAAAGGATGTGTGATATTTTCTCCAGGCACGGAAGTACTTATGCTTCGAGGACAACGTCCTCTCTTGAACACATGATGTATCCAACGGTATACATAGCCACTCTTGAGGACCAACAAGAGGCTAAATCAGTCCCATTTCGATGCACACGAGTTATTGTAACAGAATAGACAGTAATGTCTATGTCTAAAATACAGAGGCAAATAGACTACCTCATAATTGTATTTGACCATAGCCAACATCAAACAAATATACCCTAAGGGTGGTCAGATGGGCCCCAATGATATGGTTTAGGGATCCATTGTTAGAACATCATATGGTGTCTGGATGCCAGCCGTAGGGCGTTTGCTTTTTGAACCCTGTGTTGGGGGAGAGACAAAACGGAGAGTGGCTTTCTGAGTAAAAACTGTCTGGTTGCTTTTCAGCAGGCAGTCAAGCCTGGTCATGTGTATAGGTCTCAGCAACGGGGTGTCAGGGTGTACAAGACCTTACCTCGGTGCAGGTTTCTTGCTACCCTTCCAATGATAGGAGCCACGTTGTAATGCACTGGCCCGCGCAATATTCACAATGGAATCTTTTCCTGGAGTAATCTAGGTATCAACGGATGGTTCAGCAAGCTGTAACAAAAAGCTGCACTGTAAAAATTGGGGATACTTTGGCTTGATGCATTTGATATGTCTCTAATGCATCATTAATTGTGTCTTTGGAGTGCAGTGGGTGAATGGTATACTGTTCTAAAATGTTGGCTGCTGTAACAGGATCTACACGTTCAAATTGGCCAGTTGCTGGTGACTCTTGAATAATGTGGGTGGTTTGTCTTAGGTTTTCATCTATGTGTATATCTTTGTAGTATTCATTGTTTTATTTTAGCTATTGTAGGGCTTGTCTAACTTTGTTTAAGTCGACTAGTTGTTGCCAAATGATTTTGTCTTATGTTGGCAAACCATTAACTAGTACAATCAAAGATTGATCTATTGGCTGTTGTAGTCCTAGAGTTTGAACATTTTCTTTTAGATCCAATGGTAAATATACTGCTTTGCCACGGATGCCCTTTAGTAGCTTGGATGGGGGTAATTTGGCTGATTTTGGTTGTGCACTGTTTATATTATAATGCTCTCGTACAAGTTAAGCTGTTGGAGAGCTTTTGAAAGTGGGAATATTTCTAGGTTATTAGTGATAACACATGATGGCATTTGGTTATTGTCAAGCTTTGTGTTGCAGTACGTGCACACTCTTCAGGGGTTAATTTGTATTTACCTTCTGCTGTTAGATATGAAGCTAATTGGAACCATTGGGATTCATCATTTTCTTCTATTTTGTAAGCTAGATCTACTATTTTTGTGCTCTTTTTATAAAATGTGCTGCAGCAACAGACCCATATTTGGTCTGGTATTTCAGCAGATGTCTTTTGAAACTTAGCTATTTCTTTTTTGTATGTCTTTATTAAGATTTTGGTGTTTATGATATGAGGTTTTCGGTAATGTTTTCTGAAGGTACAGAATTTTCTAAGTCACCTTCAGTTCCAAAGTATTTACGTTGGATGTGTTCTATTTCTTGAAGGAGTTCTTTGGCTGTCCATGTAGTAGAATGTTATTTAAAGGTTGCAGTTCTAGAGCAAGACTTTTTGCATAGTATAGTCGATGCACAAGATTCCGTATCGTAAAATGGTGTGTTGCTAACACTTTGATGTGCTGGAAAGTGCTTTTGCAAGCAGTTCATAAAATGCAGGCTAATGAGTGGCTGCGTACTGGACAGGAGTCTATGGTTTGTAATGTTTTCATTTTACTTTTGTTTTTCAGTTTTACATAGTGTTTGAGGAATTGTAAAGATTTAAAGGATTGTTGGCGTACATTACACATTGAGCTGCATGTCCATTTGTACACTGGACGGTTTGTTTAAATGAAAGGAGCATTTGGTTCAAAGTTTGTTGGGGTTTTTTTTCTAAAAGGTTTTCTTTTGCCATAATGGTTTGTTCCACCATTTCATACCCTCGACCACTATTGTCTGTTTTTGCTCTTCTTGTTTATAAGCTTCCTCATTGAAGCATGGTTCTATGCTGCTTGCGTGAATCCATTCACCATGGCAGAAGTTTGAAAACGTCTCTATATTGACACTGCGCATGTTTACAAGGACTTGTTGTAATTTATTGATTAATTTAGTTAGTGGTTTCATTCTGTTTAAAATCAATGTAAACAGTTTTCTCTTCAGTAGAAAAGTGCTGTCAATTGGAGCGTGCCGGATTACTCTCCTGTGGTAGTTTTTAAGGGAAAATCGTGACTTTTGAGATGTTTTCATAAGATTGTGAAGAACTCTAAAGTGGAAAAATGTTTGAAACATCAGTTTTTTGGATTGCTTTACTGTGACTACGCTAACACTGGTAGATAGAGGATTGGGTTTGTCAGTAGGTCTGCTTTTCTCTGTACATAATGTTTTACTTTTTGTTTTTGCAAGAGGGGACTTACCTTTTTTAGTCATTGTTGGTTTAATTTTTTTGAGTGAGGTTACTAGCTCTGTAGCTTTTGTTTTAATGTTTTCTATAAATTGTTTTAGATGTGGATGGGTATGTGGTGTACTTTTAGTCTTATCTGCTCTACTTTTTCTTTCTTTTCTATAGAGTTGCTGTTTAGTAGGCATTTTGTTGTGTCTGTTGGGAAAAGAAAAAGGTTGCGTTGGAAAGTTATGCAATGTCTATGCATGTATGGTGCGTGGGTGTGATTGTAGAGATCAATAGAGTGCTGTTTGATTGTGAGGTGGTAGAGGTGGTATATTAGGTGTGGTTGGGAAGGCTTTACGAGTGTACAGAGGTGTGATGTGTTGGGTTAGTGAGGAGGGCACTGGTGGTGTGATAGAATCTGTAAGGTGATTGTGCTGTTTTGAGGAACAGAGTTGGTGTTGCAATGGTGGCAATGGTGGTGTGTAGATGGGAATAGTAGGAGTGTGAATGGTGGAATATAATGGGCTATTGTGAAAGAAATGTTGGTTTGAAAAGAGTAGTTTGGGGGTAATGTATATAGTGGAACTGTGCTGCAATAATTACATACATATACCTGGTACATTATTGTACTTACTTTGTTGTATGAGAAGGGTATTTGTTTTTCGGTTGTTGATTGCAGTGGTGTGTTTCTTTCCTGTAATTGTAAGAGAAAATTAGTAGGGATTTGTGGTAATGACGATTTACTGTTAGGAAGCAAAGTTCATATTTACAATGGAAGGATCAGTGGTGGGAAAAAAGTTAATGGTGGACGGTTAGAAATTGTTGCTTTTTGGAGCATTTTCATGAAATTTAAAAAATGTGCATTTGCAGAAGCTCTGTAACATTTTGTAAAAAAAAGGGGAATAGTTAATGGGAAAGAGTGTAGTACTCTTTTAAATGGCAGTTGGTGTGTATAAGTTTAATGTGTTAGGAGTATATGTATACTTGCCAACATGATGCATTCTAATCTGTAGGTGTTTATGTAGTCATATTTTTTGTTTGCATTATGGGACTTGTAGTTCCACTTTTACCATTTTGAATGTTGGAGTACAAGTCACAGAATGTAGAGAAAAAAGTAGGACTGCATAAGCAGCTGAAGATTGGAATGAGTTATGTTAGGAAGTTTACCTGGACTGTTAATATATTAAATTGGCACTCACTGAGTACCAATTACATATGGCGTAAAAATCTATTTGTCTGCTTTTACTTTCTTTTATGAAAAAGTGACACAGTGCTGCTGGAAATGCAGCTATGCATGTTTTTACTTTCTTAAAAAGGCTTCCAAAACAATATTTTGAACAGCAGAGCATTTCATATGTTTATTTGATATACATGTCACAGGTCCAAATTGTGTAGTTCAGTCGTGTTTTTTTTCTTTGCATTCTGGGGCTTGTAGTTTCAGTTTTATAATGGGCGAAGTCAATTGGAAGTGACAGAATGCAAAAGAAAAAAGAAACTCTTAAGAAGCACCTATACATTGGAATGGGCAATGTTGGAATGTATGCATGTACTGCCAACATTATAACCGTGAGACACTAAGTGCCACTTCAAAATGGTCTTCAGGTCTAATTTATCTGGTTTTCCCTCATTTTATGGAAACGTGACACAGTGCTGCTGTACATGCACATATGCATTTATTTTTTACTTTCATCAAAATGCGTGTAAAAATATCTTTTTAACATGCAGAGCATTCTAATGTTTACTGCTTCTTGTGAGCAGGGAATGAATGCTGCAGTGCATGGCATTTGCTAGATTGGTAAAAAAAAGGAGAATATGCTTATTGAGAAGATTATTACAGGGTAAGTAGCAGGAACCCTATATATATTACACAGCCACAGTAGTGGCTGTGTAGTTATGGTTAAGTTGCTGTTTCCATAGGAAGAGCACTTTTTGGGTGGCTTATATCTTCGCTCTCCCTGGATGAATCCTCACCAAACTTTGCAAAAAAAGTATATAGCCCATGCTGAATTTGCAAAGTTTGATGAGGTTTGGTCCGGGGGGGTAAAGTTATAGGGGGGGTCCCAAAATGTCTTTTTTTCCCATAGACGGAATGGGGAAAAAACTTTGCTCACGCCTACAGCCCAAACCGCTGTACGGATTTTCACCAAATTTGGACCAGGAGCAGTGGCTTGATCCCGAAAGCGTGCTTTTGCAAATTTGGTGACAATCCGTCCAGTCGTTTTTTATTAAAATGACGAAAAATGAGGTCCCAAAAAATGAGTGATATCTATGTTCGGTCCGCGGACCCACTTCCCTGTTCGGTCCGCGGACAGTGTCCTGATTGGCTAATCGGCTTACGTCGTGTCCGCGGACATGCAACGTGTTCGCTGATTGGATGGTGAAGAGCGTGAAGTGCGTCAGATTTTTAGAAACGGCCACCATCTTGGATTCGCGGACTTCGTCGCTGTCCGTGGACATCGCGGTAAAAACATGTTAAAAAACACAACATTGCAGTTGTCAAACTTATGAAATAATCTCTGGGGAGGTGAAGGGTGATGAGAATGGGAATGGATATGGCTGCCAGTAGCAAAAAAACAGGTGTTTTTTGCCACGAAAGTCCGCGTACAGTTCGGATGTTCGAATTTGTGATGTCATCTTTGATGTCCTGGGTGTTAGGCTTAGCAGTGCACCCTGGTGGCGCGAGTTATGGTTGCTTAGCTTACCATAACTGGCAAATTTCAGGGGGTTTTCGGTTTTACTTAGAACTATAACGTCTCTTTAACAAAATTTTTTCACTGAATTTCATAGGTTTTTAGTAGCGCAACTTAACCATAACGTCCCTTTAGCAAAGTTTTTTCATTGAATATATATATATATATATTCTTAGACGATTCAGTTTTGAGTTGTAGAGGAGATATTAACATACAGCCTCTACAGAATGAAAAACAGTTCCAACTCCACATTACATGCTAAGAGTCATCACCCATCCTTCTGGTGAATTTTTGAGAGCTAAGCGCATATGCAGCACAGGCAGGATCTACCAGAATGAAGCAAAACTAATTGCCATGTGATTTGTAAGCAGAGGCTATGCCGAAAGCACAGTGGCAGAGTGCTATGATAAAGCCGAACAATTTAAAAAGAACTGTCCTCTTCAAACCTAAAATCAAAACTAAAGATGAAGTGATGAAGTTCATTACAGGATTTAATCACCAAGCACAAAACATTCAATCCATAATGCACAAGCATTGGAAAGTACTGACCACAATGACTTATGCAAAGTTCTAAACTCGAGACCCAATGTTACATTTCGAAAAGCCCCTACTCTAAAAAATATTCTGGCACCAAGTAAGGTCATAACTGACAGTGACACACAGAGTTGGCTGTAGAAAAATGTCAAATGCTGCAATTTTAAAATGTGTGACTGTCTCACAGAAACCATTTGTTAGTTCTAATGGTTTACGATGGAAACATAAACACAGGATAACATGTATCACCAAGTTTGTAGTTTATGCTGTCACATGTAGTTGTGGACTACACTACATAGGATCCACAATTGGGCCTCTGAAATTGCTTATTCTACAGCACTACAGAGCTATAAAAAAACAAAGATCAAACCTACAATAATGTTTGAGATATGTCATTCCAAGGTTTAGCGCATGTGCCCCAAAACAAGAGGTTGGGCAATAGAGAGTTAAAACTACGCCAACTTGAGGCAAAGTTAATCTGTAAATTTGATACACTAAAGCCTGAAGGGCTGAAGATCGATTCAGAAATGTATGTCTTTCTAAATGCGTAAGGCTGAGAAGCTCCCAATATTCCATGTACATCAGGTTAGAATCCCACCACCATATACAACAAGGGATTCTGGTGATTGTTTATTCGTCTAAAGTAATGTATAATATCTTGACGTGTATGCTAGACTGTAGATGTAGATATTCACATCTTCAGAAATATCCCTTCTCTCTCTATTTTTCATATATTTTTTGTCTCTCTTTTTTCTTATACTATTAATTTTCATCTCTTTTATGCTTGCTTCTGTCTTTTCGTCTTGTACACATATTCATGAAGATATTCATGAAGAGTTGGCTAGACTACTTGAGTTTTTATCACTGGCCAATATTTATTGGATCAAGATACTGCTAGCAGTCACGTTAGCTGCATTAATTGCAGCCGTTAGAACCGAAGAATTCAAGTGTATTTGGCTCGTCTCTGGGGAGATTTGTTGTCCTACATACCCTTATGCCCATTACATGGTAGAGCCATGTTGTATTTGTATATATGAAGCACTAGCACTTTAGCCCTTTTTCATATTTATGATCCCAATATGTTTACAACTGTAGTGCATGAATGATATGCATTGTAGAATTGATGCCTGTAAAGATCTCACTTGTGGACCCTGCTAGAACACTTTAAGAACACTGTTCTGATTGTTTTAAATGAACCACAATCTGTCATTGAATTGAATTATTGAGCCACAACATGTTATTGAATTGTATTGAGTACTAGCACTTTGAATGCCTTTTAATACAAATAGAAACACAAAAGGCAGACTGACTACCCCTCTCTAGGTCTGGCAAACCAACAGGTACAGGTGCTGAGAAGCTGGCATATATATATACAGCTATTGTTTTTTAAGAGAGACAGTTGGTGTACAAAAACCGTAATGCAGATATCAATAAATCTCTTTAATAGTTAAAGATAAAATTTCATAGAAAAAATATACACTTTATAGGCTTTATCATATCCCACTCATCCCATTCATACCAATTCACTCATTCTGTGGCATCCGGGTTCGGCAATTAACATTTTCTTAACACATATTAGTTATTTTTAATATGTATGACAATTGGAAAACACACAATTGGATTTTCTATAGGTCGACATATGTTTCGGCCCCTTTTTCCATAGTCCCATCGTTGTCTACGGTGGTCTAAATAGTCAATGTTGGGCCATCTTCAGGACAGTGATGATTTAGTAAAAGCTTAACGTCTTCACCCTTTTTCCATATGAAAAGCCAAATCTGTGGCCGAGAACGTAGTTGTGGACCACGGAGAAGAAATAAGAAAATGGAGGAGGGTATTTTCTGTATTACCCTAGTCTATGACCCTTTGCACAAGTGGGTGGAGCTTCAAATCTCTTTCTCTCCATCTCATTTCATGGGCAAGTTTCAAGAGGGACTAGCTTCCTTCGACACTTGAACACGAGGTGTCTTTATAATTAGTTGGAACGAAGCAGCGAGGTTGCTCGAGCAGCGTCTGCTGACTTGTAAATGAGTCGCGTACGTGTATATATATATATGCCAGCTTCTCAGCACCTGTACCTGTTGGTTTGCCAGACCTAGAGAGAGGGGTAGTCAGTCTGCCTTTTGTGTTTCTATTTCCCTTGACTCTCCCTGTTTACAGACCTGACCCCCCGAAAACAAAAAATTTGGGAGTACCCACTATTATACCTGCCTTTTAATACAGTCAGGAATACATTTTAAATAACTGTATTGGCACTAGCACTTAGCATGGGTACAACATATTATCTATTACATTTGGTATTAGCACTTTGAAGCATCTCGCTAATAATTGTATTGGCACTATCACTTTAAATGCATAGGTACAATATATGACCAATTGTATATTGTATTAGCACCTTAAATACATGCACGCAGAGCCAGAATATATATGACAACAGTATTTGAAATGCTCTCTATTGCTGACCACACTGTTGGAGCAACAAGGTATATTGCGAGCTGTCTTATGTTATTACTAATATGAATGCTGAACAAACTGGAGGCAATATATGATATGCAAATTATGATCTATTCCTCAACATGGAACCAGGTGTCACCTATAACTCACTGTGATGCCAGTTGTTTCAGGGTCAAATGTATTAACTAGCGCTGTAAACAATTAACTGCCGGTATAACGTCGAATTTTAGTCGAAAATTGCTTTGCCTGCTTACTGTGCATGCGTAGTGGGTGTGCACAGGCGCAGTAATGGATTGACAGGAAAGCATTTTTCGACAGGCATATGCAAATAGTTTCGGCCAATTTACAATTAATTTTGGACACGATACCCGCTCCATGCTTCCTCATACCTCCCACCAGCGCCTCCTCTTATGTGCCTTGCTTTCATCCACCTTGACACTGGCATTACTATACTAAGCAGGCGCTGGCTGCACTAAACAAGTGAGCGACGCGAGAAAATGACATTCACTCCTCAGGGTCTATTGCAGGCAAGCATTTTGCCTCTCTGACCTTCCGCTTCGTGCTGCCTGTGAGGATCCGACTGGCTGCTTCAATTTGCTGAGGTCAGAGTCAAAACCCTGCACACTGTATACACACACCTGTGTCATTTCAATCTGGCTTTGAGAACACGTTCGGTATTGTGTGACTTCACATTACATAATAAACTTGATACCACAGATATCAAAAGGCTTTGGAAGCAGTTCATATTGTTTTAAATTAGGTAGGCACCCACAAACCGCCTACGCCAATCTACCTTTTTGGTAACATTAGTGGTAGATAGTATTTTAACACATAACAAAAACAAAAATAAAACTTCAAATCATTACAGATGCAGGGAACACATCTATTAGAGCTCTGTCCAGGCGCTCTGGGGCAAAATGCATATAAACCTCCTAATTTGCATCTGGATTACACCAACAGAAGTGACTTCACAGAAAAGGACTTCGCATCAGTCTTTGATACTTCGAGGCACTATGGAAGTGACTTAGAATAAGTTGCCATAAGTAAGCCAAGTGGCAAATAACTTTGTGGTTCAAAATACCTAAATTGCACGCTTGTTATATTTGGAGCAACTCTATAGTCAGGCTTATTAACAGCATTACATATTAACATATGCTCTGAAGTAAAACACTGACAGAGTACATTTAGAGAGCTGCAGATCTTCCCAGGATCACACACTTTGGTTAAATGGTGGAACTGGGATGTTTACAAATTTAAGTAACTGACCACATCTTCACAGGTTTAGTTGATATAGATATTGATTGAGGTTTCCCTTTGCATTTCATGTCCTTAATACTTTATTTGTAGCAATGCCTTTCATAATTAGCTTTACATTCTATACACCATCATAGAAATATATTGAGCAATAAGAGTATGGGTTTAGTTTTATTCTCCCCATCCTGCATGCAAAGTCACAATAGCATCATGCAGGTTGATGTGAGCCACTTGGGTAAAGCCATAGTCATTATTTCACTCAGGTATTATGTGTGTTGTAAAAAAAAAACCACACACAAATAAAGCATACAACATTATGCACCCTTTCCTTCTCACTGCTGATTACTCCCTCCCATGCCCATTTCTAAAGGGACAAAAGTCCCTGCTAATAGGCCCTCCCTCTGTCCCATCAGTGCCTAATGGCTCACATTGAAATGCTCTGTGAACACAGGGCAACGAGAGAGCTCCTCTGCTGCCCACAGCAGGACACCTCTCCCATTCAGAAAGGGTAAGGTGTCCCTGTTAGGCAGAATCCTATGCAGTTCCCTTAGGGAGCACTACAGAAGATTAGGACTACAGGTATATGCAATACATTTCCTTTGGTATCAGTCTGTATCAAGTTTGCGCAAGAGTGAAAACTGAGCACAATGGCACAGTGTAAACCAAGCAGAAATGGCATTCCAACAATTTCTTCAGAGGGAGGGAAATGTCAAGTTATACAGGGTTTGGCTCCTAAACACACCAGCAACACTTCCCAATTGGATTGTGAACAAGTTAGGCAAGGTAGTACTTTAGCACAAGCCATACTTAGTGAAAACCGAGCAAAATGGCGCTTCGACAATATATAAAGGGGAAGGAAAGGTGGTTATAAGAGTTTAGGTGCACCAACACATTTCTTGATGATGTGGGATGTTTTACCCATGCATCCGAGCCCTACCTCAAAAACTGTGCAGTACTGGCATTGAAAACATCATGACGGCCAGAGCTTCCCAGAAAATGCACAGGGAAATGCATGAAGAATAGGCTGCCACTCATTTTTGCCGATGTTATGGGCACAGAAGGGCACTGCCTAAAACCACCATTGGACTACCCACACAGTAGCCTGAAACCATTGGGAATGGCAATGCTGATTGCCAAAAGCAACCTAGAATTGTGGGGAATTCATTTTCTTAAATCCCAAAAATGGGTGCATTACCAGTACTCACCACTATCAGAAAGCCGGCGTTTTAAAACACCAGATTTTTTTTTTTTGTGTAAAACTGAATAAATGAACCCAAAGCAGGCCAAAGAAAGACTTACTGAGGGGTGGATACAATGTAAAGTTATATTCTGAAGTGACTTGAAGGTTTATAACAAGACTGGCTGAGCTGTGGATTTCAGCAGTTGAAGTAAATTTGGACTGAAAGACACTAAAAATCTAAATGTTTAAAAGAAATGAGTGACCTACTTTTGAGTGTCACATAGGTTGCAATTGTTTAAATGTCATAGTTTTAAACTTAGAATCAGCATTTTAGCTGCATATGTAAGAAATGGTTAATTTTATTTGAATGCAGAAAACTGGGTAACTAAAAGTGACATTAGCTGGGGCCTGGCTTAAGGAACTGAATTCTGCCCACCAGCTACCCCCGACAGGAGATGAGACTTGCACAAAAGCTGTGTTCCCAGGCCTATCTGCCTTTTGCTGCTCCCACCAAAAGGGATATGACACTTCCCTGATTGAATTACCTGGGCTCTGCAGGAAATTGAACAAAGCCCTGTCCTGACTCAGGCAAATGTTTTATTATGGGGGCCGTAAAAAGTGGCTTCCTCCTGGAAGGAAAGGGGAGGAGCACTGCCTGTGAGAGCAAGCTGGCTTGGCAGAACTGGAAAAACCAGAAATTCAACCTTGTGCTGGGGGGAAACCACACCCCTGTAGCCAGAATATGGTTTTAGAAAAAGATGAATAACTCATAGTACAGACTTGTCATAATTATTTAAATGATACCATAATTCTTGTGATTTTTCTGCCCACATTTTAAGAGGTTTTTAGAACCGGTGGCATGATCTGGGGGCAAGCTAGCAGTTAAGAGGGTATTACTTAAAATCTATGCATGTTAAAAATCTGACACTTCATCAAGTAATGTCCATACTCCTTGCGCATATGTGTATAAATTTGGGGTAATTTCCGATATTACGAAACCAGTTAAGAAGTGCAAATGTTGCCATTTCTGAATGCAAGCTCCCAGGAAGAGCAGATTTGGACAGGGTATACCTCCTGTGATATGTGATGGGTGCATGTAATTTTAAACAAATGTGTACCTGTGCAAATATGTCTTTTGGGTCAAAATATAGATTGTGTGTAATTTGACAGGGGTGGGTTCTCTGTACCATAAACAGACCTCATCATGATGACACTTCATTTCATTCCCCCAATCAAGGGGAAGAGGATAAAGTGGCCAATGACAAGTGGAGAGGGGTAGAGCCTAGTGATGCTGCACACACACCCATTTTCAAAACACATAAAAGCAGAAAGTCAGGACAGATAGGGACATTCAATTCCATTTGCTGCGGAGCATGCTGTCGGACCATACCACATCCAGAGATCCAGACTTCAAATCCATCAATCTCCAGAGAAAGCTGTGCAGAAAGATCCAGAAGCAGTGCTGTACCCAGAGAGAGCAGAGCTGACCCAGACCGCTGTTCGCAGAACCAGAGAGCTGACCCAGACGCTGTGCGCAGAGGCCGTCCGTGGCGAGTGAAGAAAACCTGACCAGATCCGTGACGAGGCCCATCTATTTCTAAATATATTGTGAGTACCTAGCAGAACTGTGCAGAACCCAATCTCTTAGTTAAAATAATCTAATGCAAGCTATTTTAACTTGAGTAGAACTGTCACCTGTCATTTTGCAAAGCTGTCACCTGTCATTTTCTAGTTGCTAGCTGTCACGTGTCACTTTGAACTTTTAAAATTTCAAATCTGAAAAACGACCTTTACCATATCGCTCATATCTCCGTGACCGTTTGTCTTAGAGACTTGCAGTAACTTTCCTCTGAAAGCTGGGAATCTTGGCTTTTCAACGAATCTAGAACCGCATTCCTATTCCATACACTTTTGCCGCAATCGCGAAAAACGCACTCGCGAATTTACCGCAATTTGCAAATTTCTCCACGTGTGAAAACAGCAGTTTCCTTGCTAAAAATTCGTTTGCCTCTTAAGAACCATCCCTGAATCATTGCTAGAGTGAGCCTGGACTAATATTAACTTGACACCACTCACTCAGAACCTCTAGAGGGAATTAAAAGCATTTTAGCATATTTTTCACTTCATTGCCAGCACATATAAAAGCATTTTGGGCCTGTGTTTCAAACTTCTGTAGTCTAAGCTTGCTGGGGTGAACTGAATTACATGTGATTGCATTTCTGAGAACTGTGTGCTTTCTTTCCATTTCCTTGCATTGCATAAAGGGGGGAGGGGATTGCCAGAGAAAAGTGATTACATTGTTTTGTTGAAATCATATTGAGCATTTTCTGTATTGCATTTTCATTCAACATTACATCCATCTGAACTTATATAAAGCATTCTCTACCACCTTATTCTTCTGTTCCTATTCACAAGTGTGCTAGTGCCAGACTATCCATTATTGATTACTGCTCAGATTCAGTGTGATATTCAATTATTAATTTATTATAAAGCGTGATGTATATATATATATATATTGTTTAAATTATCAAATAAACCTTTTAAACTTGCAAAACAGAACTACTTCTTGGCTCAGTGGGGTCAGGGGGATTCCAAGAGAGGGGTGTTATATAGGGGTAGTCATCCAGAAAGCATGAACTGGACATAAGGATATATCAATAAGGGTTTCCATTCAGTATCCCAGACTAGGCATTGACTTAGCTGTAGTGTTGAATTGAATCCTCTTACAATGAAAAGCAATCTAGAGAGGGAAGTTGTAACAGAATTACAGAAGATCTTCTCTTGTTGTTGGAGAAAAGTGGTGAGGATCTGCAGCAGGGCTTCACCGGTGGTTCAGTCATTGCAGATGTCTTTGGCTTCTCTCCTCTTTGGATTTCTGAGGTCCAGTGTCGACGTCTTATCTTCCAGTCCGCAGATCCCTGCTTTTATGCAGAAAAACCCCCATTCATACAGCCTATCTGTTACTTACACAGCGGGGTGGTTATCCTGGCGGGATAACCCCCCAGCCTATCAGGGCAGAGTGTGACTTGGGTTGCTTAGGCAACCCTGTCCAGGGTGCCTGCTCCCCCTCCCACACATCCTGTGTACCCCAGACTCACTGGCGCCTGAAAGAGGGCTTCTGTCCAGAAGCCCGCCAAAAGGACAAACAAAGGGGCCCCGACCTGGGTTTGGATTACAGAGTGAGACACGAGAAAGAAATATTATCAAAGATCTGGCAAAAAAAACACTGGAGTAAAGTTAATAAAAAGATCAACCGGCTGTATGTTAAAGGCTATCATAAAAAGTGGTAGCCTCGAACAATGGGAAAATCCCATAGGAAAATATTTGCGGTCGAATATTAATGGTAGTAACCACTGCCACCAGCCATACTTTGATAAAAGGGGGATGAGACATTGTCCCCTACAAAACAGACACGGGGGAAAATTATTAACCCCTCCAGTACTTCCATATAAGATGGTTTGTACTGGTTCTGTTCATAAGAATTGACTAGTAAAGTCAATGGTAACTTTACATGCCCTGGGAGACAGTAGTCAGTCCCAGGGTATGTAGTCTATGTTTGGGGGTCACTATGACACCCTTGTGTTACTGCACTGAGGGTGCTGTGTAACACACATAAATAAGATGACACCTAAGGGGGTGAGAAAAACCCATTAGACCATAAGCACAAAAATAGCCTCAAACACACATCAAAAATATGTCTAAGAGTGGGAAAAAGAGTCTCAATCTTAGCAGGAGAAAAAAGGAAACCCTGGAAATCCAGCAAAGCTGTTGGGGTACTCTATAGGCAAGGGAAATTAGCCTTTTTAAGAGAATTCTCCCTAACAGTCCCTCATTGAGGTGCTTCACAGGAGAAGTATCCCGCTGACAAAAATCCCGGTCAGGATCTCAAAAGAGCCTGTGCGGGGGCAGCATGCCCCCCCGGCCACCCTGCTCAGTACGCCACTGGTGACAACGCACTATGCAACACCTGCCACAGGCCTCCTGGTCCTTGTTGGCCATACAGAACCTGGGTATTCAATAGATCACCAAGTGCTGCTTGCATAATATCACAATTTCCATCCCCATTGCTACTAGTGGCAAAAATGCCCTATGTCCACGGCTTCAGCACCCTCTTACACAGAGATTGACATACTGCCTCTGTTCCACTATTTCGAGTTTAAACATCATATGAGCACAGTTGGTTTCTTGTGACAGTTGTACATTTACTTTTAGGCAGGTGCACTTCTGGGGGAAAAAATAAACTGTACAGAATGAACATGTATTTGTATTTTTTTTTACTACATTTACTTTGTACAATGGTTGCACGCAAAAGGGCCTAGTGTTGCAGCACCCTAGTTAGTTAATATTGGGATTTCTTGCGCACACCTTCCTGTCATGTCACTTCCTGTGATGTCACTTCCTCTAATGCCGGACGCCACCTACGGTGTCCAACCCAGGCTCTCACCCTCCAAGCAGTAGCTAAAGGTTGAGAGCTATGCTCCACTGACATCAGGGTCCATTGGGCCGATGGACTCCCGTTATCATGTAAAAATGGCAGCTGCAGCAGAATCTACTTCGAACTGCCTCCGTGCTGCTTCCTGCAGCGTTTATCCTGATTCTGTGCTTGCCTTTGAAATTAATACACTGGCATCCAGACGTATGGAAGCAGTGGCGAGGAACTTATCTTCTTGTCCTCATTGATCTATGCACCCAGCCTGCCTCCTGCCAATCAAGGAAAGCCCAAGAAATTGCCTGCTGCATTTGTTTCCCTCTCATTCGATTACCAGAATATCTGTAAGATGCCGTATGCGTCTCCTTCTCATTCTGCAGAACGCACCACCCTTTCCCCAGAACAGCACCCCTCCTTTCATGTCTCACCCGCCTCCACACAGTCATGCCGCTTGCCGACTCCAAGTGAGGTCCAATGCCTCTCCCTTACCATTGCACCACCTGTTCTGGCCCTCCATGCCCTTCTTACCATCACTACTCACACACACCCTTAAAACTAACACACACGCATTTGCTGCACAATATGCCTGCTGCACACTTCCCTTCTGCATCCCTCCCAACCTCCAAGCATCCCAGCAGTGCCCACTACCATGATCAATGCTCGACTGCAATCCCTTCACTATCATGGAACCTCACAACAAAGCCTTATGCTTCCCCCTGCACAACCATGACCCTTGTTTGCACATACACTGTTAGTAACTAGCAGCACTAGCACACAACACCTGCCTCCAATAACTAGTACACTGCCTGAAACCACCAACTCCCCCAATCAAACCCTGAACTCAATGACCTGAACATAACAGTCTGCAAGGCCTTGTAAAGCCACACTGCCACCAATTGTTCACTGCCAGCTGCATCTCACAACTTGTCCTCACGCACACAGCTTCACCATTGCACCTCACAGCACCACGCATTCCAAAACTTCTGCCAGTTCTAAAATACATGCCACAGCCACTGCTCAAACCAGAACACCAACTCTACACCTACTCTCAACCACCACCCTACGGCTCTGGATAGGCACGGAAAGAATGCTTATGCTTGCCTCCCCCATCACCACTCCTTCCACACCTGGTGCTCTACCACCACCTGCTGCCAACCTCTGCCTTACATGCCTAGGTATTTGTAACATGAGGGAAAGCCTGTAGTCGGGCAGGACATGAAGGCTAGATAAATATTTAATACAGGGGGTGGTCCTGTCCTCAACCATTTGTACTACAATGGATAGTTGTAGTAATAGTTTCAACACATCTCCAAAATAAGGTTTAATACATCTGTATAAGTATGTATCATTGGAGGGAAGTATAAATCCAAGTCCTGGAGAAAAAACGATTTCCGGCACCTTTATTAATTAGGTCGCAAGTTTCAAACATAGAGAACTCAATGTAAGCACAAAGAATAAATAAAACATGCAAATAATTTTTTGAACATGAAAAAGAAAGTCGAATAAACCTTGTTTCCCACTTGGTGAGTTATCTAGAACACAAGTACATGCATTTTGAATATTAAATACATATTTAAATAGCAAGACATGTTCTGTGGTGACATGTCACTCAATTGAGCCTGTTTAGTCCATACAGTGCAGCATACAAAGGTGACTTTTTTCGAAATGTGCCAGCAGTTTCAAGGAAAGAAAAGGCCGTGCATACACACAACTATACTGGTGCTGAGGAAAGTAGCCGGGCAATGATAGAAGAAACGCTTGAGGATATGGGGCTGCCCAAGATAAGTGAGGAGGAAAGAGAGGAATTGGACTCCCCGATTACCCTAGAAGAACTGTGGGAGGTGGTGAGGCAGTTGCCTACTAGTAAGACCCTGGGGACAGACGGGCTCCCAAGTGAATTTTACAAGGTATATATAGAAGAGGCCCCCCCCCCGCTGCTAGAGATGATAAATGTGGCGTTCGAGACGGGCCGTCTGCCGGAGTCACTGAGAGAGGCTGTTATAGTACCTCTCCCTAAACCAAATAAACCAGGGCGCAGCTGTGGTTCCTTCAGACCTGTGTCAATGTTGAACCAAGAGGGCAAGATATTAACTGCGGTCTTGGCGAATAGACTGAAAAAGGTCATTGGTAAGTTAATACATACGGATCAAATGGGCTATGTCCCCCATAGAAACATCACCAACAATCATAGGCGACTTCATAGGATCATTGAGTTTGGCAGAGGAAGTGAGGAGGAAATGGCAATCGTGTCCCTAGATGCGATCAAGGCCTTCTACTCCGTCAAGTGGCCGTGGCTGCTGGCGGCCCTGAAACACTATGGGTTAGGGCCTGGCTATGTAAGATGGGCAGAGATTTTGTATAGTGAACCGCTGGCGAGAGTAAAGACGGATCTGTGATATCAGAGAGGTGGCAGCTTAGTAGGGGTACTAGACAAGGATGCACGTGGTCCCCTATGCTCTACATTTTGGCCCTGGAGCCTCTCGCGATCTATTTGAGGCAGCAATATTGCACCATAGGCATCGAGGTGAATGGGGAGCGGCACTTGGTCTCCCTATATGCGGACGACAGTTTGCTGTATGTGCGATATCCGGAGGAGAACCTCCAGTACATTTTGGAAGTGCTTGGGAGATATGCGGTGCTATCAGGCATAGCGGTGAACCCCCAGAAGTCTAGTCTGTTCCCGTTGGGGGGGTATACAGGGGTTCCAGCAGAGAGGTTACCGGTCTTAAAGGTAGCGTGGGCGGTTAGTACTTTTCGGTACCTGGGGATAGATATATATCACACCGTGGGGGAGGAGCATAGGTGTAATACAGAGGTGGCAATCCAAAAAATTGAGAAATGCATGCGGTTTTGGGCAAAGCTGCCTTTGGCGATGATGGGGCGGGGAGCGATGCTAAGGATGGTGGTCTTGCAAAGGCTCCTACATTACTTCGGGAATATTCCGTATCTGATTCCTAAAGGGTTTTTTGCCAAACTGAATAGCTTGTGCAGGGACTTTCTGTGGCACGGCACGCGAAACAGAGTGGCGTTATGGAAACTCCAGAACTTCCATGACAAAGGGGGTATAAAGCTGCCCAATTACGAGGCGTACTATGTTGCAATATGTTGCCAAATGAAGAGACCTCCGAATTTAGGCTGTTTGGGCAGGATTGTGACCCTTTTATTTGAAAGAAGTTCTGTGGGCACCCAGGGCGGAGATGGTGGGGTGCCCTAAAATGATGCTGCTGGGGTGGAAGGTGTGGCGCAGGGCTTGCCAATTGATGGGGAACCCGTCCCCATGCTCGCCGCAGATGCCATTGGTGGTATTGACAGGGGCAGACACTCAGCTGCTACTGATACTCCGAACCCACTGGGAGCCGGCTGGGGTGGCAACGATGGGGGATATTTGGCAGGGGGGCTCTTGTGTTACCTTTGAGGGGCTGCGGGAGGAGGCTGGGTTGCACGAAGGCCAGTACGTCACATACCACAGAATGGTACACAGGATTAAGAGAATGTGGCCCAAAACTGTGTTGGAGGAAGAACTGGACGCCACCATAGACGTTATATATGATATAGCTGAGGGGGGCCATGAGGTCTCCAGACTGTACGAGATGTTGATGTCTAAACTGGGGAAGGAGGTCACGCAGCTGAGATTGGACTGGGAAACTGAGGTTGGGGCCCAAATGGGAGATGAGATGTGGGAACGGGTGCAAAGGTATCATAAGAAGGTGTCTAGAAACGCAAGACTGAAACAGATACAGCTTTACATAACACACAGGGCTTATATGACGCCTTGGAGGATATCGAGGTTCGAGAATGCAGGTCGGCAAGCATGCCCCAAGTGCGACGAAGAGAATGCAGGCATGGTGCATATGTTTTGGTCTTGCCCGATCATAGAGAGGTTCTGGAGGGGTGTAAAAGAGAAACTAGAAGGAAGAGGGGTCAAGATAGTAGTGGACACGGTATGGGCCTGCCTGCTGGAGGGGTTCCCCAGGCCACGGAAACTCGGGCATGTAAGCAAACTAAGGGACCTGGCTTATGTGCTTGCAAAGAGAAGGATTGCCATGGGATGGAAGTCATGCCATGTGCCGAGGATAGAGGTGTGGTGGAAAGACTTGCAAAAATGGGCAGAAGCCGAAACCATAGCATGGCAAGAGGCATGCAGCAATGGGGGGGGGGGAGGAGAATGAGTCCCTGATGGCCTGGAAATCACTGATAGCTGGACTGTTTGGGTCATTAGATGACCCGACTGAACCTGTTGAGGAGGAGACCGAACCACAGGGTGTGGAATCTGATGACTCAAGGTGATAGACTCGCAAGGGGGGGTGGGGTAGAGGGAGTAGTGGTTAGGGAATTTAAAAAGTGTAATGAAACTGTTGAACATGCACTGTTTGTTTGGTTTTATTGTTTGTTCAAAAATGTAATAAAAACTTTTTTAAAAAACTATACTGGTGCTGTGTTGTGTTGTATTGTTGAGTTGCCAAGTATTACATCATATTGGACAACCTATTGGAATATTGTCCTAGTCACACATAACCTATACACAGCACTATGCTTTAAAGGAACCTAAAAATAGGGTCTGCTATAAGGCAACGTCAACATGAAGGTGGTATTAAGGATTCTGGTCATCGGTCCGGAAGATGTAGGCTCGAGGCATGATGACAAAATAGACATTTTGGCTGTGAAAAGATGCCAGCCTTCTTTCGGGGCCAGGTAAAGCAGGACTCCCTATAGATAAAAACAATATAAAGGTATATTGTTGAATGGTCCAGGGGATGGATCATTACTAAGTTTTTAGAAAGAGCCCGTGAGAGGCTACCTTGAGGGCTGTCCCTCCGGTCCCCACCACTAACCTTGCAAATGAGGGAAGAGGTTCAGCCGCGAGTTGTTGGAACCCTCATGGTTGGGTAATTGATGTCCAGGTGAAAGCATGGTGCGCTATGGGGTGATCTGAAAAATATCCGAACACGTGTGTTGGTATAGCTGGTAAGGGGCCAACATGCCTGATTATATATAGGAAAATGAAGGAAACTGGTAATGAAGTACCTGGTTGTGGCAGTCACGTGAGGGCGGTACTGCAAGGCTCTGCAGTGCGGTGCGCGAGATGTTGGCTGTGGCAGGAGCAGTGTTCTTGCCTGTGGATCTGTGGTTCAGATCGGGAGTCTGGGGAGCAAGAAGACAAATAGGTAAGTCTGCCCAGACTCAGGTGTGCTTAAAAAGGTTGGAGGTAAGCTACCTAGTCAGGATTGAATGCCAGGAAAATAATTCACACCTTAATCTCTCTGGAGATCCACTCGTGCTCCAACACATCACAATTGAGAGGGATCATCAAGAAACTGTGGCCCATTGTCCAGTTGAGCTTGCCAGAAGAACCATTACCTAAGATGGCACTCAAGAGATCCAAAAATCTCAAAGACCTCCTAACTCCCGCCAGAAACAAACGCGGGTGGGTGGAGATCTCTTTCTTCGGCTGGGGCCTCCCTCTGGAACACCCTCCCTGCCTCTCTCAATCTTGATCAGAACCACCTACTGTTCTGGAAGCAACTCAAGACCGTCCTCTTCGCTTCTGTTTTCTCTCTTCCTCGTCCCTGCTGATGACCCGTCTGGTCCACGCACTGCTCACCTGGCCACCCTCTGAACTTGGGCACAGGTCCCTGCCTGCCCAGTTGCACCTTGCACTGCCTTTTGGCTGCCCCAGCACTTGGGGTCTGTATCTGTAACCCTACAGCCCCTTCGCTCTACACTTATGAGCCACCCGTTGGCTGCACTTTTGATTACATGCACTTCTCCATCCCCCCTTGCACTTCTCCCCTTCCCTTTCCCTTCACTTCCGCGATCTAAATGACACAAGACCTAGTAAGATCGTTGTTTCGTCCTCCCTCTGTTCCCCCCCCCCTCCTTTTCTTGTCGGGCCTCGAAACACTTGTGTATAGGCGTGTTATAAATGCCATATCATATCATATTCATTAAAATACAAGCCTACCTGAAACAACACAACATCCTCAGCCCTCACCAATCAGGCTTCAGACCTGTCCATGGCACCGAATCCGCCCTCCTTCACTTGAAAAACCAACTCAACGATCTCCACGACACCGGCAACCTAGCCCTCCTCCTTATCGACCTATCAACTGCGTTTGACCTGGTTAGTCACCAAACACTCTGCCACCACCTCACTTTAGCTGCCAACATTTCACCCAAGCCCACCAAATGGATTTCCTAATTTCTTGCAGGCAGATGCTGTCTCTGCTGAAAGCACAGCTGCCCATCCAACTCAAGTTCCCTGCGGGGTCCCTCAAGGCTCATGCACCTCCCCAACATTACACAACATTTATACAAAACCACTCTCCGGCCATCTAGACGCTCTGGACATATCTTATACCAACTATGCCGATGAGACCCAAATCCTCATTCCCCTCTCAGGGATTTATGACCAAGACTCCGGCTACATCAACAGAATGTATGACACTATCCAAGCATGGTTGGCCACCAGGGTTGGACTGGGGCATAAAATTGTCTCAGGCACCAATGAAAAAGTGACCCACAGTTGCAAATGGCAATTGATTCCTTTTGTAACAGACTGGTTGAATTGTACACAAGGGGGAGTTTTTTGATACAATGTGATGCAAATTGTGAAATTTAAGAATATGTATTCAGTAACAATGGGCAAAACTACTAGCTGCATAGAATATATAATTTTTATACAATTATGTCTTTCCTGGACCTTAGTCTGGAAAATCTGAATTCTCCGTCGAGACATGGAGGCTTGTCGTATGCTTGTTCGAAGCTTACTTACCACCAATGAGGCCATCCGATCCCGGGCTTGAAATAAAACATTTTGAAGGTTGATTCAATCCGCAGCCTTCATTATGTCTTGGAGGCGCGCTCCGCTAACGAAGGCTTTTAAGGCCATCGCCCTTCGCACTGAGTGGGCCCCAAAACTCTCTGTCGATCCCTGCTTGGAACATGATCCATTTGACCCACCGGGCCAAGGTGGCCACTTACACCACCTTGAAAGGCTTTTGCGATGTGATAAACAGGCCACTCTCTCCAGATGGCCTAAGCGGATTAGTCCTGGGCTCATATCTGTGAGACTTCTAACGTGGCACAACTTGGGCTGCCCCATGAAACCTGGGAATGACAATGAAGTGATAGCCATCTTGGTCTTCTTCCTCACATGAAACATTACCCCCTCCAGGGTGAAGGGCTTGATGTCCAGTTCTATCGCCTCTATGTCTGACACACTCCTGCATGCAACTAAACACAGAAGCATTGCTAACTTGGCAGAGAGCTCATTCCTGGTGAACTCGTGGTTGTCTGGCCATCTCAGCAAGAATTTCAATACGATAACCATGTCCCACCCATGTGTATTGTCCGGCCTGGGAGGTCAACTGGCCTGTACTCCCTTGAGCAGCCTCATGACCAGGGCGTGCTCACCTATAGGGGCGCCTGCTACATGCACGTGCCCCACTGAGATGGCGGACCAGAAGGTATCGACGGCCTGAATGCCTTTGCTTGCACGCTAGGGCTGCCAAGCACTTAACCAAATAAATCACATCTGCCGAAGCCGGATGGACGTCCCTAGCAGGACACCAATCACGCCATCTCGCCTAGGCTGCTCTATAGAACTTGGTCGTTCCAGGCACCCCTGAAATCTCCCAGGCTACCAATTGAAGGGTCTCCACGGGCATCAATGAGTGGGGAAGCCCCTCCGGATCCCGAAGAATCCCCGGACACCTGGGTAACACCACCAGATCATTGCATGACAGATTCAGCAGATCAGGGAATAATGCTTGACTCCTCCAAGCTGGCGTGATGAGCACCAGCCTCATGTGTTGCCTCCTCGCTTGCGCTAGGGTTCTTGCTATCATTGGGAATGGCGGGAAAGCATAAACTGGCTTTGAGCCCCATTTCTGCAGGAACGCATCCTTGGTGGCTGCCTCCGAGTCTGGCCTCCAACTGATAAAGCGTACCAGTTTTCGGTTGACCCTTGATGCGGACAGGTCCATCCTGTAGGGGTCTGTCCAGCTCATCAGACAGAAGTGTTGGTGGTGGGCGCTTCTGCTAATCTGTCACTTTGGGTGTCTGCTTTTTGGCCTTCCTCTTTGGGGAGTCTTCCAATTCCAGTCCCGGTAGTAAAAAATCATTCTGGAGTGATGTTCTTAGCTACCCTGTCTATGACTAAGCACGTGGCAACAGTTTGTAAAGCTTGTCATTTCCAGTTTAGGATTCTACGGAAGGTGCTTCCATTGATTCTGTCTCTCCTCCATCCACCAGTGGTAGCTGCCCTTATACTCAGTCGAATCGACAACTGCAATTCACTGTATCTGGTCTAGCCAAGGGTGCAGCTTCTCCAAAATCTAGCATCTCAGGTGGTGACTGGCTGCCTATATGGAGCTCATTTTACCCCCACCCTATGTCGCCTGCATTGGTTTCCAGTGTCCAAGCATATTTATTTCAAATCATTGTGTCTGGTTCACCGCGCTTTGCAGGGTCTTGGGGACGGATACTTGCAGGAAAAATGAATTCGCTATTTTCCGGGTCACGATTTATGCTCACAGACAGCAGTCCTTTTGGTGGTCCCTACTTAAAGACGATACACTGTGGGGGCCGAGTTTTCTCGGCAGCAGCAGTTCATCTATGGAATTCCCTGCTGCTAGCATTGAAACAGGTTTCGAGTCATCTTGCATTTAGACGGTCCCTGAAAACTTTCCTGTTTGAGATTAGAGTTGGGGTCCATATTGCAGCTGTCCTAGCGCCAAGGTGCCTTGTGGCGGTAGTGTGCTTTAAACATTTTTATAACATAACATAACATCAGGCTGCGAAAGACTTCCTTGTCTCGCTGGCAGTCACTGGAATCCCTCCGGTACCAGGAATTCCAATCCGCTACCTGGTTCGCCAGACCGGGCAAGTACTCTGCTTTCACTCTGATCTTCCTGGCTAGACAGAGGAGCCAGAATTCTTTGACTATCTCTGCCAACATCATGGACTTTGTTCCGCCCAGCCGATTAATGTACTTTACTGCTGAGAAGATGTCCATCTTCAGCAAGATGTAGCAGTGTACTCTGTCCTTCGTCAGGCTCTGAATTGCAAAGGAGCCATTTTGCAGTTCCAGGCAATTGATATGCATCCTGTTTTATGAGGGAGACCAGCGTCCCCCGTCGACATTGCCCCGCAGCTGGCTCTCCAGCCCTTACGGCTGGTGTCCGATCCTATCACTAGGCCCCGACGAGAACCAAAAATGGCCTTCCCATTTCAGGTCTCCATGTGCTGAATCCACCAATACAGCTCTGTCCTTGTCTCCTGGCCCAGCAGGACTTTGTGCTTGTACGAGTGGCCCATGCGTAGACGCTGGGTCTTCAGCTGCTGCAGTGCTCGGTAATGCAGAGTACTGGGGAAGATTGCCTGGATGGAGGACGTGAGCCTCCCAACTACCCTGCCCAACTCCCTCAACAACACTTATCCCTTGGGGAGAATCCCCTTGATTTCCTTTCTGAAGTTGTTGACTTTCTGCAAGGGTAGACTCAACGTCGCCTGCACTGAGTCTACAACCAACCCCTCGAACTGTATGCTTTGGATGGCGGTCACGTGGGACTTCTCCCAGTTCACCACAAACCCCAGCTGTTCCAGCAATTGTGCTGCCTCTTCCACCTGTTCACACAGCAGCTCGGCGTCATATGCCATCATGCAGATATCGTCCAAGTAGACTATCAGCCGCACTTAGAGCACTGGCGTAACAGGGGCCCCCGCAGCCCCCGCGGTGCGGGGGGGCCCGCTAGCACATGCCTGGGAGGGGGCCCCACATGGAGAAAAAAAATGAAAAAAAAAAAATTAAATATTTTTTTTAAATTTCTTTTTGAAATCACTTTGCCTTCATAAAGAAATTATTTCTGTAACAGAAATAATGTCTTTATGAAGACAGAGTGACTACAAAAAGAAACCTTCTTTTTGAAGTCAGAGGGCTCCCCCTACCCCATGACATGGAAGACCCCAAGCTGGAGGCCTCCATGCCATGGGTTGGGGGAGTCCTATAAATTAAAAAAGAAAGTTTATTTTTTAAGTCACTCTGCCTTCATAAAGAAATGATTTCCGTTATGGTTCGGTCCTTAGGCTGCCGCCAAACTTGCCCTTTTTTCTGGCACCTGCGAATGGGCAATTACCAGTAATTGGCTATTTGCAGGGGCCGGAAAAAATGCTCCCCATTCTTATTTGAACCTCATAGGGTTCAATGGGAATGGGGAGCTCGGATGCACCAGCACCATTCAGAATGGTGCTGGTGCATCCGACATGCTCTGCTCGCGGGTGCCGGTACGCCCGCCAGGTCAGACCTGGCGGGCAGGAACGCACCCGGGATCAGAACTCGTAGTTTACCGGTCTGGTAACAACGGTACCGGCAAGCTTACCGGTACCGTTGTTACCAGACCAGCAAACTTATACTGAGGCCCAATTTCTTTTTTAGTAATAGGGCTCCCCTCAAACCAATGACGTGTGTGAGTGTATTGTGAAAGGGTGTACACTTAAATGTGGAGGTGGCTACCTGTGTGAGTGTATGGTGAAAGGGTGCACACAAATGTATGGGTGACTGGGTGTGCGTGTGTGCGTGTATGGTGAAAGGGTGCACACTTAAATGTATGAATGGCTGCCTGGATGTGCCTGTATGGTGAAAGAGTGCACACTTAAATGTAAGGATGGCTGGGCGGGCATGCATGTATATGGTGAATGGTGTTTGTGCTTGTGTTCAGGGGCACAACAAAACCTACATTTCGGGGGGCTGATTCTTCAAATGTTGGAAGAGGCGCTAACTTCACGGGTGGTGGGGGAAGCAAACTTATTTGTGTGGGGGCATCTAACCTCTTTACGCATTTTAATGAGACTATTCTAGTGCAGCTTCAATGTTACAAGCAGTTAACTCTCTCCTTTAAGTGAAAAAGCACCCACTTATAAACTGTTGTGAGAATGAACAGTCTCCTGTTCCCTTTCTACCCTTCCAATCAATCCCTGGCATGAAAGTACTAAACCCACATCAAATTTCAATTGCCTAAAACATTTGGCATTTGGATGAAGTGAAATGCTTTACGTTAGTAATGGCTGGGCCCTTGTTAACAGCGAAACCCAGGTGCCATTTAACATCTGTGTCCTGTTCCGGTAACTGCTCTGAAGGTCAGCCAGGTTGAGTCAACATAGCCCACGTTTTCTGGGGGTGAATGCTGCAGCCCAGTCAACTGAATATTGTTAAGCCCCTACTTGTGTTTAATGCCTTAATTACTTATTGGTAATCGTCATTAGTCCTAGCCCTATTCTTCCTTGTCCCTGTACCTGTGTATGAGGCAGTACTTGGGTATGAGGCTCCATGCCTCATACACAAGCACTGGGATGAGGTAGAGGTACATGGAGGTAATGCTTGACTTAGCTACCTGTATATTCATTACTCCTAATCCCACTCTTCCTCATTCCAGTACTTACCTATGAGGCAAGGATCCTCAAACGTAAGCTCTGGGACAAGGAAGAGGGACGTGAAGGTAATTCTGGGCCAAGGAGCTCATTTTGGAGGTTGGGGTAGGGCATGGGAGGGAGAGGGGATGTGTGGGCGGTGGGATTGTGCGATAAATCATAATGGTTGTCCATGTCCAGGCTAAGCAGGCATGATATGTGGTATTAGTGGCTAGTGAGGCATTTTGGTGCACCCAGTCTAGTTATTCCTCAGTTTATTATGACCTTTTTTTAACTGCACATTTCTGATAAAGCAGTCCTGCTAAGTGTAATTACCTGGCTAGATTGTCATTTGGGTGCTGCCAGTCTAGCCATTTCTTACTGCAGCATTGTATATTTTTTTGAGCATCTGTGATAAAATGATATGATATAAGTCTATTATAACATGCCTATACACATGTGTTTCTTGGTGCGACAAGCAATGGTGTGAAGATAGAGGGTGGACAAGACAAATGATCTTACTAGGCCTTGTGTCATTCAAATCGTGCAAGTGCGAGAATGAGAAATGCAAGGGGAAAGGGAGGGGGAAGTGCGAGGAAGAAGGGAGGTGAAAACAGGGCTGTAATGCTCTGAGTAAGTGCAGCCAGGACAGTGAAGCTCTAGGTAGTGCAAGGAGGACAAGGGACTGTAGGGTTACAGTTACAGTCCCTAAGTGTGTGGTAGGCTGGAGGCAGTGCAAGGGTGACTGATCAAGAAAGAGCCTGGACTCTGAGACTCTGAGGGTAGCCAAGCAACCAGTCGGTACAGCAGACAGGTAGGTCAGGTAGGTCAGCAGGGGAGGTCAGGTAGGTCAGCAGGGGAGAGAGAGCGAAAGCAGAGGAGAAGGGGAACATTTTGAGCTGCTTCCGGAACATCAGGTGTTCCGCTAAAGTTTGGGAGGGGCAGGGAGGCATCTGCAGAGGAAAGAGATCTACCCCCCACTCTCTGCCTGAAGAAGCGTCTAGCCCTTAGAGAATTGGAGGTAGCCGGGGGAAGGGCTCGAGAAAAAAGGTATTTTGGAAGAGAGCATTGGATGTAGTGTGAGCCCAACCCCAGGAAGCCTTGTGGACAATGCAAAGGGTCTTGAACCTGATTATTGCAACCACCAGGAGCCAGTGGAGAGATTTCAGGGCTGTAGAGATATGATCCCTGGGCTTGTGGCCAAGGATAAGTCTTGCTGTCCTGTTCTGGATTAGTTGCAGAGGGCGGAGAGAGGAAGGCTGCTTGAGAAAGAGGCTGTTGCAGTAGTCCAGCCTAGAGAGAAACAGGGCTCTGGAGACAGTGAGCTTCTGGGGGAAAGTGAGAAAGGGAAGAGTCCCTTTGAGGAGGAGCAGCTGGTAGGCAATAGGACTTCTTGGCAACATCCGAGATGCGAGGAGAGAAAGAGAGAGTGGAGTCGAAGATGACACAAAAGGTTTTTTGCCTCGCAGGAAGGTGAAGGAAGAGGGCCCTAGGTGGGCGGCCAGGGTGAGAGAGGGAAAGCAGGGGCAGGGGTCCCAATGAGAAGGATCTCCATCCTAATGGCACTAAGGTAGATATCACTGGCGGTGCACCAATCCTGAATCACAGATAGACAGTCAGGAATGAGCAAGAGATGAGAGGAGCCTGAAGGAAAGCTCAGTGCCATCCCCATAACACTGAAAGTTAGAGAAGGTAGGCCAAAGGGGCCAAGTAGAGGTTGAAAAACAAGGGTGAGAGGATAGAGCCCTGGGGAATGCCACAGGTAGAGAGGTGGCAGAGAGAAAGGGACCAAGTTGGACCTGGGAGGGGCAGTCCAAGAGGAAGGAGGTCAGCCACTCCAGGGCCTGATCCGTGATGCCCAGGTTCTCACGTAGTCGATTTATCAGGATGGCATGGTTGACTGTGTCGAAAGTAGAGGAAAGATCAAGGAGGATTAGGACAGAAGGAATGCTGGAATCAAAGTTAGAGAGCAGATCTTCACAGGTGTTCAGGAGAGAGGTTTTGGTGCCTCTGGCAGCTCTGAAGCCAGACTGATGGTCATGGAGACAACCAAAAGATTCAATGTGGAGAGTAAGCTGGGAGATGGCCAGCTTTTTTCCAAGAGTTTGCCCAGGAATGGGGTGATGGAGTTGGGCGATAGTTTTCCTGACAGGTAGGATTGACAGACGGCGTGTTGAGGAGTGGGTGCTTAAGGGGAGAGGGAACGTTCCAGTGGTGAAAGAGTGATTACAGAAATCAGCCAAGGTGCAGCAAGGGTGTCAATATGGTCCTTAATGGCTCTGGAGGAGCATGGGAGCACCGTTTGGACAGCACTTTCATAGATCGGACTTGTCTAGAAACCTTGTCAGGTGTTGTCAGAGAGAAAGAGGAGAAAGAACGAGGAGAGGTAGAGATGGCCAAAGGGGGGCCAAGAGAGGGAGAGGAAGAGGAGATAGTGGACAGGATGTCCTGAGTTTTAGCAGAGAAGTGAGAGGCCAGAGCCATACAGAGGGTCTGGGAGGAAACCGGAGAGGTGGAGACCGCAACAGGATTGACCAGTTCCATGCAGATTTTAAAGAGTTTGGCTGTGTTGTTAGAGGCAGCAGAGACCCAGGCTTCAATGTGTGCTCTCTTCTTGATGAGTGTTATTGCTTCGACTGGCATTTTTGCGCAACCAGTCTAGGTATGTCTAAGTGTGGCCTGGCATGCTTTACTGGAATGTTATAATGTGTCTACACTGGTCTACATTGTGCAGCCAGTGGGACATGTTTTCAATGTGGCATGGCATTTTTAATAGCAACGCGTGATTTGCATGTATTGGATTGGTTTTACCCTACAAAACAATGGCAAACACTCTGGCTTTTTAGCCAATTTTTCTCAGAAAGTGTACTGCATATTGCATTAAAACACATATTTATATCTTTCCCCTAGTACAGTGGGCGGCGTACCCCTGCAGCAGCACGTTCGTGTGTATTGCGCAATCGCCGGGCCAGAGTGTGGCACGACCCATGATTTTTTGCCGAGCTGTGGGGGCCCCCTCAGCATGGCTCGGAGGGGGGTCCCCACATTTTGTGTTACGCCACTGACTCAGAGGGCTTGTGCTCCCCCTTGTTGGTTTGCTTTTTCAATGGATTGCCTTTCTCCCACAGATTCCTCATCTGTTAGATATCCTCTCCAGCTCTTCTGAACAAAGTCTTCAACAGGGGGCATAGTGGACCTTGACTTACCAGTCGATCCGCCTTGCTTTCATACCCCAGTTCCTTTTTTCCACACGCTTGACATGCTGCTTTAGTAACACGGTTATCAAGTCTTCGACTCTTTGACGTATTTTCGCCCTAATATTTTTTCTTCATTCGACTGCAAGATGTCCGTGCCTCTGGTTTCGGGTTTCAAACGGTGTTCCGACTGCCACTCCAAAATGTCAGTTACCGACCTGCATGAGTTATGCCTCTGGTGCCTCGTCACGGGTCATGACACGGAGGAGTGTGAGTCGTGAGCCAAGATGCACCCAAAATTGGTCCATGAGCGGGCTGCTAAACTCGCATTGGGCCGACTGCCTTTAAAATCTCTGCCACGGTCAACCATCCGGTCCTCTGGGGTCAAGACATAGTGGCGTACCCTCGAAAATGAGAATGAGTAGCATCGACATAAGACAAAGGAGAGGTTGCATTGTAGGAGTCACTCTTTCTTGTTGTCAAGTCACAAGACCAAGAGGCGCCACTGTCACCGTCGGGATTCCAAATCTTCTGCGGAACAAGGTAAGCCATCGTCTGGGCTGACCATTTGACAGGAGTGTGAAGATTTTAAGGTCCAAATGCTCTAAATGTTTTAAAAACATGCACTGCATGCGTGGGTATTCTCCCGTCCCCAAGCAGCAGGCCAAGGAGGCAGCAGTAGTGCTCGGTACAGCTGACCCCACACAAGCCCCAGCGTTGACACCATCAGCGCCAGTGAAGCCTTCTGGCTTGACGCTGAAGAAGTCGCTGAAGCCTTCAATGCTGGGGCCTTCCCGCGCTCCTCAGGACTTGAACGTCCATGACGCCATCTCGCTGTCACAGCCCAGGCTGACACTGACAGTCAACTTGTCGGTACCTAAGGACAAGCACCCAGCGCTAACGCTGAGCAAAAAATCATTTAGCCTGCTCTTCCGGACCACATTTATCTGTACCATATTGTCCATTTTCAGCGTAGATGACGCAGATGATCAAGGGGGAACCGATACCACGTACATGGAAACAGGGGGCGTCGAATATGTCGATGACCAAGCCAAACTTTTAGAGTTGGCAGCGGGCTAAACACATCACCTGGCTTAGTGTTTCACGATGCCAGCGGGCTAAACACATCACCTGGCTTAGTGTTTCAGCAAGGCCAACCATAGACTCACACTCGTGCCAAGTTTCAGACACTAGTAGATAGGGCGGTTCATACCTTAGGGCTGCATGCTGCAGCAGTCCAGTGTTAGGAGCTGACTGATATACTGGATGAGGGTCCAGTTACCGAAAGGGATATGCCTCTGAATCTGGCGATTGCTGACCCAATAGCCTCCCTCTGGCAGCATCCCTGCTATGTCTCCTCCGGTCAGCTCCACTATGACTGGCCAGAAAGCAGTGGACTCCCTAGAAAGATGTAAGTAGTCAAAGATTGCTGCAAAGTCACTGGGCCTAGCTCTGCAGCTGGCCAAACCTGCCTTCAGCTTCACCTCTAGGGGCAGGCGCTATGTCCGTTACAGCAGGAAGGTGCAGCTCCCATAGGCTAGGCAAGGGCAGAAGCATTTCTCGTGCCTCAGAAGGGGCAAGTGGTCTTCCAGAGGCCATCAAGCAGTGGCTGGGGAGACGCTGCCCTCTAAGCCACTTTGATTTTCCCCTCCCACAACTTACCAGTTGATGGATAACTGGCAGAGCATTGGCCCCAATGGCAGGAGATTACCGCGGCACCTGGGCCCTGGAGCTTGTGCAGTGGGGCTATTGTCTACCCTTCTTAAGAAAAGACCCGGACAGAGCCCCACCACCTCCAAGCCAAACGGGACAGGAGCTCCAGGAAGAACTGAGAGCCCTTTTGTGGAAGGGTGCCGTGGAAGAGGTGCTGCCCGAGCAAAGAGGATTGGGTTGGTATTCCCGGTATTTCCTAGAGTCCAAGAAGGGAGGAGATTGCCATCCTGATTTGGACATCAGGGCCTTGAACAAGTTCCAAAGGAAAGACAAGTTTAAGATGGTGACGTTGAGAGAAATTCTCCATGCTCTCGAATTGCAGGATTGGCTTGTGTCCATAGAGCTACAAGACACTTATTTCCACGTGCCAATACATCGAAAGCACAGAAAGCTCCTGAGGTTCCTAATAGGGGACAAGCACCATCAGTTCAAGGTGCTTCCCTTTGGGTTGACCTCTGGTCTAAGGTACTTCACCAAGCTCCTGGCGGTAGTCGCGGCTCGCCTCAGGAGATCTGGAGTCAACTTATTCCCATACCTGGACGACTGCCTGAACCAGGGGAAGTCTGTCTCATCTAGAGGACACCTGCTTACCACTGCACACGCTGGGCTACTCCCTGGATTTGAAGAAGTCCCATATGACATCAGTCCAGAGGTTCTAGTTCGTTGGGGCAATCCTATACACTCAGGTGGGGAAGGCCTTTCCGCTCAGGATATAGTCAATAGCATTGTGCAGATGGTAGACCAGTTCCAGGACCACACCGCCTTACCAGCAGCTTGCTTCCTCCGCCTCTTAGGCCTCATGGCCTCCTGTATCTTTGTAGTGCCCGGGGCAAGGCTGCTCATGAGGTCTCTTCAATGGCTCCTATGGGGCAAGTGGCCCCAGTACCTCAGAGCTCTCTCAGACTCCTTCAAGGTATTCAGGGCAGTGGCTGACGACCTTGGTTGGTGGGCCAACAGCAGCATCCTCATGGCTTCCTTAGCCACAGGCCGCATGGTCACAGATGCATCTCTGAAGGGTTGGGGCGCTCACTGCAAGGACTTGCAGGTGAGCAGCTTCTGGTCAGTGATGGAAGGCAGGTGGCATATCAGCAGGCTGGAGTTGCTAGCCATCAGGTCAGCCCTGAGGGCATGCACTGCGTCCCTGGAGGGGAGATTGTCCTGATTCTGACTGTCAATACAGTGACCATGCACTACCTGAACAAGCAAGGTGGTGTGCACTCCCTACCCCTGTGCAGAGAGACGATGCAGCTGTGGTTCTAGCTACTGGAGAACCGGATCTCGGTCTCAGCAGTTCTTCTGGCGGGGACAGAGACCAGTTTGGCGGATGCTCAGAGCAGGCATAGCACAGTCTCAGATGAGTGGGAAGTGTGCCAGGAAGTCCTGGAGGAGGTCTTCTCTCGCTGGGGTACCTAGTCAGTGGACCTTTTTGCCACACAATCCAACAGGAAGTGCAGACAGTTTTGCTCAAGGTAATTCCCAGCGAATGGTGCACTTGGTGACACGTTTCCGGTGAATCGGACCTTCCCTCTCCACTACGCCTTCCCTCCGATTTCAGTCATTCCTTGGGTTTTCACAAGGCTCAAGAGGTTTGGAGTCACCATGATCTTGATCACCCTGGACTGGGCAAGCAGGATGTGGTACCCGAATCTTCTGGATCTAACCATCTGCCCACCTCTCCGGTTGCCTCAGTGGCCAGATCTCCTAACACAGCCAGAAGGTTGGGTTCTTCTCCGAACCCGGAGTCCCTCAACCTACATTTGTCGCTCTTAAGAGGATGAGATACAATGATTGGGACCTCTGTGAGGAAGTACTTTAGGTGTTGCTGGCTGCACATAGGTCAAGCTCTCTGTACGCGTGCAGGTGGAGAAGGTTTGAGGCGTGGTGCAGGCAACACAAGACTGACACCATCTCTTGTCCCACTACTACAGTGATGGTGTTCCTTCTGTCACTGGCCTCAGCAGGCCTTCAGGTCACCACAGTCAAAGGATATTTGGTGGCCTCGTCTGTGCCCAATTCCTGAAGGGCCTTGTAAATATGTTTCCGCCAACTCCCTCTGTTGTCCAAGATTGGGACATTAATCTGGTTCTAACTTTCTTGACGGCGGCTCCTTTTGAGCCCCTGCATTCCTGTTCCTTATGGCTGCTCTCTTTGAAGACAGCTTTCTTAGTTGCTACAACATCCACCAAGTGGGTTAGTGAATTAGAGGCTCTTTCCTGCAAGGCGCCCTTTTTGCGCTTCTTTCGATAGAAGGTCTCACTAAAAGTAAGATCAGGATTTCTGCCAAAGGTGGTGTCTGAGTTTCACCTATCTCAGGCCATAGACCTACCAGTCTTTTACACCCTTCTAAAGAGGAGGAACGTTTCCATGGCGTGGATCCTAAAAGGGCTCTCACCTTCTACGTCGCAAGGATGTCTGAGTTCTCAAAATCTGATCAACTTTTCAAGGCCTATTCATTAGCCCGTAATGGTCTGGCAGTAACAAAACAAACTCTATCCTGATGGATCATTTTGTGCATTGTGGAGTGCGATCAGTCAACAGGCAGGGAGCTACCTTCTGGCATGGTCTCGGTATTGACTGCCTTATATAGGGGAGTCCTGGTTAGAGATAATTGTTGTGTGGCAACGTTGTGCCCACTAAACACATTCACTAGACACTACAGTCTAGATGTTGCTAGGGGGAGTGATGTGTGTTTTGGCAGGGCAGTGCTCCAAAATCTGTTATAGCTTTCTGCCCGCCTCCACTTGCCTCACTGCTTGGGCAGTCTAACAGATGAGGAATCTGCAGGAGAAAGGCAATCCATTGAAGGAGAATTTACTTACTGTGATTTTCTTTCTATGGGTTCTTCTCCCTCAGATTCCTCATCTCCCCACCTATCCATGCCCGCTCAGAAAGCTGGACAGTTGGTGCACACCTTCCTTTAGTGGGTTGACACCTGGTGATGATCCTACAATGATCTTTTTCTGTCTTCATGCCGCACGGTTCTTCTCTCCACCAATCCAAAAAATAGAAAAATGTTTGTTCTTTCTGATCTTTCAGTCTGGCATGGATTCTGATGCTTGTGAATATTCCCCGTCGTCAGGCTGGGAATCCTCGGTATAAGAAAAAACAGTTTCACTTTCATTTATAAACAGTCTTTCTCCTATAAACCATTCACTGAGCTCTGGCTCATACTGCCCCCTGCCAATGACTGCCCTCTCCCTAAGCCCCTCCTCTGGCAGCTATCTTCAAGTTTTTACCGCACATTCAAGTGTCGGGAGTCCTCGCGTTTCACTCTTAGACCCTTCTGCATTTTTTGCACTTTTTGACTCTGAAAACTCTGTTTGTTCAATCGAGCCCATGTGCTCCATCGTTTCTTCATCCGATTAACGGGGATCCATTTTTTGGCTCTCCCTTTCGGACTGAAGTAGGCGCCCAGAGTCTTTACGAAGTGCCTGGCTTGGCTAGCAGCCCATCAGCGAATATAGGGAATTCATGTGTAACCACGCAACCACTCGAGGAATTGCTGGAATCGCATTGGATCCAGGTGTCCGGAAGCTTCAAGGACAGGATTGTGCTCGATGAGCAGTTCTGTCGAGCGATAAGGTGCTGGGGCGTGTGCTCCAACATGGCCAGGGTCACAGACTTCAGAGTCTGTCGTACCAGGAGAGGGTCACATCGGATGCTTCCCTGGAGGGCTGGGGAGCCCACAACGGACGTCTCCACGCCAGAAGCCTGTGGCTACCGGAGAAGATATGACACATCAACGTCCTGGAACTACGGCAGGGTTTTGAGTCCTCAAGTCACTACATCTGGAAGCAGGAGGGTACGAGATCCCCAGCGCTCTCCAGAGAGGCGCAAGAATTGTGTCTCTGTGCCATCACCCAGGGGATGTTTCTCATTCCTTTTCACTTGGCGGGAGTCAAAGCATTGACGACTCCCTCAGCAGGGAGCTGTGCTCTTGCCACGAGTGGGAGCTTCAGCAGGGTGAAGTGGACAACCTCTTTCTCAGGTGGGGCAGTCCCATACCAATCTGTTTGCGACGGCTCCGAACACCAAGTGCCGTACATTCACCATCAGCTTCCCCCAGCTAGGGAGCATGTGGAACGCATTTACCTTCCCTTTGGGCAGGCCTCTTCCAGTATGCGTTCCCTCCTTTGCTGCTGCAAGTCATCACTCAACTCAGACGGAGACGGTGCAGGATGATCCTCGTTGCGCCAGTGTGGTCGAGGCAAATCTGGCACCCGCACCTTCTCAGCATGTCGGCCTCCCCTCCAGTCAAGCTACCTGTGGTCTCGGATCTTCTCGCCAGGGAAGGAGGCGCAATCCTGCACCACAGCCCAGGATCGCTGAATCTGAAACCCTGGCTCCTGCAGCATTTGAGTTTGGTGGTTAGGAGCTGCCTGCAGACTGCAGGGAGGTCCTCACCAAGGGCAGGGCGTTGTGGACTCTGAAGTGATACAGACACAGATGGAAGCGTTTCACGACTTCATGCCGATCGCAGAAGATTTACCCTCTGAGGGTCACAACTCCACAAGTCCTTCCAACTTGTTGTCATTGGCTACGTCTGTGCTGGCGCACGCCGCCATCCTGGTGCATCTGGAGGTTATCTCCCGCTACACCAGGGCTCCAGGACAGTCTTCGATTTGGTTGCACCGTCTAGTCAAGGAGATCATCAAGGGACTGTTCCCGCCAGTGAAGGCGCTGCCCCGGCTTGGGAACACAACGTGGTGCAGACTAGGCTTACAGGGGCCCCTTTCGAGCCTATGGAATACAGGTTTCCTTGTGGCCATCACCTCTGCCAGGAGAGTAGATCCAGGCCCTGTCCTGCAAGCAGCCTTATTTCACTTTCCAAGAGATACGGTGGTGCAGCGGACGCACCTCTCCTTCATGGACAAGTTTCCATCCAAATTTCATCTCAACAAACCCTTGGTGTTAAAAGGCTTTGCACTTGCTGGATGTGGCTCAAGGGCTGCAGTTTTATGTGGCCCGCAGGAAGAGGTTCCAGGAGACTTCTCAGCTTTTTGTTAACTTTGGTCCTGTGAACTATGGGAAGGCCTTGTCCAAGGCTTCCATCTCCAGGTGGCTCTCTGGCTGAATCACTTATTGTCACTGGTTAGCAAACCAACCGCTGGCTGTCCGTCCGAGAGCCCACTCCGCCAGAGCGATCGCTGCAATGACTGCGTTCCTGTCTGGTGTTCCCTTGCTGGATATCTGCAGGGCTGCTAAGTGGAGGTCTATCCACACCTTCACGAAATTCTACTGCGTTGACAGGGATTTCAGAGAGGACTCCAGAGTCGACCAAGCAGTGCTATGCTGGTTGCTTGAAGGTGAGGAGCTAAGAGGAATTCCTTCTGTTGAGCATTGCCACCTCCTGTGGTTGTGTATGTATGTACTGCTACGTATTCTTTATTCATGAGCATGTGAATCCATGCCAGACCCCATGCTGGAGAAGGAACAATTTACTTACCTGTAACTGTTGTTCTCCAGCATGGGTCTGGCATGGATTCACATGCAAACCCTCCCATCTGGCCCTCTGCGGCTCTTCTTGGTCATACTGTCGCTTCACGTGCTACCAAATCTGAGGATGGCTGCCAGAGGAGGGGCTTAGGGAGAGAGCAGTCATTGGTTGGAGGCAGTATGACCAAGAGCTCAGTCATTGGTTTATAGGAACAAAAGTGAAACTGTTTTTTCTTATACCGAGAATTCCCAACCCGACGACAGGGAATATTCATGAGCATGTGAATCCATGCCAGACGCATGCTGGAGAAGAACAGTTACAGGTAGGTAACTTGTTCCTTACCCTACTTTCCCCTTGCTTTCCACACCCTCTACCTAACTCTTTCCAGTTACCCTACCTGCCTGTGCCTATCCAATCCAATGCACCCTAACCCACTATCTCTGAGGGGTTACAGTGGCGTGTGTACTACTATAGTGCAGGTGTCATAACCCTACAGGGATGCATGAGTTTGTTATGCCCCTGCGTAACAGACAGAGGACCCTTGACACCTGGAGACACAGCGTCCTTGCCACACTTCCTTTAATTGCCTCACTCTGCAGTTGGTAAGCATCTCGGCATCCCGTTCTCCATCCTCGAGGAAGCTGCGGCTCAACAGTTTCTAGTTTGGGGAGGTTCGTGGAAGTTTACTTAGTTAATGAGACAGGAATAACAATATCCCATAAACCTTGAATGCACTCACAGGCTCCAATTATTGTATGAGCGCCTGGGACAGAGAACAAAGGAGAAAACAACCTCAGAACTGTGGGAAGCAGGGTGCTGGAGCACCTCAGGCGAACAGACCCCAAGAACTGCGAGATTGGCTCACAATTTATTGTATGATTCTCTGCAGGATACCTGACCCTGAACCTGCAGACTATTGTGCTTACTGTTGTAGAGAATGAGCTAAGTGCCCCCACCTCAATCACTTCGCCCATATTACCTATCTGCTGGACACCAGATTATGACACGCATACAAAGCACTTTGAACTGCAAATACCAAGGAGAATCCTGGAAGCAAGGTTCCCTTTGAGACAACCATACCAGCATATGAGACAGTATGATGGCTGTCTGAGTGATAGCCCAGAAGAAGGCAGGACAAATTGAAGAAACAAAGAGAAATAATGACGTCATACAAATGCAAAGCTGACATATATAGAGAAGAGATGCAGAAACCAGAGGCTGTAGACAATTCTATAAGGCATCAAGAGAGTATCGATATGAATGACCTCTTGGGATCAAGATGAAGAAGCTTATGCTACAGAAGTAATGATGATACCAAGCAATTTCACATGTGTAAATATGCAGAGAAACGCAAGCAGATGAAGTATCCTTGTGGCTAGCTTTATAGCAAATTGAGTGCAGCATGCACCAACATGTACATATACATATTGGAGTCAGTAAAGGATGAATGTTCCCAATATGTGCAAGAGCAGTGCTGAGAAAAAGAAGGAAGGTTGCTTTTTTCATTTGTCACAATCAGAAAAACAAGTGAATTACAGGCGAAAACTCGGAAAGGCGAGGTTGGATGAGCCAAGAAGCTAAGGCCTTATCAGACTGGGGAGAGCTGATATTGGATACAAATTGTGTGAAAGAACAAAGCTTCTGTTCAGAAGGCATGGACGGAAACAAGAAGACATTGGAGGTCTATTAGAAAATAGCATTTTAATACACCGAAAGCTCAATTTCGTGGTCTTTAGTCACGTGGGGAGAAGAAGTCGGAAGAGCATGATGGCCACACCTACACACAAGGGCAGTGTGTGCCTTCACTCCCCTGAAATGACAGCAGACCACTGAGGTGATGATGGATGGTCATGTTAATTGTTGGGAAGCTGTGCTTGGGAGATTCCCAAGCACTCCTCACAGGAATTACGGGTGGATGGAAAACTCCTTACTGAAAAAGGTTTTTAAGCACAGCCTGGCCAAACTAAGCATCAGACCTGTAGCTCAGATCTAAACAGTAGTGTTTACAAAAGGCCAATGAAAAGGACCAGGTCGCCGCTTTCGCCATGGTCTCCCAGGGGACATACTTTTGAAAGGCAACAGCTGCTGCCTTGCCCCATACCAGATGTGCATGAACCCCTTTTGGAGGTTGAAGACCTTGAACAGTGTAAGCCGCCGCAATACAGGCAGCAATCCATCTGGAGATGGTCGCTTTCGAGGCCGGCTTACCTTGCAGATTACTGAAAGTCACCAAAAGCTGAGAAGAGTTCCTAAACTCAGATGTTCTGTCCAGATAGAACTTAAGAGCTCTACTAACATCCAGGCAATGCAAAACTCTCTCAGCCTCTGAGGCTGGGTTTGGAAGAAGACAGGCAAGGAGATTGACTGATTCAGATGAAAATCAGAGACCACTCTTGGAAGGAAAGAAGGATTCGTCCTCAGGACAACCTTATCCTTATGAAAAACCAGAAAGGGATGCTCCACCGACAAGGCCTGGAGCTCACTCACACGCCTTTCTGAAGTCACAGCAACCAAGAAGGACACTTTCCACGAAAAGGTTCTTAAGGTTTACAGTAGGCATTGGCTCAAAGGGCTTATGGCACAGGGCCGTAAGGACCACGTTCAGATCCCACGCCGGATGCGGTTTGCGAACAGGAGGGTAAAGACGCATGAGACCCGCAAAGTGCCTTTTAACCACTTGGTTTACCAGTGAAAAAGAGCACTGATCCGTGAATAGGCATGTAGCAACAGCTGAAAGATAAGTCCTGCATGTCAAGACATGGATGCCCGACTCTGCTAGATGAGAGAAAAAGGACAGCACTGTGTCGATCGTAGCCCCCCTGGGGTCCAGCTGTCTGGCTAAGCACCAGTGGCAGAACCGAAGCCATTTGCTCCTGTATTGAGATCTCGTTGAGGGCTTCCTGGTCGCTTGAATAATACGCATGTTATCATCAGATACGTTGAGGTGTTCTAAAGATCTGAACTCAGGCACCATGCCGCCAAGCTGAACGATTGTGGGGAGGGGTGACACAGCTGCCGATCTCTCTGGTGAAGCAGGTCGGGAACCAACGGAAGCCTGATCGGTGCACACAGCGACAGATGCTGAAGCTCTGAAAACCAAAACCTGGCCGGCCACCACAGTTCTATGAGCAGAAGAGAACAGTTCACCGTGCTTCTCACCTTGCACTTTGTCCGATGAGTCAGAGGCAGAGGCGGGAAAGCATAGGCTCTCATGTTGAGCCAGGGAATTTCGAGGGCGTCCCCCAGAGAGGAGGCTCAAGCCCGTTCCTGGAGGCATACAGGGGAAGTTTCCTGTTTTACGCCTTTGCGAAGAGGTCCACTTCTGGAGTGCCCCAACACCAGAAGATTTGCAAGAGAACCTCCGAGTTCAGTTCTCACTCGTAGCTGACCATTGTACATCGGCTGAGGACATCCGCAGTAACATTCAGCTGACCCGGGATGTGCACTGCCACCAGCCAGATTGCCTTGCTGAACTGCCCATTCCCATATCTGAATGGCAAGATCCACAAGAGGAGGGGACTTGGTACCCCCTTGCTTGTTGATATAAAACATGGACACCACATTGTCCGTGTGGATCCCGATGACTTTGTTGACAATGACAGGCTGGAACGCTTTGAGCGTCAGGAAGATCGCCAGGAGCTCCAAGTGATTTATATGATGGGGTTTGTCCTGCGGTGACCAGAGATTGGAAACCTGATGAAGGCCCAATGTCGCACCCCACCTCAGAAGGGAAGAGTCTGTTGTGATTGTCACTAGCGAGCCGGGGTCCTGAAAGGCCACGTACACTGACAAATTGCTGAGAGACGACCTCCACACAAGGTCCGCTCTCATGAAAGATGGAACAGGAATCATTTTGGAGTCTTGGTCCACTGCTTGGCGCCAAGGACTCCGAAGAGCCATCTGTGTTCGCCTCATTTTGAGACGAGCAAGAGGAACAGCCAGCACACACGAATCCATGAGGCCCAGAAGCCTCTGGAACCACCAGGCCAACATGCTCTGTGACTATGCAAACACCTGACACGTGGCCAACAGATCCGCCATTCTGTCCCCGGTCAGATACACTCTGCAGTCGATCGTGTTCCACCGAAAACCCAGGAAAATCAGGTCCTGAGGGACCATCATGGAGGATTTCCGCCAGTTCACCGACAGCTCAAGATGGAACAGGAGCTGGAGGTGAGACTGAAGGTTGCTCAAGGACTGGGCAGCAGCCAATCGTCCAAATACGGATACACATGGATACCCTGAAGCCGAAGATAAGCTGCGATAACCAACATCATCTTCATAAAGACACGCAGTGCCGAGCTGAGGCCAAACGGGAGCGCTCAGAACTGCAAATGCTCCTCCCCGACGGAAAAACATAGGTATTTCCGATGTAGACTCCAAATCAGAATATGCATATAAGCATCCTGAAGATCCACCACGCTGAGCCAATAGCCCTTCTGTAAAGAGGACTTTATCTAATAGGGCGTGATCATCTTGAATTTCTCTTGGGGTAGAGATAGATTGAACTGGGAAAGGTCTAGGGTGGTGCGCAGGCCAGCCTGGTTTGGTTTGGGCACTGTAAACAGCCGGGAGTAGAAGCCCTCCCCTCGCTCCCCTAGGGGAACGGGTTCCGCCGCCCTGAGATCCAGCAACTTCTGTATCTTGGCTCTGAGGGAGGGTGACCCCGACTGCTGGAAGGAGGGATTGAAGGGTGGGGTAGGGGGAAGGGGCAAGTGGAAGCCTGCCCGAGCGACTAACAAGACCCACCGGTCCTCAGTGATGGCCTGCCACACCTCCCAGTGAGATGCAATACGTCCTCCCACGGGGTCTCGTGCGAGCGCAGAGAAACTTCATTTAGTTGGTTTATCGGTGGCGGCGCCACCTGAACCTGAAGAGGAGGCTGAGGAATCAGAGAAAAACCTGCCCCCTTGTTGCCGTCGGCGGGAATTTCCTGATGGAGTATCGACCCTATGGGAATTCCGATCCAGAAATCCCCTAAAACCAGAGGAAGACCGAGGCTGCGAAGATGTTCTCTCTGCCCTGAAAGGCGGTTTCACCAAGACAGACAAGGACTTGGCAATCTGGGTGCTGTCCTTAGTCTTAGTCAGTTCAACATCTGTCGTTGAGTGAAAAAGCTCCTTGCCATCAAAAGGCAGGTCCAGAACTTTATCCTGCACCTCTTTAGAGAACTTGGTAGCGTGCAGCCAAGCCTGACGAGAGGTGTCCACGCCAAGCATAAGGCACCGGGCCGAGGTGTCGACATGATGCGCTGCGGCCTCCAGCATATCCTGCGCCAGGACCCTGGCATCTGACAATCCCTCTTTAAAATCCTCTAGTTTATTAGCGGGAATGAATTCCTCAAACTCTGACAGACCCTTCCACATTTTCATATTCGCCTACGCTAATACCAGTTCCGCGTTAGCTTGACGTAACTGCAGGGCTGAATTAGTGAAAATCTTCCTCCCCAAAGAGTCAAGAAGTTTATCCTCTTTGGCCAGAACCTGCGTTGCCGCTGTAGAAGATGATGAAGCAGGTCTGGATTGTAATGTAGCAGCAGCCACCACCATGCCTGTATCGAGCGTCAATCTTTTTGTTAACAAACAGTCCAAAGTGTGGTTTCTCCCAGACTTTATGGACCTCGGCTAAAACATCCTTTTGCAAGAACAAGCCGGTGCGCTCAAAAGGAGACAAGGTGAACGCTCCCGAAAGCACCCCTTCCTGTGGAAAGGGTGCTTTGGGTACTGGAACATCCAAATGACACATCATGTCCAGCACCCGGTCGTGAAAAGCTCTAACAGAGCGGGGCTGGTCCTCGCTGTCCTGATTCCCCTGTATGTTGTCCGACACATCCGGATTAAGCTGTGCAACATCTGGCACTGCTGGAGATATGTCCACTGGAGACAATGGAGGCAAGAGAGGGAGGGCCAGTGGGGGCCCACCGGTAGAGGCGACGCTGGCAGAATCACCGGTGCCACAACCGGGACAGACGGCGCAGGAGGGCATATCTCCCTAAACAAGCCTTGAAAATACTCCTTCATGGGGTTTGAGCGCATTAGCTTTTGAAATTTGCTGAAAAAAGCATCCTCCGCTGACGATTTACGGGCGACTGGAGGAGGCCTCTCATGAGCGGAGTAACTCCATGGACGTAAGGGAGAGGGTTGCCAAGAGGGCCCTTCTCCGCTGTTATCAACATAGATCAAGGGTGCAGATGCCGCAGGGAGCAAGACGTTGTGCGGTAGGGGCATCTGAGCGTTCCAGCCAAATACTGGACGAAAGGGATGCTCACAAGGAAAACGATGTTCACCTGAAATGCCACTCCCCACACCCAGCGCTGATGGCGTAGATGTAAGGGAGGTATCCAAAATGGCTGCCATAGTCTTGGTGGGATTAGCCGCCATTTTGTCAGCACCTGCAGAGAACTGCAACACATGTGAAAGTGAGACAGGGGTCTCCACAGATGGGACATGCTATCAGCCAGAAAAGCCTTCAATGTAAGGAACTCGTCAATGCTGCTAACAGAGGAATTCTGGTCAGAGACCTCACTCCGTGCCCACTCAACAAAACTGGCATCACTGCTTGAGCGGGAACGATAAGGAATACACCTCACTGACAAGACCTTAACAGGCCTCTCAGAACTGTCGGTCACCTTAGCCTCCAAACGAGGGACCTCAGACACAAGCCCGGTAAGAGCCTCTTCACGAAGGGCTCCTGAACTTTGGTTCGGTACAGAAAACCTCAACAGAGGCCTCAGGGCGTACCCCGGTGTCTTTACAGGAAGCTCCAGTCAAGGAGACCACAAAGCAAGCTCTGGTAGAACTGGGCCCACAAACAGCCCCCACAGGAGGGGCCTCATATTGTAATCCAGTGGCAATAGGCCCCTTACGGAGGCCCTTGGAGAAAACTCTGGTACACTTTTTATGCCTGGAAGGCACCTCAGAGCAAGCCCCGTTAACAGAGTTTTTGATGCTCCTCCCGGACCGGGAAGACCCCGGGAAGGAGTGCCCCGGGTCAGGGTGCCCTAAAAAGTAAAGAACTCACCGGGCGTTTCTTCTTCTCATCGATGAAAGTTTGAAAGTGCGTAGGGGGAGTGCACTTAAACACTTCCTCCCACTGCTCTAAACGACGTTGAAGCACCCGGACAGAAAGGGAATCGCAGTAAAACCACAAATCCCATCAGTGGTCCGGACCCAAACACTGTAAACAAAGAGGGTGGGGATCCGCCCTAGCAAAGCGTCGCTCACAGGAAGAACAAACAGGAAAGTCTAACTGAAACGGCATAGACGGACTGCCACACGACCACTAAGCCGGAGCAGGAGAGGACGACACTGGAAGGAAAAAATCTTCCAAAGATGCAAGTGCGTCCAGTCCCGATCGAGCGGAGAAAAGGACTGATGGGCGATGTGCTGGGCGGAGCTAAGGAGGGCGGGGTTATGGCTGCGTACAGTAACCCGCGTAAAAAGAGAGGAAGGACACATTTTTGAAAAATGTGATGCTTTTTACAAAGTGCTCCGGTCCCGTCCCACAGGACGGAGGAATGTCCCATAAGTATGGAGGAAAGGGGACAGGACGTAGGACTAACAGATATTCATCCCTGCACCAATGGTGCACCGAATGTTGATTTGTCACAGTGTGCCTCATATCCCAAACAGAACGGCTTTCATGGTCACCAAAGAGCTATAAACCCATTCAGAGGGTTTGGCTAGCCAACTATGATTCTATGAAGGCCACTTGCCTCCGGAACTAATACAGTTGTGTCCTGCTGGGAGCAGTTAATGATAGTCAGGTAAAGGAGGAGTGCTTCAGTCAGAAAGGGTTTCGAGTACAGAGGCAGTCAGGCACATATGATGTGGCCTTGAGGGATGCAAGGATGGCAGCGAGTGTCTCCAATTGTCCAGATAGCTGCGGTTTTGCGAGATGGGATGTGTAGTGTGCAATCGGTTGTAGCGTTGGTTTCAGCATGAGTGTAATTGTTTCAGTGAGGGGAGGCGGGATAGGACTTCTCGTCAATTGCACGAGAGGGAAGCCACACTTTTCACCTGGTGTGTGATACTTAGCAACACTTTATGCGCCAGGTTCCCATACAGTCCCCAGCCGGTGTTTGAGCACAAATCCAGAGAACTCACAACCAGCCCTCTGCAAGAATGTTTTATATGTTACCCGTACCCTACCTCAAAGGCACTACTCATCTCCTCTGGCGGGCCCTGAAAGGGAGGCCCAGGCAATTCAGGCACTTTAATTTGCCTGCAGCACCTAAGCAGCTAGTTTTGTTTGCAAAGAACCTCTCCCTCTATCCAGTGCCTTATGAGTGGGAAAGCAGCCGGAGCCAGCCCTGAGCCTTGAAGGGACAAGCATAGAGGAGAGCAACAGGGGGATAGCAGGAGCCTTGAAGGGGCAAGCATAGAGGAGAGCAACATGGGGACAGCAGGAGCCTTGAAGGGGCAAGCGTAGAGGAGAGCAGCAGGGGGATAGTAGGAGCACCAGTGGAGCCTCATAAGGACAAGCGTAGAGGAGAGCAACAGGAGGGATAGAAGGAGCCTTGAAGTGACAAGAGTAGAGTAGAGCAACAGGGGGATCGCAGGAGCCTTGAAGGCGGCAAGTGTAGAGGAGAGCAACAGGGGGACAGCAGGAACCTTGACGGGGCAAGCATAGAGGAGAGCAACAGGGGGATAGCAGGAGCACCCGTGGAGCCTCATAAGGATCCCGACAAGTGCAACCCCGACGAGTGCAACAGGTGAGGCCCCCCTATTAAAGCGAATACACAGAGGAAGATACCGTAGGACATAGCAAGGGAGGGAGGAGGCTCTGGGCCACAGAGCAGTCAGCTATGCCCAGAGGACTACCTCACAACCCCCACCACACCATCCATCCAGGAGAAGATTGAGGCCAGGAAGGGCCAAGGCACCGCACCGTGGAGGCCCCAGCGAGATCCGATCAAGGGCCCACAAGCGTGACGCCAGACATCCCGGTTCCCCAGAGAAGGATAAAGGAGCTAAGGGGGAGCTTCCAGGAGGAGCAGGCACGCCTAACCAGGCAAACAGTGGCATCCACAGGAGATGAAGCCTCTACTATCAAGAGGGGCAAAGCTGACACCCCAGGCGGGGACGGTGGGTCGCTGTGAGACATTGCCCCCTAAAAGCGGGGGAAGTAAAGGACTAGGGGCCCCGCAGACCTGGTCCAGGAGAAAGAGAGACAACCCGCCAGGTATAGCCCCATGGACCTCCACAAGGAGAGAATCCCCAAGTAGTTGCAGAACATAGGTCCCACAAAAGGAGACCCGGTGGAGAAGGAGGGGACCCACCTGCACCTCATCACCACAAGACTGGGCCTCAAAGACATTACATAAAGGGGTTTCTCCCCCCCCCCCCATGACGCTCGAGGGGTCTGAGAGGCCCAGAACCAGAATAAAAACACCAGGGAGGCCAAACTTTAAGGCAAAATGAAAGCCTGGGGAGGGCAACCACCACAATAGATAACACCACAGGGGGTGGGGGGGACCCTTGGAATTAAAAATGGGCCTGGACAAGCCTGCAGGTTGTACAGCTGGGAAAGGAAAGGACTCAATACTTTTTTTAAAAAACCTTTTTTTTTGTGTTTGGTTAAAATTTACCTTTACAAAACAATCATCACATTAACAGTAAAATGTGTAAACGTCTAAGCAAACACAGCCTTAATACTCTAAAAGAACAAAAGAAAATATGAAAGGACTCAATTCCTGCGAATCCGCAGCGCCGCCAGATTTTGCTATCACTACCTAAATTATGCAACATAGGGTTAAAAATGCTGAGGCGCAGCTCCAGTTGCCCGGGAAGGACGGCACCAAGCCATCATAGAGTTAGGTTGGCACAATCCCTCAAAGGCCGCTTTGCAGGGCAACAGAAAATGCCATTTTACGTGCTGTCAGGTTTTGCTTAGGCTGCCTAAATGAGGCAACATAGGGTTAAAAATGCTGAGGCACAGCTCCAGTTGCCCGGGAAGGATGGCACCAAGACACCATAGGGTTAAGTTGGAACAATTCCTCACACGCGGATTTGCAGGGCAGTAGAAAATGCCATTTTACGTCCTGTCAGGTTTTGCTTAGGCTGCCATCAGAATTTGCTTAGGCTGCCTAAATGAGGCAACATAGGGTTAAAAATGATGAAGCACAGCTCCAGTTGCCCAGGAAGGATGGCGCCAAGACACCATAGGGTTAAGTTGGCACAATTCCTCACAGGTGGCTTTGCAGAGCAGCGGAAAATGCCATTTTATGTGCATTCAGATTTTGCTTAGGCTGCTTAAATGAGGCAACATAGGGTTAAAAATGAGGAAGCACAGCTCCAGTTGCCCAGGAAGGACGGCACCAAGCCAGCATAGGGTTAAGTTGGCACAATTCCTCACATGCGGCTTTGCAGGGAAACAGAAAATGCCATTTTACGTGCTGTCAGGTTTTGCTTAGGCTGCCTAAATGAGGCAACATAGGGTTAAAATAATGACACAGCTCCAGTTGCCTGGGAAGGATGGCACCAAGACACCATAGGGTTAAGTTGGAACAATTCCTCACAAGCGGCTTTGCAGGGCAGTAGAAAATGGCAGTTTACGTGCCGTCAGAATTTGCTTAGGCTGCCTAAATGATGCAACACGGGGTTAAAAATGCTGAGGCACAGCTCCAGTTGCCCGGGAAGGATGGTGCCAAACCACCATAGGGTTAAGTTGGCACCGTTCCTCACAGGTGGCTTTGCAGGGCAGCAGCAAATGCCATTTTACGTGCCGTCAGAATTTGCTTAGGCTGCCGTCAGAATTTGCTTAGGCTGCCGTCAGAATTTGCTTAGGCTGCCTAAATGATGCAATATAGGGTTAAAAATGCTGAGGTACAGTTCCAGCTGCCCGGGAAGGACGGCGCCAAGCCACCATAGGGTTATATTGGCACAATTCCTCACAGGCGGCTTTGCAGGGCAGCAGAAAATGGCATTTTACGTGCCTTCAGACTTTGCTTAGGCTGCCTAAATGATGCAACATGGGGTTAAAAATGCTGAGGCACAGCTCCAGTTGCCCGGGAAGGACGGCGCCAAGCCACCATAGGGTTAAATTGGCACAATTCCTCACAGGCGGCTTTGCAGGGCAGCAGAAAATGACATTTTACGTGCCTTCAAAATTTGCTTAGGCTGCCGGGTTAATCTGCACTGCCCTGCACAAAATAGGGTTAAAATAGATAATATGCCCTGTGGAAACATAGGGTTAATGTAGCGCTGCCCCTGCCTGTGTAAAAATAGGGTTAATGTAACGCTGCTGTAGCGCTGCCCCTGCCCTGTGGAAACATAGGGTTAATGTTGCGCTGCCCCTGCCCTGTGGTAACATAGGGTTAATGTAGCACTGCCCCTGCCACGTAGACCAGAAAGCATTTTCTGACGGGTAAGCAAAATCCGACGTTACATGTACCGTCGGATTTTGCTTTGCCATTGAAATTCACGCATGCGCAGTAGCACCCTAAGCATTTTTCGACACGAAGCAGATTTTGACGTTACACCGGGCTTGGGACAGGAGGATGACAAAGACGCTGCTTTCTATTTTTTACACGCACATCTGGAGGTCGATCAGCTGATATGCAGGAATTCTATACAGCCGACAAGAAAATAAAGAGCACATTAGTGCATATATCTTACGATCTTTTTTAACAGTACCGAAATAATGAATTACAAACCGAATGACAGGTTCCATTCTCAATTGTTAGATGCCGGCAAAGATAAACAGCATCTGTTTGCATTTATAAAATGTTTCTGGATAAATTTACATAGCAGACGGCTTTTTTGCAACATTTAAATATGGCGGATCTCGTATTTTAAGAGATCATAGAGTAGAAGATAGAATGACTACCACACAGTTCACATGACATATATAAACACAATTGGGCAGAGCCTGTCACTCGATTTCATTTTAAACACACACACGCGAGAAAATGAAAGAAATGGATTTACAACTAGCCCGGGGAAGCTTGTGAGTCGAGCGGAACGTGTGACGCTATCCACCCTGTTGGGTGAGTCTTGTGTACTACCTGGTCTGCACTATGGTGGTAATGTACTAATTTTTAAACCATGTATGTGATGCACGTGTTAAAATGAAATAAAGGAACACTTTTTTTGAAACATCCTGATTGGTCTAGAGTGCTTGGGCGTTTATTACAGTTCCACTGTTGTAGCCAGCTTATAAATCCTGACTGCTGTGGACTTCTGTTGTTTTTTGCTATATATTGTCAGATGTATTGACCCACTCTGCTATGCGGCATCACCCTGCCGGTTATGGGGAAAGAAACAGCAACAATGGCGGCGAAGCCCTTGTGCGCCAAAACCTACAAAAACCTAAAAAAAACATGTGCTTCAGCACACAACAAGAGGGATGCACAACCTGCGACCCATGGTGCATGTGCAGTGGAATGGAGCACACCCTGCAGAAATGTGACAGTGGGTTCCATAACCAGCAAACATAGTGCAGAGAGAAAAGCAGCACTTTGCAAGGGAAACCCAAAAATGTGCCTACAAATGAAATTTGTTTTGTTGCCAAAACTCCAAAATGCCTATAACACAACCCTTTTCAACATCCACAATCTTGCCTCGTGCTAAAATCCATGTATCAAATGAAACATTGTGAAACATACAAAATCTGAAAACTGACGGCCTCTGTGCTAAAATCTGGGTGCAGTACCCGGGGCGACCTGAATGACAGCTGTCAGAGGAGTAATAAGGCAGCTTTAAAATGACCGAAAACTCAAAAGTCTGCTGAATTAGCAAACATCAACAGGATTGTTGCCAAAAATTAATACTGATTTTAGTTGTGTTTTTGATTCCACAGAAGGAAGAAATGCATTTGTAGGTAATGCAACAAATGTGGGTTTTGTTAAGTTTAAGAAGTAAGTAGCAGAAACTCTCGGGGATTTGTTTATTGCATGGTTGGGACAGAATCTTGTCTACAGAGAGCAAAGGAACAATGACAAGCTGCAGCTCAGGAAACTAGAAGTGTGAAGAGGGTCTTAAATGGCCTCTGGAAGGAGCTTCCCCCCAAGGAGGAGCATGCTCCTGGACTGCAGAGAGACAAAAAGAGGCGGAGCCAAGCGATCATCTGCTGCTGAACATGAACAAAGAACACTTTTTAGAAGACTTATAACTTGCTATTCAAAATGGGGAAAAATATAAAAATGACAGAGTTGTTAATTTAATTTCTGTCTGCGCGTATGAAGAGGCGCCAGAACTGTGTGACATGTTCTGGACAGGAATGGAAAGATATGTGATTTTATGCAAAATGTATTACTGTTAGAATTGTGAAAGTGTACACGCATATCCCTATGTTAAACACGCACATTTGTGGAAATTTGCATAAAATTTGAAAAGTGTGTTCATAGCGAAAAGGGCAGAATTCTGTAGAAAGCGGAGACAAGGTCCCACAGTTACTGGGTTTTGAGGAATAGCTGCTATGTAAAATATGGCATCTGTTTATGTGATTTTTATAGAGGTTGCACATGTGTAAATATGTATTTTGCTCAAATTAGACTGTGTTCCAGTGGCTAGGGGTGGATTCTCAGTATCATAAAATTACATCATAAAGATGACACTCTGTTTCTCTCCTCCTATCAAGGCAGAGAGTAGACTCTGACCCAATCACCTTTCACAGGGGCAAGCTTAGCTAAGCCAGCCCATACACCCCTTTGTGATGTCATTTTTAAGGCATAACTAGAGACAGCTGAGAGCACCACCTTCCTGATTCCGGCGAAGCATTCTGATCCAGCATTCTACACCCAGCTTTAAATAGTCTTCCAGATCCAGATGCCAAATCTCTTGCCAGCAATAGAGACTATTGATTTCCACCAAGGCCCCAATCCTCAACTTTATTCTCTCCACTCAGTAAAGCACTGTGTGGTGTGAGAAGGCCTTTTGAACCAGTATCCAGAAATTCTTTGGCTTGCCACCACTAGGCTAGCCTGAGGAACTCGCCATCCAGTTGATCCAAATACCCACATACTAGGAGAGCAGATCCTATGCCAATCCGGCGACCGGCCTAGATGATCCAGTACTGTGACTGATGTGCTGTCTTCCCTAGACCAGATCCAATCCCCTGACCAGAGCCGACGGTCCCATTTAAAACTTATCCTGTGAGCATGAATAGGAAGAACTGTGGCCCATAACATATGTACTGTGCATAGTCTTGTCTCCATCTTAAACCCATCCTATCTTTCATTCAGAACCAGTATTGTTAGAATTATCTTTGCACAGACTCTTCTCTCATATGTGTTTCTAAACTCTAATTTCCTATTGATTGATTAAGAAAGTAATTCCCAAACCAAACAGAAAGTAGAGTATCACACCTGAACTGTTATGAGCGGCCGTGAATGACCTTCCTGTGTGGCATTCTACTTTTTGGTAATCTTTAATATAGCATAAGAAAACCTATCTGTCAATTCAAAGCGCATTCCCGTTTTCAATTCTCGCGCCTATCTCGAAAAAACGTCCTTTGCTAAAACCTCTGTAACTCCCTCAGTTTTTGTGATAGAAACAACATTTCAACTCCTACTTGTAGCCAACATCCATAGCTATCCATGGAACCCAACACCGCACTGATTCTCCTGTTATCGCAAATATCGCACAATGAAAAGTTTGCCACGATTTTAAAAATCTGAAAGATTTTACACGTGTAAAATAGCTCTAAACTGCTTCCAACTTTAGATTTTAAGATATCAAATCTTTTCTTTGGACTAAATCATTGCTGTTGCATGTGTGCAACTATTCAAAGCGGCTCCCATGAGAATTTAGAACAATTTAAGTGTTTTTGACCACATTTGGTGTTTTTGCCCAGTCAATTCTCAAGTCAATTTTAAAAGCCATTCTGACAGTGGGACAGTCATTTGCGTTTTTCTCTTGTGTTTGCTGGGGGAAAGTGGGACTGATATTCTGTTTGATTGGTGCCATTCCTGAATACCAGCTCTCTCCTCCTATCTCTTTACATTGCCCATTAGGGGATTGGGGGGGTGTTGCAGGGGGAACTGCTAACCACAGTGCTATCTGATCTGAACCAACACAACAGTATTATTTTCTGTGCTTCATCGTTTTGCTTATTACTCTTTCCTAGTGTATTAAAGACCTTATTCAGTGTTCTGTCACCCCATTGGTGATTGTTGTTTATCTATTAAAACCTATTGTGATTACATTTTCCATCCATAAATAAATATTTACCTTTGCAAACCAGCCTGATTGCCTGATTGATGGTTCAGTGTGACCAGGGGGGGAAGGGTTCCAGGAGAAGGGTGTGATATGAGTGGTATTTTGTTTAGAATATTGAAAAATAAATAAGGATTTCAGTTGTGCACTACATGCTGGCCTTTGACTTGGGTATTGAAATCACTTACAATATATATATATATTTCTGAAAGAGTTCAAGAAAATCTTTTAAAATATAAGCATACCTGTGCTGTCTTTTGTTAGATGCAAATCTTGTTGAATCTGGAAATAGAAATCTTGGCCAGTTGTACAGTCGTTTTTGATGCAGATATCTTTCATTAACAGGATATATGTACTCTGAGAGTTCAAATGTACTTCTGAAGTGTTGAAGTGAGATGACAGGGTTAGGTATAGAGGTTTTTGATGTGATTGGTGGATGAATGTTTGACTCTTTGAAAGCAGCCAATGGGGGAGTGTTGGGAACATGGAAGTGGAAAGGGTAGAGGTGCTGCACTCTGTAAGTGGGTCTGCGGATACCACGGTAGTCTGTGGACGGCATGTGCCACATCCAGGTCTTTTGTGGATGCCTGGCATGGAAAGGGGACTGTGTGGAGTAGCTGATCCGGTTTGCTGGATGTGGTGTACAGGAAGAGAGGGTAGTAGGAGTTTTGTTTGCAGGTTTTGTGAGAGCAGTGATAATGGTTTTGGCTATGTGTTTGAGAAGGCAGACTCTGTGGGTTCTGGGGGACTTTTCAATTCAGTTATTGAAGAATCATGGCATCCTAGGAATTATTGGATTGGCAGAAGTGGATGTTTCCTGGCATGCAGTTTGTGGCTCAAACTGGGCAAGCTTAATTTCATTCTGTGAGAGTATGGCGCACTTTAAATGTCCAGATATTGTGAGTGTCCATTGTGGAGGGGACAGTTTGGGGTTTGTGACTCCAGTGTCTTTGGAAGTTGTGCTGAAGGACTTTTTAAAAGCCTAATACAACTGTTTCCTGCTGCTCACATACTTTTTTGGGGAAATTAATTAGAGACAGACATGGAGATGTCCAACAGTCTTTTTCAGTCCTCAAACTGAACGATCAAGGCTGATTATCAATAAAAGGGTATTTGCTTTTTTTGTATGCTGCAGGTATGTCATATTTTGAGAATGATAATATCATTTCTCACAGTGTGGATTTTTTTTATCCAGATGGAGTTCACTTCACAGATGTTGGAAATGCAATTTTCCTTTACACGCTTAGGAATGCATTGAATAGGTTCCTCTAAGAAAAGAAAAAAAACATAATATCAAAAAAAGAAAAAAAGGTGTTTGTTAACAAACTCCAGAAAACGGTTCTTTTCAGAGCCACAACTAAACATTAAACATTATGTTTAATTTCCCTCCCGACCCCCTTCAATTGGACAATCTGTCCGCAGACACTGCGGTATTCTGCGGACGGCACATGCCACATCCAGGTCTTTTGTGGATGCCTGGCATGGAAAGGGGACTGCAGAGGCCGCGGACAGTCGAGGTGTCCGTGGATATCAGTGTAACAGCCAATCAGGTTTCCTGTGTGTGGTGTACAGGAAGAGAGGGTAGCAGGAGTTTTGTTAGTAGGAGTTGTGGGAGGATTGAAAATGGCCATGGCAATGTCTTTCAGCAGGCAAAGTGTGTGGATTTTGGGGGGCTCTTAATAATAATTTGGCATTTATATAGCGCTACCAACCCTCAGGTATCTGAGCGCTGCTTATTATTACCCACTGTGTGTGGTGCTCATTTATCGAGCTTGGAAGGATGAAAGGCTGAGTTTGACCCCACCGGGATTTGAACCTGTGTTAGCAGGCTCTGCACGGATGTCAAAGCGAGCGCTCTACTCGCTGTGCCACTTGACCGGCTTGGGTCCACTGCGTGAAGGTGTATGCTGAGCATTGTGGAATAGCCAAAAATCTTGGAACCCCTGAATCGAAAGTGTTCTGGTATGCAGTGCGTGCCATGAAGTGGATGGACTTGCTCCTATTTTGTGCAAATATGGTTCAATTAAAGCATCCAGACATCATTATCATTAATTGTGGTGGGAACAGTTTTTGGGGAACGTGACTGGAATCTCATTGCAGTTTGCATTGAAGGAGACATTGGGAAAGTTGAAGGAAATGTTCCCTAATTGCTAAATATTTTTTCACGAATTTCCCAGAGAATGATGTGGATGCATTCCAGTTCATTTGGTCTGCAAATGGAAAAAGCGAGGTGCAACATTAATAAAGCTGCATGTGCTTTTGTTCGGGATGTTGGCATGAAATTGTTCCATAATGAGAACATGAGAAATTGGATAGGGCCAACATTTTTCGGTGAGATGGAGTCCATCTAACTGATGTGGGCTATCAGATTTTTGTGGAAAACATTAAAAATGCTTTGAAGCAGTTCCGTGAAAATGATAGGAAATAATGAAAATCAGTGAAATGTTTTCTTAGTTCAGTTTGTAAAACCAAAGATTTAAAAAAAATATATAAAAGCCAAAAACCCTCAAAAAAGGTTATTTGGTCGCAATTGTGCCACACCAGGAATGTTTTAGATGTCTGGAGGTTGCACAGGGGTCTGTGATTGTTTTTCTCACTTCTATTTTTTTACTGTGAAATGTGACTCCTAAAGGAAGCTTTTTTCTTCTTCTAATTTTGTATTTCTTTTGGCATTTTTTCTCAGGAGAGGCAAGGTAGGGGAGGAAATGGAGGGCTGGGGCACCAACCACAATGTCCAAGGGGCAGGTGGAGAGAGGACGATGTGAAGAGGGGAAGATGTTGGACTGAGCTTAATCAGGTAGGCGGCAGTGTTTCTCATGCTCCTTGATCGCAGCCTCGAAAGCACTCTGAAGCTGCTCCCCCCACAGATCGGTGCTTCACTGTTCATGCATAGTACTGTGACCATTGAAAGGTAAGGGTCAATAGCGTTCTGTATGGCCTGTGAAGCCGCCGCTGGGATCCTCTGCCCCAAAGGAGTATCTTTTGTGGTGACGGGAGCAGATGAAGATGATCGGGTGCAGGAATTTAACCTGCTCATTCCTGAGAAAGGCATTGCCTTTCTCAGAGACTTCCGGTGGGCTGATTGGGTGTGGTGCCTCATGGAAGTAGTCCCGTAGGAATACGAGCGAGGTTTCCTGCAACTAAGCAGAACTTTGCACTCAGTGCATCGAAGTTTGCTTGCACAGCCTTTGGGACATTTCCAACGATTGTGAAAAATTGCCACACCCAGGACTCACTCCGAGTACTGCTGACAGGGACTTCCTGCAATTCATCCTTTTCTTCTTCTTGATCCTCCTCTGTATCACTGCGCCTGTTCCCCTCTCCAGGCCCTCCAGGTTGTTGAGGTGGTGTAGGTGGTTGGGAAGCAGAGATGGCCATAACAGATGCCATTGCAGAAGATTGTCAGAGTTTTGCTAATGCTGTGTTCTCCAGATGCTTTCTCTTGGACAACCAGATTGAGAATGAGTAAAAGTAATGGATGGGTCTCTTTAGAGGAACCATCCGCGGACAGTCATGCTGTCTGCAGATTGCTGAGTCGAAAATAGGCCTTGGAAAGTTGTAAAAAGTTCCCAGATCAACGTACAAAGATTAAATGGGAGAATCAGGAACATTTGTACAATAATTATGAGTAGAGGAAGGGAGTGAGGTTTCATCAAAGCATCTGTGATTAAAATGTTCAGAATTTGCTGGGGACAAGGGGACAGGTGCAAGAAGGACAGTGAAAGGGAACATTTGTAATCACAAGATTTTTCACATACTGTACAAGTTCTTTGAAATCATTACTAAGTTCATCTATTTTGTTGGACAGGTTCATGATTTCACTATTCACACTTGGGGATAGGACTTCTCTTTCTGATTCTTGGGATTGTGAATTATTAAATTGGGACGTGGTTTCTTCATGAAAACTATGTACTGTAAGAGAAATAGAAATAATTATTTTAGTAAGGTGTGTACAAAATACATTATTTGTTGACATAAAAATATCTACTGTATACCATTGGAGATGTTATCGTCGCTCATTTCTTCTTTTGGGAAGTACTCCTCTAACCATTCAAGTGTGCTTGCCATTTCTGCTAGGAAAAAAGGCACCTGATGTTTCTTAATCTGTATCCACAGTTGTACTGCAGTGACTATGAGAAGTGTACAGTTATGGTTTGTTATTGGTGCATTCCATTGCAATGTGTCTTACATAAAATAAAATTAGTATTTTTAAACGTGAGCATTTGTAGAAAAAGGTATACTTGCATGTTGTAAACATTAGTTGTGATTTTAGGTACATCTGTGTGTTGGTTGATGGGTACCTCTTTTTTGGGTCTCCTCTAATTTTCAGCCTTGTAAATGTGGACTACTGTGATGTCTGTGGGCTCCATAGCTGCCACATAGGGGGTGGAGTCCACCCTGCCTGCTCCTACCCTACTGATTTAAATGAAAAGGGAGACTGCCGGCAGGCGAAGCCATGCAGAGAAGGCCTGCTGAAAAGGCCTATAACGCTCTCTGCAGCTCCGCTGCGAGCGTTTCACCAGCTGAAGGAGGAATCAGCTGATGAGAAGAAGCGAGGCACACCAGAGTGTTCCCTCGTCACTCCCGTGTTTGCCGCACTCCACGTTGCACGAGAAGCCCCTAAGATGGCTGCTACCGTCACCCCAGCAACCACTATCAACAACAGGGCACTACGAATCACTGCTGCAGGCCCAGGCACGAATTGGGTGCTCCACCCTGCCTGCTCTCCTCCTGCTTTAAATGGAGAGGGAGACTGCCGGGAAGGTGAAGCCATGCAGAGAAGGCCTGCAGAAAAGGCCTATAATGCTCTCTGCAGCTCTCCGCTGCTTGCCGGTGCCGCCCATAAACTCTCCTGCAGGTAAGACACCTCTGCCTCACCCCAGATTAATTGTTGATCAAACCATTCTGCCACATGCCATCCCTGTTCACGCCGTGCCTCACACCGCATTCCACGCCATCTCCACACCACTAGCATGGCCAACGCTAAACAATAGGCACGCGCGCATCCACGCATGCACCTTCACTCTACCCCACCCCGTCCGCGCCACCCACATGCATTACCGCAACATTCACCTAAGCTGCAGGACGTCCACTCCTACCGACCATGTGCCCAATACTATGACCAATAAATGATTGCAACTCTAAAATTGCTCAAACCCAGCCACCCCCTCACCAGCATGTCCTCAGATACCCTACGCAGCACGAAGCGCCTCAACAGGCCTCAGAGCAAGCTGCACGCTCGGCGCCGCAACAATACAGATGCCCGCACAGACACTGCCACATGGAGAAATCCCTATCGACAGAGCCTCCCCTATACTGAACTTTCAAAGAGACATCCAATATACACTACCCTGCACAAAGCTACCGATAGCAATGTGACCGATGCCCCACATTGTGTTATTTTATTGTCCGCCTATACCCCGTTGGGATCAATGTGCTTCATGTTACAACCTCTGAGACAAATGCCATTGTCAGTCATGCTCAGGATGTTATTGATGCTGCCATGGCAAATGCAAATGTATATGATTTCATGGGTGTTACTGATGCTCCAACCCCTACCACTGCCATGCCAAATGCCAATTTACATGATGTTATGGGTGTTATTGATTCTACACATCATGCTACCGCCAGGCCAACTACCCTACACTGTGCAACCACTTCCCATTTCAGAAATGCTACGTACAACGCTATCCCACCCACACCTAAAGGTAGCAGGCCGGCAACCATGCCCTCCAAGCCACAGCCCACAGCCACCAGACCTAGCCAGACTAACCTGGCCCAGAATGCTCCCATAAGTTACACCCTTATTAATGCACACTCCATCAGTGTGTACGCCCTGGACATTCATGACCTCATCACTACCCACAACCTAGATCTGCTTATGATTACAGAAACATGGCTGCATGAAGCCTCTGGCCCAGCCCTATCCCTTGCTCTGCCGCCTGGGTACACTATCATCAGACAGGACCACCCCGCCAAAGGAGAAGGCATATCCCTCATAGCGAAGGACACACTATCCATCAGGAAGACTGACAAAGCCTTGGAGAATAACAGTGACTACTTTATTATCAAACTTAACCTCTTCCAAAACTGCACCATTGCCCTGCACCTTGACTATCACCCCCCAGGCCTGTTGGGTGACTTCCAGACAGCCCTCACCCACCTCATATCAGACAACCTAAAAACATCAACCAAAGCCATCCTCCTAGGAGACCTCAAGCTTGGTCTCAACGATCCCAAAGATGCCGCAGCGAAGGCACTAAACACCGCGCTTGAGACACTAGGGTTCAGTAACGCCATTACTGACCCCACTCGCACCCAAGGTCGTACCCTAGATTGGGTTGCCCAGCACAACTGCCCATTGGCTGTTACTGCAAACTCACCGACCCCATGGTCTGACCACCACGTCATCCAGTTTGACATCACTAACTCAATGAACACACACCTTCCCAAGCCACCACTCCCGCCAGCAATCTCTAGAAGCTCTTGTCAGCTCTCTGCAGAAAGGATACTACCCCACCTACTAGTGCCTGCCTTCAGGCCTCCCTTCTCCAACGACCCCAAGACTCTTCCACTATCCTACAATACCACTGTCAAACTAGCAGTGGAAGCTATTGCCCATCTCACAGAGCGGAAAGCCAAATTGACCAGTCATGCCAATGCCTGGTTCACAACTGACCTTCTAGAACTCTGTTCCAAAAAACGGGCTGCCCTTTCCCTATGACAAGCGAATCATTTGGACTTGGCCAAGCTAGAATTCCATAACCGCTCTAAAGAAATACAAAAAAGCCATCATCCGAGCAAAAGCCTCATTGTTCAAATCTAGAAGTGCGGATGCTAAATCAGATACCGGCACTGGCCTCTCACTTCATCTCTAAAACTCAGGACATCCTGTCCTCACTCTCCTCCTATCACCTCCCTCCCTCTATTCCCTGCTCTTCCTCTGGCCCTTCTGCAGCCACCCCTCCTCCCTCCTTCTCTGCCTTTCCCCTTTTCTCTGCTGACGCGGTTTCCAGACAAGTCCGATCTATGAAAGTCTCGTCAAAACAGGTTCACCCCTGTTCCTCCAAAACTATCAAGGACCACATCGACTCCCTGGCTCCTGCCCTGGCTGACTTTTGCAACCACTCCTTCGCCTCTGGAGTCTTCCCATCCCCCTTAAGCACTCCCTTGTGCACCCTCTTCTTAATAAAGAAACCCTCTTCCGACCCCTCCTGCCCGGCTAACTATCGCCCAATCTCCATCACTCCCTTCCTGGGCAGCTCCTGGAGAAACTGGCCATCTCCCAGCTTAATCTCCATGCTGAATCTGTTTGTAGTCTTCATGACCATCAATCTGGCTTCAGAGCTGCCAGAAGCACGGAACCTGCTCTCCTGAACATCCGTGAGGATCTGCTCTCGAACCTTGACTCCAACACTCTGTGTGTTCTCATTATGCTCAATCTCTCTTCCGCCTTTGATACTGTCAACCATGCCATCCTGCTCAACCGTCTCCGGATTAACCTGGGTATCACTGGTCAGGCTCTGGCGTGGCTGACCTCTTTCCTCTCCCATCGACCCTCCCAGGTCCAACTGGGGTCCTTCCTCTCTGACATCGTTTTCTCTACTTGTAATGTCCCCAGGGATCTAATCTCTCTCCCTGGCTGTTCAACCAGTATCTGGCACTCCTTGCCCACCGCATCGCCGCTCTCTGCCCCAACTTTCAGTGCTATGCGGATGATACCCAGCTCATTTTCAGGCTACCCTCGGCCTCCTCCTCTCCTTCCCTCATCTCTGACTGTCTGTCTGCTATCCAGGAATAGTGTGCCGCCAATGACCTCTGCCTTAATGCCATTAAGACTGAGATTCTACTCATCGGCACACCCACTCCCTCCTTCCCTGTAGCTCTCTGGCCGGCCTTTCTTGGCCCTCTTCCTGCTCCTACCTGCAAGGCAAAAAACCTTGAGGTCATCTACGACTCCACACTCTCCTTCTCTCCTCACATATCTGACGTCTCCAAGAAGTCACACTACCAGCTGCACCTCCTCAGAGGTTTTCTTCCTTTCCTCTCCTTCCCCCAGAAGCTCACTGTCTCCCGAGCCCTGGTTCTCTCGAAGCTGGACTACTATAACAGCCTCTATCTAAATCTGCCTGCCTCTACTCTCCGCCCTCTGCAACTCATCCAGAACAGGACTGCGAGACTTGTCCTTGGCCTCAAGCCCAGGGACCGTATCTCTCCAGGATTCAAATCTCTACACTGGCTCCCAGTGGCTGCAAGGATTAAGTTCAAAACCCTCTGCATTGTCCACAAGGCCTTCTAGGGCCTGGGGCCTAAATACCTTCAACTCTCTCTTCCTAAATATCTTCCTTCTCGAGCTCTTCGCTCATCTGTCTCCAACTCCCTCAGGGTCAGCCGCTTCTCCAAGCAATGAGCTGGGGGTAGATCTCTCTCCGTGGCAGGGGCCTCCCTCTGGAACAGCTTCTTGCCTCCCTGAAACTTGAGAAGAACCATCGCCGGTTCCGGAAGCACCTCAAAACCGTCTTCTTTGCTTCTGCTTTCTCTCCCCCTCTCCCCTGCTAAATTCTTGACTGAAACTGCACTGAATCTGCAACTGGGCCACTCTCACCGATCTCGGTCCTTGGCCCAGCCACTCTCCACTTGCACTGCCTCCCTGGCAACCCCTGCACTGCGGGACTGTCTCTGTATCCCTACAGCCCCCCCTTCCCAGCACTTGTCTGCACTTACCTTGCACTTGCCACCAGCTGGCCCTATTATTTATTTTTATTCTACTTACCATGTACTGCACTTTCCCCCCTCCCTATCCCTTGCACTTTTCCCTTCCCTCTACCCTTGCACTTGCGCAATCTGAATGACACCTGGCCTAGTAGGATTGTTGTCTGTCTTCCCCTTGTTCCCCCTCCCTGCCTCGTTGCGCCTTGAAACACTTGCGTATAGGCACGTTACAAATGCCATATCATATCATATCATATCATACCAAAGAGATCTTCTCTATCCTCAGGGACCTAGAGACTCCCACCACCTCCCGCCCCCTGCAGTACATCACCAAAGATGAGACCTGGTGCAATGAAATCCAAACAGCCATGCTTAACAAACTGGATACCCTCCAAACCAGAATCAAAATGACTCAACAAACCCTGACCAGCTCTCCCCTGCCTAACCCGCCACAAAACAAAGAACCAACCTCCACGTTCTCATTCAATGAAATCCAACAGAAGGATATCATCAATTTCATGAAATCCATCAAATCCTCCAATTGCAAAGGGGACATCTGCCCGGCAGCCATTATCAAGGACTGCGCCAGCACCCTCGCCCCCTTGCTGACAGCCTTCGTTAACACATCCTTCTCCACCGGAAAGGCACCTGCCTGCCTCTAAGAAGCTTAGGTCTGCCCTCTTCTAAAAAAACTCCCTGGACCCCATGTCACCTAACAACTACAGGTCCATAACCACTGTCCCATTCCTGTTAAAAATACTAGACAGAGCGACTTATGTACAAGTGCAAAATTTCATCGAGGACAACAAACTCCTCGGGCTGCATCAATCAGGGTTCCGCCCAAGGCATGGCACAGAAACAGCCCTACTTGATCTGAAAAATCAAATGGATGATGCAAGAGACTCAGGTAAACCTGCTCTACTCCTACTCCTAGACCTCTCTACAGCATTTGAACTTGTCGTTCATAATGTCCTTTGCCACCACCTGACATCAACAGCCAACTTCTCACCCAATGCAACTGCCTGGATCACTTCCTTCCTACAAGGCAGGACCATGCAAGTCTTCTCCGACCAAGCCTCCGCCTCACCTACTATCATCTTATGCGGTATGCCACAAGGATCATGTATAAGATGAGCGCATAACCGAGAAGTGATTCAAATGTATTGCATGTTCAAGAGATTCAGGGGTTAAATCTCTACTTTTCATTGGTTTGCAGCTTTCTTTTCAGTTGTACATGACCTAGTATTAAAAAGCAACCCAAGCACCCCTGCTGCACAGCTTGCCCTGCTACACTTTCCTGTACCAAAGAAGTACAATATTTAAAATCTGGTAATTTCCAGTTGTAAAATAATAAATGGTACCTTATGAAACCACATTGTGCGCCATCTCAATGCAGTCCACTACTTCAGCGGTGTCACAGGGGTGCCTGGCCCCTAGATGTCTGGACAAATAGTCTGCCGTGTTATGGGGGCCCGGACGATACTGCAGTTTGACACCGTACTCCATCAGCGACAGCATCCACCACTCGATGTGTGGAGGTGGCTTGGAGGATGCACCCGCCATGATCGGAATGTGCGGCTTGTGGTCGGTTACTTCCACAACAGGCTTTCCTAGGATGCATATCCTGAAGTGTATGCAGTCCCACAGAATTGCAAGGGCCTCCCGCTCAATCTGGGAGTACCTTTTCTCTGTTTCCATGAGCGCCTTAGCTTGCATACGCTATCGGGCGCATGAGTTTTTGTGAGTCCGCCTGCATCAGCACTGCGCCTAGCCCGACCGGGCTGGCATCCACGACTATCTCTGACTCCTTGTCCGGGCTGAAATATGCCATGGTTTCCTTCCCCGACAGAGCATTCTTGATCTCGGCAAATGTTCTTTGCTCCTTGGGTGTCCATGCACATGCAACATTGTTCCTAGTCAGTGCCCGCAAGGGTTCTGACAGTGATGCCAAGTCGCGAATGAACCGCCCGCAATAGTTCACCATGCCGAGAAAGCTTCTTATCTCGGCCGGTGACACCGGAGGGGCCGCCTCCCGTATGTCTCTCACCTTCTCCGGGTCGGGCGAGATGCCTCCTGCATGGAATACAAACCCGAAGAACTCTATTTGGTCCTTCAGAAACTCACATTTCTTTCGGTGTAGTGTCAGCCCCAAACTTCTGAGTCTTTCCAATGCCCATTCGAGCCTCTTCAGGTGTTCAGACTCTGACTGGGCAAAGACCAGAATATCGTCAGACATGTTAATGACGCCTTTTAGTCCCGCCAGGGCCACGCGGATGACGTTCTGAAACACTTCCGCCGCTGACGAGACACTAAAGCTGAGTCTTTTAAACTGATATAGCCCTTCGTGAGTCATAAACGTAGTAATGTACCTTGACTCTGGGTGGAGTTCCAGCTGGTGGTACCCAGACCTCAGATCGAGCTTGGAAAAGACTTTCACCCCCTGCAGCTCACCCACTATGTCGTCCAGCGTGGCCGTGAGGGGACGCTCCCTCTTAATGGTGGCATTCGGCAGTCACATATCCGCACAGATGCGGACAGCCCCTGGTTGCTTCGGCTTCGGAGCCACCCCTATAGGGGAGACCCACGGAGTTGGGCCCTCTACCCTCTCAATGATGTCCAGGTCAATGAGCGATTGGAGTTCCTTTTCCACCTGCGCCCTCAAATGAAATGGAATTCTTCGGTGCTTGAGGGCCGTCGGCCTCACTGATCAATCAATGTGGAGTCTGATGGGGTCACCTTTCAACTTGCCTATGCCCTGGAAGATGCTTTCAAACTGATGCAGCAGGCGATCAATGTCTGTATGGTATACTGCCAGAGTGAAATGCACAATTTCTAGGGCTTCGGAGGCAGCACAACTCAGCAGGGAGTGCAGGCTTACATGAGTCACAAAGAACCTGGCCGTGATTTTATTCAGCCCATGGGACAAAGGGGCTACAAAGACACCCTGAATTGGCACGGGTGTGTCCCCACCAAAGGAGTATATCCGGGCTTTGGATTCCTCCAGCTTGATGGGGCCCTGGGAGAGCCTCATAGTGTTCCGCTGCTAGGACGCAGATCGACGCTCCGGTGTCGATCAAGACGGGTGTGGGCACATCGCCAATGTTCACAGTGCATGTTGGTTGCCTGCTTTGCTTCGCCCCAGTGGCAATGCTAGAGATGAAAAAGATCTCCTCTTCATCTTCCTCCTCCTCGGCAATGTCTAAGTCCTGCACCCCTTGCTCGATCGTAGACACGCTTCTGAAGCGTCTGGGGTTTCCCCCTGCTGATCTTGCTGGTCCCCTGGATGCAGCCACCGGTGTCGTGGCCCTACACACTCTCGCGTAGTGTCCTGGCATGCTACACCTTCTGCAGAACCTTGTCTTTGCAGGACACTCCCCAGCATGTGGCAGGTCATACCCACAGTATGGGCTGGACTGCGGAGTACTGGACGTGGAGGGACTGTCCGCTCTCTTAGGACCCCAGCGCAACCTCCCTGGGGCAGAGCGCCCAATAGCAAAGGCATCCTCACTCTTCCCAGGATGCACCGCCGCGTCCATCTCCGCGCCTCTCGACTCAGTGTCAGGCCTGGTTCTCTAAGCACTTGCCTCTGCAATTTCCCGGAGCCACACCCCTCAATTTGCTGGTTCCGCACCATCTCCTCCTCATTCACCCACCTGCAGGTGCTAGCGAGGCGCCTCAACCTTGCGCAGAACTGGTCCAAAGACTCCTCCCCTTGCTGCTTCTCGGCACATATCACGAATCTGTCGAAGTGGACATTCGCCATGGGGAGGAAGTGATCCTGGAGGCCCTGTTTCACCACATCATCGGTGACCACCTGAAGGTTTAGCGAGTCGTAAATCGGATGGACTTCTGTGCCAGCCGAGTACACCATTGTGGCCACCTTCGCATCATCAGTCTCACCCGAGGCCCTGAAGAACATCTCCAGTTTCTTCACCCACAGTAGCCACTTCGGCCCCAGTTTAGATGGTGGCCCTGAAGTGTCAAACTCAGGCATGGGAGCCAAAGTGCTGTGCATCCTACGTGGGACTGGCATGGGGGCCCCCTCTTCTCCATCCTCTTCACCCATGGTGGTGTTTGGGGTGTTCCCCACTAACCTTCTCTGGACAGGGAGAGGTGCCCAGTGTCAGATGGCCCTGAGCTGATGATGGAATGGGCCAGCAGTTGCAGCAGGTGATGCCTTTGGGTTCCCTCAAGTTGAGAAGCCAGAGCCCCCAATGAAACAGGGCTCTGTAATGTCCAAAAATGTAATTTAGAACGTTGGATCACGGCCGGCGCACGAGCACCCGTGTGGGCCGCAACCGCCATGATCTGCGTGTTCATAAAATGGCCGCCGGCCAACTGCATAGGTCCGTGACCATGTGGGGAGAAACACTTTCTCTGACGGAATCATGCGGAGCAATGTCGCGCTCCCCTCTGTGGCGGATCCTCGTTGCCAATGTTGGATGCGGCATGTGACCCTGCGCCCACAAGCACACGCAGCCAGTCTCACAGACAGACACAGGACGCGTGTTGCTGGTAAGGGGTCCCGGCTGCAACTGGTGACTGGGACCTCCTTTATTAAACAAGCCGGAACGAGGCTTGCGCATGCGCACATGCATAGCATACTACGCAACATGGAAGTTGATTGTGGAGAGGTGTAGAGTTCTGTTGTTTAATGTCTGTAGGAAGGGATTTGAAATAGATGTGTGTGAGTGGCATAGCTGGTTTGTGTTTAGTGTGGAAGAGGCGAGAGTTGCTGCAGGGGGTTTAATGGCAATTTCAGGCGTCCATCCGAGGTGTCGGGGAGCAAACCACAACTGAGCATATTGAAATTGATATGTTATGTGTATCGCGCTCGTACACAAGTGTTTCAGAGCGCGACGAGGCAAGGGAGGGGAACAGGGGGGAGCACAACAACGATCTTACTAGGCCCAGTGACATTGAGAATGCGCAAGTGCATGGGAGAGGGAAAGGGGAAAAGTGCATGGAAGGGGGAGAAGTGGAAAGTGCTGAGCAAAGGAATACAGATAATAAATAAATAATATGAATAATAAAAAGCAACAAACAATGGTAGTGCAGCCACTAGTGGTACAGCCAGCAAGTGGCAATGCTGGGTTAAGGCCACAGACAGGGCGTGTCTGGTAAGGGCAGAAAAGGGGGGTGACTATATGGTTACAGATACAGACCCCAGTACAAGGAATTGCCAGGAGTCAGTGCGGGTGGGTGGCCGGGTGAGCAGGACCCGGGCCCGAAAGTCAGAGGGTAACCAGGTGCACGACGCTGAGACAGAACAGGTCAGCATGGGAGAGAAGGAGCAGAGGGGAAGGTCGTGAGGTGCTTCCGGAACCGGAGATGGTTCTCCTCAAGTTTCAGAGTGGCAGGGAGGTTGTTCCAGAGGGAGGCCCCAGCCGAAGATAGAGATCTACCCCCAGCTCGTTTCTTTGAAAAACGACTGACCCTGAGGGAGTTAGAGGTGGAGGAGGGGAAGACCTTCTGGTGGTACATCGACCTTTGGATACCCCGATCCTCCTCCCCTTGCTAGGGACCCGAGGGCAGAAAGAAACCGCTATGACCATGTATGTCCGCAAGCCCTCCTGTACTGGGGGGCTCTGCAGTGTGGAGTTGGCTCTAGGCTGTGCCCTTGCTCGGTGTGCCCACCTACCATGAACTGTTCAGTCCTTACGCATGCCTGGATGAGTCCTTGCAAGAAAATGTTGCTGTGGGGCCACTGAGCTATCAGGGTACACAGCGTCATTCGTGAACAGTATATCCCTTACTGTTTCATTTTTCACTTTGCATTTTGGAAGTGTAGTTTAGCTTTCACATTATTCCCAGACTAACCACCAGGGTGCAAATACATGCATGGCTCTTGTCAGGTGTATTGACCCACGTTTGAGTCATTAAGCTGCAACATTTGGTGCTGTGGGCTTAGAAAATCCAAGATGGCCAAAAAGCCCACATGTGCGCCAGAATCCAGGAGAACTGCACAGTTTTGTGCGCACACCAAAATGGTCGCCTAACCTTCCACCCACCAGTGCGAGCGTGATGGGCCAGGGGTGCCATGAGTGGAATGTGTGCCAAAGGAAAAACAGCAGTGCCTGTTAGCTTAAAAAGCCCTTTGAAATCACCTTGGTTTCTCTGAATGCAAGCTAAAAATGCCTATGTCAAAAATTGCAGGATATTTAAAAATCTCACTGAACACCAGCAGACATTTGGCAGAATGAAGTTTTGTGTGCATACAAAATCTGGAAAGAAAAAGAGCCCAAAACAATGTTCATAACAAAACTGGCTGAGCTGTGGAGGGCAGCAGCTTAAGTTAAACTGAACTGAATGTAGAAAACTGGGGACAAAAAGTGACATTTAGCTGAAACCTGGCTTAATGAAACTGGATTCTGCCTGACAACTACCCCCGACAGGAGTTGAAACTGGATCAACAGCTGTGTTCCCAGTCCTGGCTGCATTCTGCTGCCCCCACAAAAAGGAGGTGACACCTCTCTGATTGAATTACCTGGGGACTGCAGGAAACTGAACAATGGACTCAGGCAAATGTTATATTGGGGGGGGGGGCGTAAAATAGCTTCCTCTTGGGAGAAGTGGGAGGAGAAGTGCCTCTGCTAGCAGCTGAGCTTGGGGGAAGTGGATAAACCAGTTCTTCCACCATGTTATGTGGGAAGCCACACACCTTTGTGACCAGGGCATAAGTTAAAAAGATAGATAACTCATAGTGCGGACTGGTCAAAATTATATAAGTAATATCATTATTCTTGTGATTTTTCTGTGCACGTTTTAAGAGGCATTAGGACCCTGTGGTGTATTCTGGGGGGTTGCTAGCGGAAAATAGGGTCTCACTCCAAATGTCTGCATGTTAAAAATCTGACACTTTATCAATTAATGTCCATACTCCTTGTGCACATGTGTGTAATTTTTGGTAAATGTCCGATATTGGTAAACCAGTCAAAAAGCGCAAAATGTTGTCATTTTTGAATGCAAGCCCCCAGGAAGATCAGAGGCGGACAAGCATGGACCATAAGGAATATATAATGTGTACATGTAATTTCAACAAATTGTGTATCTGGGAAATATATATTTGAATCAAATATAGATTTGTGGGCAAATTGACCAGGGGAGGATCCTCTGACCCATAAACAGACCTCATCATGATGACAATCCATTTCCTTCCCCAATCATGGGAGAGGGGAGAATTGGGCCAATGACAAGTAGAGAGGGGCAGGCTCAGTTATGCCACGCACACACCCACTTCCAAAACACATAAAAAGAGACTGCTGGGACAGGTAGGGACATTCAATTCCATTTTCTGCGGGACGCTCTGCCGGGAGACTCCAGACTTCACATCCATCAATCTTCAGAGACCAGAAATTTACTTCAGAACTTAAAGCAAGGGCCTAAACCCACAAACTGAGAACTCAGCATCCTTAAAATCATTTGCAAACTATTCCACAGCCGGGCGAGCTGTCTGAATTCTTTTGCCAAGAATTTTTTCCAGTACCCAGAAAGCAGTGTTACATCCAGAATCCACTTGATCCGGACCGGAAAGCAGAGCAGTATCCAGAACCAGAGGCCACTGTATTCAGAGAGGCTAGACCAGCAGAGCAGAGCTGACCCAGACCGCTGTGAGCAGAACCAGAGATCTGGATTGCTGTGAGCAGAACCGGTTCCTGATTGACCCGCCGAGCAGACAGAACTGCCGCCGGATGTGTTGACCAGATCCGTGACGAGGCCTAGTTCAAATTTATATTGTGAGTACGTAGCAGAACTGTGCAGAACCAATCTCTTAGTTAAAATAATCTAATTCAAGCTATTTTAACCTAAGTAGAACTGCCTCCTAGAAATCGTGTCATCTGTCATTTTTAAAGCTGCACAACTGTCACCTGTCAATTCTGCAGCTGCAAGCTGTCACCTGTCATTTTGAGTTTTACTTTAAATCCAAAAATCTACCTTTATTAAATCGTCCGTATCTCTGGAACCGTTTGGGCTAGGAACGACATTTTTTTCATTTTAAAGTTGTGATTCTAGGCTTTCCAACAAACTTAGAACCGACTTCCTACTCGCTATACTTTTTCCGCAATCGCGATTTACGCACTCGCGAAATTTACAGCGATTTGCGATTTTGGCTCAATTTCTCCACTTGTCAAAATAGCAGCTCCATTCTTTCCTTTGTTAAAAATCTGTTTGCAACCTGGTAATAACTCATAGAGCATTGCTAAAGTGAGCCTGATCTAATACCAACAAGCATCTCTCACTCACCCTGAATCTCTAGAGGGAATTAAAATCAGTTAGCACATTTTCCCATCCATTGCCATCACATTTAAAAGCATTTTAGGCCTGTGTTTCAAACCTCTACCTGTTTTCCTCTAAGCTTGCTGGGGGGGAACTGCATTTCGTATTGCATTTTGTTGGGATTCTTGAAAACTGTGTGCTCCTCTTTCCATCTCCTTCCATTTCTTACATTGCATAGGGGGGGGTGAATTGCCAGAGAAAAAGTGATTACATTGTTGTTGGTTGAAATCATATCAAGTTTGTTTGCTGTACTGCATTTTATTCCACCTTGCATTTCCTTGAACCCATAAAGCATTTTCAGCTACCTCATCCTCTATACTACTCCTAAGTAATCAAGTGTACCACTGTAACATTACCCATTGTGGATCCACATCATATGTCTCAGTGTACTATCAGATATTAATTTATTATAAAAGTGTGATATATATCTATTGTTTAATTTTTCAAATAAACCTTTTAATTTGCAAAACAAACCTACTTCTTGGCTCAGTGGGGTCAGGGGGATTCTAAGAGAGGGGTGTTCTATAAGGGTTGTCATCCAGAGTACATGAACTGGACCTAAAAATATATCAATAAGGGTTTCCCTCAGCATTCCAGACTAGGCATTGACTTAGCTGTAGTGTTGAAGTGAAGCCGCTTAACACTCTGTAGCTTGGTGAGTACCTACACTTCTTTTTTTACCATTTAAAACACTGCTGGCACTAGTAGTTTTGCCTTTCCCTTTGGAACTGGAGGACTACGAGCCTTAAATAAACAAGTCAGGATGAGCCATGTACCTTGACATGGGACACAAAGAGGCCTTGCCAGTAGAGTTAAGTTAAAAAGCCAGGCCTTCCTTCGGGAGTTGCAAGTGATGAAGGCTTACAGCGCATCCTTGGTTATGTTACCACTGGTCCGATCATTTAATCCCAAACTGTAACTACGCACATCTCTGGTGGCCACATCCCCTGAGGAATGGGCCAGAGCAGACGCTCCGGAGGGCTACTGACATGGTGCAGGGTTCGCCCAAGAAAACTTAGGGAGAAAGATAAGAGCAACTCCACCTGCATCGTCTGGAGATGGAGAAATATGATGGTGGCATGCGAGAGCATGCATGCCAACATGCCCCATTCGAGTTGAGAGATGCCAGTCCTGGACTGTGCATTCTGGTAGTTGTATTTCTAGGGAGTTGGCAGGGTAGAGGGGGTGGAAGGGAGTAGGGTGTCCTTTGACTAAGCGCCAGGGCTTATTGGAGGGAGGCTTCATAAACATCATAGTGGGAGGAAGTTCTCCTACACGGGGTGGTAAAAAGCTCTCGGGCAGGAAGGGGCTGCTGAGTGCAAACCACTGAACAGAATTCAACTCCTCAAGCAAGACACAGAAGAGCTACGAAGATAGCTCGGCGAGTTTAGCACTGTGTTTTGGGCCTTTGAGCTGTCTGGAGTTTTGGAGCGAGTCCCTCGCCCAATGCTGGTTATGCAGCCCAGCATTTATAACAGAAGCATTAAAAAGCCAAGAATGCGATTGCGCGCTGCTTGCACCTATACTAGGACGGCCTGGGATCCTCGGGACTGAGCCTTTCCTCATACCCAGTCCGATGTAATGAGCACTGGCAAACTGGGTAGAAGTAAAAACCCGCTGTTTACCTATGCGCGGGCACAAACTGCAAGCAGTCAAGGCAATCTAATAAGGAGACTGCAAGCCTTGCCCCTATCTTTTAACCCCTAACCGCCAAAGGGTCTCCGGCAGGGGACACCATTCACATGGATTTTGAATGACGCCATTAGCAGGGTATTTTAGCGGGCTTGTCTTAATTAGCGCTGGTTGGTATTTTCCAGGCTATGCCTCGTCTAGCACGGCAGGTGCTAAGAGCCCTCGCCGGCCATTGTTAATAAGAAAATTGAAGATAAAATGTGCAGTTTACATTTGGCACCCGACAGTATTTCGATTTACATACATTCCAAATTATTAAGGTTCTTTGTCATTAAAATGATGGATCCATTTGAACTTTCCATGCAAGGGTACTGGGCTGGAGGATTAATTTATGGGACACAGTAGCTTTTTTCGGTGTAAGAGTTGATAGGCCCAATTCTGGGAAAATGCTACACCTAACATATTTGGTTTGGTGTGGAGTAATGTATGCCTTAAAACAGGCTTCACTAAACTGATCAGGCCAGGTGGCATTTATGCCTGTCGGAAAACCAAGCTTAAATTCCCTTAAATTCAGAAAAAATATGAATGTTTGCCTGAGATTCGCAGACAGAACATCTACCAGCGAAAATGCAGCCAGAAATTCACTTCACTGAGGCGTAAGTAAAATGGGAACCAAACAAAAGAGCCAACATGTTGTTTTCATCCATTGTTCCCCATACACATATCCTCGTTCTCCATCCAACACACTCCATTCCAGGGACTAATGTCCACATCACACTCCTCGAACCACACTTTCACCATGAACTGTTAAGTGTAGGTTAAGCAGCCGGAGGTGTGTGTTGGCAGACGGAGTTCATATTAGACACATTTTTTGAAGTTCCACTCGCACGCCCACACAATAAAGGAGACCACCCCCTGAAATGCCTATTCCATGTGACTTACCTCACATTCATTGGGTGGAAGTTTCACCATGTTCCGTAACTTCAGGGAATGTTTGCTGAGAGATACACTTGCTGAACACTCGTACCGTTTTTTTTGTGAATCCACCTAAAAAATGGGTGTAAATTCTGGCAGAAATGATTTCCAAAATGCTTTTTTCAGTTTTCATGGAATTTTGCTCATTTCGTGGCTTTTTTTTTCAAGGTCAATGGGCGCAATCTTTTTTTTTTTTTTTTATGAAGTTAGTAGTCCACAATTCATTCAATTAAATCAAGAAGGATTTGTTTAGAATGATGAAAAAGTCTTTATGTATTATTTATGCAGCACATCTGCAGACAGGGTAGATTCATAGTGCCTTTCCATCCGCAAAACAAGCTTTCAGCATTCATCGATGCAGAAGGTTTGCTGGGCTGCTGGAATTCGCATGTTGTCTTGAAGCCGGCATGGCTCAAAAAAGGTGTCATTCCTACAACGTGTAGAGTTAGGGCCTAAGTCATGCAATATTTGCACGGTTCAAAGTGACTTTTCACTGCAGAAAGGTGACTTTGCGACGCACACCGTGGTTCATGGAACTGTGTAAAGTGTATTTTTCTGCAGTCCAGAGTCAGTGCAAGTGGTCATTTTTGCAGTACAAAATGACTTTGCCCTACAAAATACACTTTGCATAGTTCCATGAACCGGGGGTTGTGCCGGCAGTGCAATCGCTTTGAACCATGCAAACATTCCACGAATATCGGGCCCTGTGTGCTGTCATGGGGAGGAAGTGATCCTGGAGGGCCTGTTTCACCACATCATAGGTGACCACCTGAAGGTTTAGCGAGTCGTAAATCCGATGGACTTCTGTGCCAGCCGAGTACACCATTGTGGCCACCTTCGCATCATCAGTCTCACCCGAGGCCCTGAAGAACATCTCCAGTTTCTTCACCCACAGTAGCCACTTCGGCCCCAGTTTAGATGGTGGGCCTGAAGTGTCAAACTCAGGCATGGGTGCCAAAGTGCTGTGAATCCTACGTGGGACTGGCATGGGGGCCCCCTCTTCTACATCCTCTTCACCCATGGTGGTGTTTGGGGTGTTCCCCACTAACCTTCTCTGGACAGGGAGAGGTTCCCAGTGTCAGATGGCCCCGAGCTGATGATGGAATGGGCCAGCAGTTGCAGCAGGTGAAGCCTTTGGGTTCCCTCAAGTTGAGAAGCTAGAGCCCCCAATGAAACAGGGCTCTGTAATGTCCAAAAATGTAATTTAGAACGTTGGATCACGGCCGGCGCACAAGCACCCGTGTGGGCCGCAACCGCCGTGATCTGCATGTTCATAAAATGGCCGCCGGCCAACTGCATAGGTCCGTGACCGTGTGGGGAGAAACACTTTCTCTGACGGAATCATCCGGAGCAATGTCGCGTTCCCCTCCGTGGCGGATCCTCGTCGCCAATGTTGGATGTGGCGTGTGACCCCCGCGCCCACACGCACACGCACACACAGCCAGTCTCACAGACAGACACAGGACGCGTGTTGCTGGTACGGGGTCCCGGCTGCAACTGGCGACTGGGACCTCCTTTATTAAACAAGCCGGAACGAGGCTCGCGCATGTGCACATGCATAGCATACTATGCAACATGGAAGTTGATTGTAGAGAGGTGTAGAGTTCTGTTGTTTAATGTCTGTAGGAAGGGATTTGAAATAGATGTGTGTGAGTGGCATAGCTGGTTTGTGTTTAGTGTGGAAGAGGAGAGAGTTGCTGCAGGGGGTTTAATGGCAATTTCGGCGTCTATCCGAGGTGTCGGGGAACAAACCACAACTGAGCATATTGATATTGATATGTTATGTGTATCGCGCTCGTACACAAGTGTTTCAAAGCGCGACGAGGCAAGGGAGGGGAACAGGGGAGAGCACAACAACGATCTTACTAGGCCCAGTGACATTGAGAATGCGCAAGTGCATGGGAGAGGGAAAGGGGAAAAGTGCATGGAAGGGGGAGAAGTGGAAAGTGCTGAGCAAAGGAATACAGATAATAAATAAATAATATGAATAATAAAAAGCAACAAACAATGGTAGTGCAGCCACTAGTGGTACAGCCAGCAAGTGGCAATGCTGGGTTAAGGCCACAGACAGGGTGTGTCTGGTAAGGGCAGAAAAGGGGGGTGACTATATGGTTACAGATACAGACCCCAGTACAAGGAATTGCCAGGAGTCAGTGCGGGTGGGTGGCAGGGTGAGCAGGACCTGGGCCCGAAAGTCAGAGGGTAACCAGGTGCACAACGCTGAGACAGAACAGGTCAGCATGGGAGAGGAGGAGCAAAGGGGAAGGTTGTGAGGTGCTTCCGGAACCGGAGATGGTTCTCCTCAAGTTTCAGAGTGGCAGGGAGGTTGTTCCAGAGGGAGGCCCCAGCCGAAGACAGAGATCTACCCCCAGCTCGTTTCTTTGTAAAACGACTGACCCTGAGGGAGTTAGAGGTGGAGGAGGGGAAGACCTTCTGGTGGTACATCGACCTTTGGATACCCCAATCCTCCTCCCCTTGCTAGGGACCCCAGGGCAGAAAGAAACCGCTAACACCATGTATGTCCGCAAGCCCTCCTGTACTGGGGGGCTCTGCAGTGTGGAGTTGGCTCTAGGCTGTGCCCTTGCTCGGTGTGCCCACCTACCGTGAAGTGTTCAGTCCTTACGCATGCCTGGATGAGTCCTTGCAAGAAAATGTTGCTGTGGCACCACTGAGCTATCAGGGTACGCAGTGTCATTCGTGAACAGGATATCCCTTACTGTTTCATTTTTCACTTTGCATTTTGGAAGTGTAGTTTAGCTTTCACATTATTCCCAGACTAACCACCAGGGTGCAAATACATGCACGGCTCTTGTCAGGTGTATTGACCCACGTTTCAGTCATTAAGCTGCAACATTTGGTGCTGTGGGCTTAGAAAATCCAAGATGGCCAAAAAGCCCACATGTGCGCCAGAATCCAGGAGAACCGCGCAGTTTTGTGCGCACACCAAAATGGTCGCCTAACCTTCCACCCACCAGTGCGAGCGTGATGGGCCAGGGGTGCCATGAGTGGAATGTGTGCCAAAGGAAAAACAGCAGTGCCTGTTAGCTTAAAAAGCCCTTTGAAATCACCTTGGTTTCTCTGAATGCAAGCTAAAAATGCCTATGTCAAACATTGCAGGATATTCAAAAATCTCACTGAACACCAGCAGACATTTGATAGAATGAAGTTTTGTGTGCATACAAAATCTGGAAAGAAAAAGAGCCCAAAACAATGTTCATAACAAAACTGGCTGAGCTGTGGAGGTCAGCAGCTTTAGTTAAACTGAACTGAAAACCACTAAAATCAAAATGTTTAAATTAAATGAGGGACCTACTTTTGAGTGTCACATAGTTTGTAACTGTTGAAATGTCATAGTTTTGAACTTAGAATCAGCACTCTAGCTGCATGTGTAAAAATTGTCAGTTTGATTTGAATGTAGAAAACTGGGGACAAAAAGTGACATTTAGCTGAAACCTGGCTTAATGAAACTGGATTCTGCCTGACAACTACCCCCGACAGGAGTTGAAACTGGATCAACAGCTGTGTTCCCAGGCCTGGCTGCATTCTGCTGCCCCCACAAAAAGGAGGTGACACCTCTCTGATTGAATTACCTGGGGACTGCAGGAAACTGAACAATGGACTCAGGCAAATGTTATATTGGGGGGGGCATAAAATAGCTTCCTCTTGGGAGAAGTGGGAGGAGAAGTGCCTCTGCTAGCAGCTGAGCTTGGGGGAAGTGGATAAACCAGTTCTTCCACCATGTGATGTGGGAAGCCACACCCCTTTTTGACCAGGGCATAAGTTAAAAAGATAGATAACTCATAGTGCGGACTGGTCAAAATTATATAAGTAATATCATTATTCTTGTGATTTTTCTGTGCACGTTTTAAGAGGCATTAGGACCCTGTGGTGTATTCAGGGGGGTTGCTAGCGGAAAATAGGGTCTCACTCCAAATGTCTGCATGTTAAAAATCTGACACTTCATCAATTAATGTCCATACTCCTTGCGCACATGTGTGTAATTTTTGGTAAATGTCTGATATTGGTAAACCAGTCAAAAAGCGCTGAATGTTGTCATTTTGAATGCAAGCCCCCAGGAAGTTCAGACGCGGACAAGCATGGACCATAAGGAATATATAATGTGTACATGTAATTTCAACAAATTGTGTATCTGGGAAATAAATATTTGAATCAAATATAGATTTGTGGGCAAATTGACCAGGGGAGGATCCTCTGACCCATAAACAGACCTCATCATGATGACAATCTATTTCCTTCCCCAATCATGGGAGAGGGGAGAATTGGGCCAAATTACAAGTAGAGAGGGGCAGGCTCAGTTATGCCACGCACACACCCACTTCCAAAACACATAAAAAGAGACTGCTGGGACAGGTAGAGACATTCAATTCCATTTTCTGCAGGACGCTCTGCCGGGAGACTCCAGACTTCACATCCATCAATCTTCAGAGACCAGAAATTTACTTCAGAACTTAAAGCAAGGGCCTAAACCCACAAACTGAGAACTCTTCTCAGCAGGCCTAAGCATCCTTAAAATCATTTGCAAACTATTTCACAGCCGGGCGAGCTGTCTGAATTCTTTTGCCAAGAACTTTTGCCAGTACCCAGAAAGCAGTGTTACATCCAGAATCCACTTGATCCGGACCGAAAGCAGAGCAGTATCCAGAACCAGAGGCCACTGTATCCAGAGAGGCTAGATCAGCAGAGCAGAGCTGACCCAGACCGCTGTGAGCAGAACCAGAGATCTGGATCGCTGTGAGCAGAACCGGTGCCTGATTGACCCGCCGAGCAGACAGAACCGCCACCGGACGTGTTGACCAGATCCGTGACGAGGCCTAGTTCAAATTTATATTGTGAGTACCTAGTAGAACTGTGCAGAACCAATCTCTTAGTTAAAATAATCTAATTCAAGCTATTTTAACTAAGTAGAACTGCCTCCTAGAAATCGTGTCATCTGTCATTTTTAAAGCTACACAACTGTCACCTGTCAATTCTGCAGCTGCAAGCTGTCACCTGTCATTTTGAGTTTTACTTTAAATCCGAAAATCTACCTTTATTAAATCGTCCGTATCTCTGGAACCGTTTGGGCTAGGAACACATTTTTTTTTCATTTTAAAGCTGTGATTTTAGGCTTTCCAACGAACCTAGAACTGACTTCGTACTCCCTATACTTTTTCCGCAATCGCGATTTACGCACTCGCGAAATTTACCATGATTTGCGATTTTGGCTCAATTTCTCCACTTGTCAAAATAGCAGCTCCATTCTTTCCTTTGTTAAAAATCCGTTTGCAACCTGGTAATAACTCATAGAGCATTGCTAAAGTGAGCCTGAACTAATACCAACAAGCATCTCTCACTCACCCTGAATCTCTAGAGGGAATTAAAATCAGTTAGCACATTTTCCCATCCATTGCCATCACATTTAAAAGCATTTTGGGCCTGTGTTTCAAACCTCTACCTGTTTTCTTCTAAGCTTGCTGGGGGGGAACTGCATTTCGTATTGCATTTTGTTGGGATTCTTGAAAACTGTGTGCTCCTCTTTTCATCTCCTTCCATTTCTTACATTGCATAGGGGGGGGTGAATTGCCAGAGAAAAAGTGATTACATTGTTGTTGGTTGAAATCATATCAAGTTTGTTTGCTGTACTGCATTTTATTCCACCTTGCATTTGCTTGAACCCATAAAGCATTTTCAGCTACCTCATCCTCTATATTACTCCTAAGTAATCAAGTGCACCACTGTAACATTACCCATTGTGGATCCACATCATATGTCTCAGTGTACTATCAGATATTAATTTATTATAAAAGTGTGATATATATCTATTGTTTAATTTTTCAAATAAACCTTTTAATTTGCAAAACAAACCTAATTCTTGGCTCAGTGGGTACAGGGGGATTCTAAGAGAGGGGTGTTATATAAGGGTTGTCATCCAGAGTACATGAACTGGACCTAAAAATATATCAATAAGGGTTTCCCTCAGCATCCCAGACTAGGCATTGACTTAGCTGTAGTGTTGAAGTGAAGCCACTTAACACTCTGTAGCTTGGTGAGTACCTACACTTCTTTTTTTACCATTTAAAGCACTGCTGGCACTAGTAGTTTTGCCTTTCCCTTTGGAACTGGAGGACTACGAGCCTTAAATAAACAAGTCAGGATGAGCCATGTACCTTGACATGGGACACAAAGAGGCCTTGCCTGTAGAGTTAAGTTAAAAAGCCAGGCCTTCCTTCGGGAGTTGCAAGTGATGAAGGCTTACAGCGCATCCTTGTTTATGTTACCACTGGTCCGATCATTTAATCCCAAACTGTAACTACGCACATCTCTGGTGGCCACATCCCCTGAGGAATGGGCCAGAGCAGACGCTCCGGAGGGCTACTGACATGGTGCAGGGTTCACCCAAGAAAACTTAGGGAGAAAGATCAGAGCAACTCCACCTGCATCGTCTGGAGATGGAGAAATATGATGGTGGCATGCGAGAGCATGCACGCCAACATGCCCCATTCGAGTTGAGAGATGCCAGTCCTGGACTGTGCATTCTGGTAGTTGTATTTTTAGGGAGTTGGCAGGGTAGAGGGGGTGGAAGGGAGTAGGGTGTCCTTTGACTAAGCGCCAGGGCTTATTGGAGGGAGGTTCCATAAACATCATAGTGGGAGGAAGTTCTCCTACACGGGGTGGTAAAAAGCTCTCGGGCAGGAAGGGGCTGCTGAGTGCAAACCACTGAACAGAATTCAACTCCTCAAGCAAGACACAGAAGAGCTACGAAGATAGTTTAGCACTGTGTTTTGGGCCTTTGAGCTGTCTGGAGTTTTGGAGCGAGTCCCTCGCCCAATGCTGGTTATGCAGCCCAGCATTTATAACAGAAGCATTAAAAAGCCAAGAATGCGATTGCGCGCTGCTTGCACCTATCCTAGGACGGCCTGAGATCCTCGGGACTGAGCCTTTCCTCATACCCAGTCCGATGTAATGAGCACTGACAAACTGGGTAGAAGTAAAAACCTGCTGTTTACCTACGCGCGGGCACAAACTGCAAGCAGTCAAGGCAATCTAATAAGGAGACTGCAACCCTTGCCCCTATCTTTTAACCCCTAACCGCCAAAGGGTCTCCGGCAGGGGACACCATTCACATGGATTTTGAATGACGCTATTAGCAGGGTATTTTAGCGGGCTTGTCTTAATTAGCGCTGGTTGGTATTTTCCAGGCTATGCCTCGTCTAGCACGGCAGGTGCCAAGAGCCCTCGCCGGCCATTGTTAATAAGAAAATTGAAGATAAAATGTGCAGTTTACATTTGGCACTTGACAGTATTTCAATTTACATACATTCCAAATTATTAAGGTTCTTTGTCATTAAAATGATGGATCCATTTGAACTTTCCATGCAAGGGTACTGGGCTGGAGGATTAATTTATGGGACACAGTAGCTTTTTTCGGTGTAAGAGTTGATAGGCCCAATTCTGGGAAAATGCTACACCTAACATATTTGGTTTGGTGTGGAGTAATGTATGCCTTAAAACAGGCTTCACTAAACTGATCAGGCCAGGTGGCATTTATGCCTGTCGGAAAACCAAGCTTAAATTCCCTTAAATTCAGAAAAAATATGAATGTTTGCCTGAGATTCGCAGACAGAACATCTACCAGCGAAAATGCAGCCAGATATTCACTTCACTGAGGCGTAAGTAAAATGGGAACCAAACAAAAGAGCCAACATGTTGTTTTCACACATTGCTCCCCCATACACATATCCTCGTTCTCCATCCAACACACTCCATTCCAAGCACTAATGTCCACATCACACTCCTCGAACTACACTTTCACCATGAACTGTTTGTTAGGTGTAGGTTAAGCAGCCGCAGGTGTGTGTTGGAAGACGGTGTTCATGTTAGACACATTTTTTGAAGTTCCACTCGCACGCCCACACAATAAAGGAGACCCCCCCTGAAATGCCTATTCCATGTGACTTACCTCACATTCATTGGGTGGAAGTTTCACCATGTTCCGTAACTTCAGGGAATGTTTGCTGAGAGACACTTGCTGAACACTCGTACCGTTTTTTTTTTTGTGAATCCACCTAAAAAATGGGTGTAAATTCTGGCAGAAATGATTTCCAAAATGCTTTTTTCAGTTTTCATGGAGTTTTGCTCATTTCGTGGCTTTTTTTTTCAAGGTCAATTGACGCAATCTTTTTTTATTTTTTTTTAATGAAGTTAGTAGTCCACAATTCATTCAATTAAATCAAGAAGGATTTGTTTAGAATGATGAAAAAGTCTTTATGTATTATTTATGCAGCACCATCTGCAGACAGGGTAGATTCATAGTGCCTTTCCATCCGCAAAACAAGCTTTCAGCATTCATCGATGCAGAAGGTTTGCTGGGCTGCTGGAATTCGCATGTTCTCTTGAAGCCGGCATGGCTAAAAAAAGGTGTCATTTCTACAATGTGTAGAGTTAGGGCCCGAGTCATGCAATATTTGCACGGTTCAAAGTGACTTTTCACTGCAGAAAGGTGACTTTGCGACACACACCGTGGTTCATGGAACTGTGCAAAGTGTATTTTTCTGCAGTCCAGAGTCAGTGCAAGTGGTCATTTTTGCAGTACAAAATGACTTTGCCCTACAAAATACACTTTGCATAGTTCCATGAACCGGGGTTTGTGCCGGCAGTGCAATCGCTTTGAACCATGCAAACATTCCATGAATATCGGGCCCTGTGTGCTGTCTGGAGTTTCGATGAATTGCTGTTGAATTTGACCAGAGAAACACTGAGATCCCCACATTTTGCTGAATTGGGCGCGAGACCCAGATAATTGTATGCCATGGGCCGCAAAACGCCTTACAATATCCCTGTCCTCAGGCCTGCATTCCCCATGCGCCCAGGTTTCTCCATCCATACCGTTACCATCTACCGATAGTCTCTGATTATTCGGGGAAAGTCCCCGCATGCGGTGCCGTGTGATGTCCCTACACGTCCAGTTAGCCCTGAAAGTGTTTCATATTGCAGAAAGACAGGCATGTGGGAACAATCCTAGGAAATACGCCCAACAGTCAGTTTTAAACTGACAATGGGAGAATATCCCGATTTTGTTTCAAACTAGGAATTGTGTCAAATAAAGAAACGGTGAACCTACGGCAGACGGGCAATATGCTCCTATATCAGCATGACTAGTTCCAGAGCGCAAGGTGTCCCCTGGCAGACTTGAGAAACTCTTCCAATCCCAGGTGTTTCTTTTCCTTCTGGGACATAATGTCCTGTGCCCACCATTAGGTCAAAAAACACAGCTACATTGCCAAACTGTCTGCAGAGACTAAAACTTGAGCAGGATGGACGCGCGCTTCTCAGGGTAAGAGTGCATTAGCTTAGCGACCATACTCACTGCGGTTGTGTAAACTGGAAACGACTGCAGCACACGTGGCACCCTGCGCGGATCTCGCTATTGCTGGCAGCACCTTGGCATATTGATCCTCCGTCTCATGTTAACAGGATCACTCTGGAGTTTTCGTCATCACGCTCATTTTATGGGCACGCCTTGGCATACTGACTATCCCCTTAAAAAAAATAGTAGCACCCTGGAATTTGTAACTGACACTCAGTTACATAAAGGGTGCATCCTGCCCTCTGATGCCACCAACACTGATGTTATGTGGATTTCTTGAAGAAAAATTATTTATCGATGCAGGGAAAACGATAGAGCCAGGCACAATCTTTACAACAGGTGCTAATTTTTCAGACACGTGATTTGTTATCGCTCTTGTGTCAGCTGGGAACAGTGCTTAGACGCTCACTAATTCTACTGTGGCATAAAAGGTTTGTGGTGCATACATGGTGCTCGTCTCGGTGAAACGTTTTCATACCTCACACAGGCCCATGTTAGGCAAGTGCAACCCGCCCAGCCCCGATTCTCTTCTTTACATTCTGGTTGAGATGTGTCCATCTGACATGGGTTCGATTGAGGTCTCTACTTCTCAATGTCTCGTTGTCGTCCTCCTTGCACTCCTTGAAAACAAGACGACACGAAGCAGCACAGTTTCGATCCCCGGGTCCGCGCTTAGAAACCTCTGGGTATTAAGCGCGTTATAAATACGCAACTAAGACATATTCCTCTAACAGCGCCTCGATGCCACCGGGCTGTGGAAGCGCTATAAAAATGCTCATTAAAAAATGTGACATCTGTGGTATTTGATTATGTCTCCTGAGCAGGCGACTGTTCCTGCTGCTACATTTGTTATTTAAAGCCGATGCAGTTAGAAATGCTGAGATATTTCAAAGAAGTTGAGACAGTCCCTTTAGAAGTCTAGAAAACGTGGAAAACATGCTTTACCGTGCACAATGTGCCCAGCCCCCTCCCTGCCTCGCACCCTCTTCCACTACTAGGGCCGACTCTCTGCCAAGGCCACCCGCTAAATGTTATGTAGATTCAGACCATCCCAGGTTTGGCTGATAAAAAATATTCTAGGTCACGTTATCCATCCATCAAATACACCCTTCACTCTCTATTCCTATCTGTTCCTTTACCCCCGTCTCCACTTGCACTCGCCCGCCGTCTCATTTCCTTTCCCGCCTCCCCCATTAACATCCTCCCTATCAGTGCCCGTTCTACCCCCAAACCGAGGCTGTGTGTTAGAACTGGATGTTTTTGTTTTCTTTTTTTGCCAAGAGAGAGGGAGCGTGCAGGTTTACCTTTCCGGTGAACTCTCCTTGGCCCCTGGCACCGGAGTCACCAGCTGAAAGAGGAGCCAGTCGGGACAGTAAATAAAATGCAAGCAGCGCAATTGCCACGTTAGCCTCCTGCTAGGCGGCAGGCACTCGGGCTGCCCCTCCCCGGCGTGGCGCCAGCCCTGCTTTGTTGCTCTTATGAGGTGCGATGTCTGCTGAGGGCAGGGGGAAGGTGCCAGTCTAGACACCTCCAGCGGGCAGATCTTTGAGAGTTAAATGGTGGAGGGGCACATCACACTGCTCTGCAAGAAATGGGCATAGGACTTCAGTCGCCAGGCTTCCCATCTGGCACCTGGTGCACGCGCTACTGACGCCTCGGAAATCGGATGGAAAAACATACAAAGATAATACATTATTTATGATTATACATGTGCACAGTCCTACATTGACGGGCGTCTGGCAAATGTTCAAAACGTGGGTTCATGGTTATCCAATGTGTGGTGTCTGCCACGTTTCACACCCGGAGGGAGTGAGAGAATGTACGGGAATGCATTTTCTAAATTTCCAATGGAGTTCTATTTCCGGTGAGCTGGACGTCGATTTTTACGTGGTTGTTGTGATGTCAGTTAGTCTTGTTATGGTCAAGCGGATGAAGGGATTTCGGGTACTGTGGTTATCAGATGTGACCCTTCCTTCGCAGCGTGCATCATAACGTTGCGAGTGTAGATAAGGACTACTATTAAATCGAGCAAGAACGCGATTTGAGTTTTAGTATTTGACACATCACGAGTGCAAGTGCACATTGCGTTTCCACGTTGCTGTTGTGTTGACCTTGCACACACGGTGTCAACATTTTATATGGGTGCTCTCTGCACCATGTCATGTATTTATTTATTTGTATTTATAGCGCGCACAAGCGGCCCAGAGGCATCGTGGGGCTGTCTGTTACAGTTGATTTACTTAGTTCCATGAATAGTAGGGTACATTCACATTAAGCCAGTTGTACAGGAACCAAAAAGGTTCAGGGGTTACAAGTGAGCACGCTCGCATTACTAGGCTAACAGTACACAACAGGAGCAATGTGTATCACAGTGAAAACACTACCTTGAAACAATTACAATGAACGTATTACAATGTGAGGCCAAGGGGGGTTCCTTGGTTACAGGGGAAGCTGAGACTGGAAAGATGGCTGTGTTATGGGGAGGGCTGGCCATGGACAACGAACCAGCCCCCCCCTCCCTCCGGGACACTATGCGGCACCAGTGTCACGGAGGCATTATGCCTCTGAGGATTGATGGGTGGGGCTGGTCGAGGACATCCACCAGTCCCCACCCTGAGGTGCTATGGGACGTCAACACCTAGGAGTACCTCTGGTGGCAGGCTAAATAAAGCCCACCAGCTCATGAAACCCCAGCTGCCTTCCTGGCAGGGGGGTGCCCCATGGCAACCTGGCCTGCAGGCCCTGATTGTACAGGGTGGGCCTGCAGGCCATCACACCCACCTGCAATAAAGGAGATCTCACACAGGGTCAGAGCAAAAAAACAAGGGGGTGGGGGCAGCGTGTGTGACTCCAGCCCAGAAAGGTGCTGCTTCCCGTCACTTTCGACAGCTTTACGAGAGGGCAACAACCGTTAGCGCTCATCAGAGAAGTTAAGCCTTGGCCAAAGTGGACGGGTGTTTATTACTCCACGTCGGGCCGGTAACGAATGTTTTCCCTTTTCACATTCGTACTGCGAGTCGTTTTTGCTTAATTAAGCCAGTGTTTCTGGGGGGGCTGGTGGGTAGATTTGCATAACAAGACACACAGGGGCGAGTCCCGGCACGCAGGATTCACTATTACAAAGTTAAACGTTTTTTCTTGATAAATGTCACAAACCTCATTCTCACTTCTGATTCGTTTTGATCTTTATCCCGTTTATAAGAAGACAAGTCCGCTTTTCCTTTCCTTCCTTTAATGTGCATAACATTAGGCACAGGACTACCCAAACCCGAGGTGAGATTAAGGATAGTTTACAGGCGCTCCATGGACTCGGCAGTGCCGTTCACTAAATGTGATCGAATTCATCTGCGAGCTCCTCCCACTGCTGGCATTTCACGATTATTGAGTATTTCTCAAATATACACAATATTTCGTTCCAATGTGTAAACGATGCAGCTCCCGGATCGGGGGTTATCATCCCTGGGACCAGGGACGTCATTTCACCAAAATGCCAGGGGTAGCGGAAGTGAGATCACACGACCCTTGACCCCTGGTGACATCACAGGAAGTGATGTCATTTGATCCCACCCCGAAGTGATATCGCAGGATGCGATGGAACGCAACCTTTCACCCGTTGGCAAAACAGGAAGTGCTATTGCATAGCATTGTACACTACAAAAAATATGGTTACGATATCACTATAATGTGATGTACATTTCATGCAAGAATGGATCGCCATATGTATCGTTAAGATAAGTGTGTTTAGGCCCATATTACCAAATTACTGTGTTTTATAGCACTTATGCTTAAGCGCTTTATATGGAAAAAATATACACCCAATATCACCCAACTTGTGTTGGTACTCATGTATCGACCTCAGAAGGATGAAAGGCTGAGTTGAGGCGTTTAAGAACAGACTAAATCAGTGACTTACCCCCTGAAGTGTGCCTGAAATAAACCTTTAATGCGTCTATCCATTATTGTATAGAATTCCAGAAAGACACATTATTTGGTATTCCTAATCTTTCTTATTTAGGGTCAGTGCTGAAAGTGTTACACTTGTGGCACTCCTGATCTTATTTTTCTTCTTTTTTTTAAGGGGCTTTAACAAGAAAGCCAGCCACTCCAGAACTAAAGAGTCACATGGTGCTGGCCACAGCCCATGAGCTTGCATTACAAAAAAAAAAAAAAGTTTAAAAAAAAATCTTTTTTTTTTCTAGAGGTCGCAAGGGTGACCACAGAGGTCGCAAGGGAGACCTCAGAGGTCGCAGTTGCGACCTCTGGCGACCCCTAAATCACGTCCCTGCCTGGGACCTTTGTGAAAAGTAATCGCTTCGCTCAGGACTTTAACACTCGTGCCCCTGGCCGATAACACCCAAACCTGCGCACCAAATTGAGTCGTAACGCTATAGTGCAGACTTAATCGCCCTAATACATGATTAACGTGTTTATTTCATGGTGCAAACTTAACTGAATCACTTTTGATGGTCTCAATTTGAGACATTAGGCCTTAGGAGGTGAACGATTTGCCCAGGATCACACATGTTGGTCAGGTGAAGCAAGGACTTGTGCCCATTTCACTGTCTCCAATTTACCCAGGAGGCCACATCAACTACCATCTCCAATTTTCCACCAACAAACAAATACGTTTGGATTCAATTATTTCATAGATATTGTGAGGAATTCCACCATCTTATGGTGGGTGTGCGCTCGCCTGGGCTTTTTTGGAAATCAACCTCTGGAAAATGTGTGGGGCTAACCCACACACATTTTTCTATGCTCACCACACAACCTACACATAGGCCTGTGTACTCTGGGTGGACATAGCCTACAGGCGAAGTCCCCTCTGTCATATTTAGTTTGGATATGACAACCAGGAGTACACCATGCCATCTCAGAAGGGGGAGGGGCGAGCCTTTCCCCTGCCATGGCCAGCCTAATTAACTAACAAAGGTGCCATGGGTCCAACCCGTCCTTTTGTTGAGCCCTTTTTCTGATGACGGCATTCACATACTATTCAGAGTTTACTTCAAACAGCCCCACATGGGGCCTGGCTGCAGAGGCTAACAAAGGAGACTGGAAACCCCAACACCCTTTCCTATGCTCTGTGTAAACCGAAAGCCAGCTCCCACACTCCGTATCGATTGACAGCATAACTCTCAACTCACACGCTTTTGGCGGGTGTCACCTGCCTTGTAAAGGGCTGACTCACCCGCCAAGCCTCCTGCACGCCCATACATTCCAATGGGCGTCTCACCCGCCAAAAACAAAATCGGGTGATTTCACCCGCCTTTGCAACACAAATGGTTGAGAGCTATGTGACAGTGAAATGTCACGTCTGGGACTGCGTGTATACAGTAGTGATCATCGCAGGGAGACTCCATTCAGAAGGTAGGAGTATATGGATTGACAGAGCAAATAAGTCTGGTCTCGCTGCAGCTTCAATGGAGACCTACTGCTTTAATAAGGAACCACAGAGAGCTCCATTAACCAGAGGGACCCTTTGATCCACAACAGACAAGAAGATGGGTGGGACTTAGTATTACATGTTTTCACCCCTATACCTTTTCTATTGCAAATCGCTCCTCCTCCTCCTCCTCCTCCCCTTCTTCCTCAGTAATTCCTGACTGCTATTCAGGCATGGTGCACTGCTAACACTCTCTGTCTTAATGCCAGTAAGACTGAGATCCTTTTCATACGGACCTGTGCCTCCTGCCCCCCCACCCCCCCACTCTCTGGCCACCCTCCATGGGTCCTCTCACCTCATCATATTGTGGGGCCAAAAGCCTTCGTGTCATCTTTGACTCCTCTCTCCTTCTCTTCTTACATCATGGACCTCATCAAGAAGGTCCACTTTCGGTTTCACCTCTTTAGAGGCATTCTCCCTTTCCTCACCTTCCCCCAGAAACACAACATCTCTAGAGCTCTGGTCCTCTCCAGGCTGGACTACTGTAACAACCTCTTCCTCAATCTGCCTCTCTCCTCCCTTCGCCGGTTCAACTAATCCAGAATAGGACTGCAAGACTATCCTTGGCCTCAAGTCCAGGGACAGCATCTCTCAAGCCCTAAAATCTCTCCAATGTCTCACGGTGGCTGCAAGGATCAAGATCAAAACCCTTTACATTATCCACAAGGCCTTCTGGGGCCTGGGTCCCTGCTATCTCCAACTCTCACTCCCCAAGTACCTTCCTGCTAGAGTCTTCCGATCCTCTAGCTCAAACTCTCTGCAGGTTAGATGATTCTCCAAGCAGAGAGTGGGGTGTAGAGCTCTCTCTTTGGCAGGTGCCTCCCTCTGGAATAGCTTTCCTGTCTCTCTGACTTGAGCCAGACCTCCTTAAGTTTTGCAAACTTCTGAAGACCCTTTTATTCTCATACCTCTTTCCCTCTCTCCCTCCCTTGTTGAGTCCTCCTCTACCGCTACGACTGGTGGCCTGGTTCTTTATGAACCCTATAGGCTACCAGGCCCTCTCTGACCCCCCTCCCTATTAGCACCCCCTGAGTTTCTCTCACCCGCGTCCCAACACTAAGTTTGTGGCCCTCACCTCCGGCACCCCCTTGCACTTACCCCATGGGCCCCTGTTAGCACTTTCTAGCCCCAGGGCCAACCCTACCCCTACTTGCACTTCTCGTTACTGCGCTTGCACAATCCAAATGTCAGATGGCCTAGTAGGACCATTATTGTTGTTTATTTCCATTTGTTGTATATTCCCTTGTCCCCTTCCCTTTTGCCTTGTGGTGCCGGGAAACACTCTGTTGTATCGGCGCCTTACAAATACTCAATAAATAAATAAAAATAAAATAAATGACCTCACGTATACAGGAGATTTTTGGTAGGGACCCAGGATTGGTTCATTAAGGTAGGCGTAGCCTACACCAATTCCTGTGATCCATTTGGTTTCAACAGAGGGCCGAGGCCTTCTTTTGACAGATCATCTGAATGTTTCACTAGAAGCAGAAGGAACAACTTATCAATGGACCCTGGCTGAAGGTACAGTCTGCCTTACATCTTCTGCCAGTGAAGGAAGACCAGGACCTCCAAAAGGGAAACACAATCCCTCTCCTAACCATATCCAAGGGAACAGAGGGAGATACCGAATCCAGATACCGAATCCAGAGGACCCTCCAGCAGCTCCAGAACCTGTACCCAGCCAGCACACAGCATGCCCTGCTATGCTCTGCAGCAAGCTTCCTAGGTGGGAAGTGCCAGAGAGTCTCTGAACCAACCCAAGGACAAGGACAAGGCAGCTGCCTTCAACACTGTCCTCAGCTTTGGGCCATCTGCCTTAAAGGACACAAGCCCAGTGAGGAAGCTAGGAGTGCATCGACAAGCATCTACCGACATCCACCTTGAAGGATATTTTCGAGTGCCTCGAGCTGCAAACGACTGCACCGCTGACTGTTATCCTGCAATGGCTAAAACTGTCTGAGACGCCTCGACCAGTTCTTCAGAACTGCCGACCAGCACTGAGACAGCGATAACTGATCTTGAGCCGCCGTGCAGGCCAGCCTGCAGCCGTCATCCAGCTTCGCTCGCCAAACTGCCTGCCGCCTGGTACCCGCATCCGTCTCCCATCTTGAACTCTGTTGCAGAATCTGCATAGTGCCCTGAAACCGACTTCACCCTGTCGAGCACCAAGAACTCCTACAGCACAAGGTACATTGTGGTTCTGTCCCCCTGGTTCTACCAGAAAAATCCTAACATGCGGTGGCCCCTCCATGGTCTCTGACAAAGGTAACTCCCATACTGATTCATGCATGCCTCTGTCAGTCCACTGCATCTGACCCCCCTACATCCAGGCTCCTTGTTTCACCCCAACACATAACCTGCCCCTCCGCCACTCACAATGTGTCTGCACGCTACCACCCACTATCCTAACCCTCTCTCTCAGCTGCACACACTGCATCAATCAGTCCCGTCCATCCCCCAAGCTGCCCTCACAGCGTTGGACTCTTCAGCATCGCATACTTCCAGCGGTACACATCAAGTCACCACCCTGGCCAGCAAACACAATCTTGCTAAGAAGCAACCTTCTCTACCCTTACCCATACCCAACACATGCCGTGCCCCTACTGCCTGCATTCCTTCGCCCCAACACCTCCCATTCCCCCCAAATCATCAACAGCTGATCGCACAATGAAACCATCTATAAATGCCTTCAACCCTTGTATATAGTTTGGCGTGCCAAATGCACCTGATGCTTCCTCTATTTTGTTACCTGACTCGCTTGATGTTACTGCTTTGCGCGCCTCAGCCACTCCAATTGTTAGCTCGTTACATGCTCCACTTCACTACAAAGTGATGCGTGCTCCACCTCTCAACACTGCCATGTGTGCTGCCCCATATGTTTGCCTGATATGTGCCCAACCTGACTACAAAGTATGTGTTTTGCATGATGCCACTGCCTTGTATGCCCCTTCTGATTACAATGTTCTGTGTGCCTCATCCCAGGATTATGCGATGGGCGTTTCACCAAATAACAACATGCACCCCAGCAACCAGTGTTGCCAACTCCTCAGTAAGGAAAGTAGCTATTGTCTGTCATAAAAGTAGCTAGAAGTTGCTAAATGACGTCATTGCCTAATTTGCATAATTGGGCGGGTGCATGATGGGTGATTGCCGAGGGCATGGTTGTTATAGCCTCTCATTGAGCCCACCCCTTTTTTGTAATAAAAGTCACAAATGCACAGATGCAAACTCATTACATCCATTTGCATACATTGACATGCAAATGCAGTAGTATTTAATTAAACCCCACAATGATTAGGTTGGCTGTTATTAATATAATGTATTGCACGTTCTGCTGTAGTTTCTTAAATGTGTACTTCCATTTTTAATATGCTAGTATTTTATAATCCAGCTATTCTATATATGTAAACACATTGTCACAATATTACATTAGTTTGACAACTCTAGAGAAATTATATTTATTATTAGACAAAGAAAAACATACCAGAAAAATCTATCAATGCAGAGTAAGGTGCAGGGCAAGGACGCTCTCCTATTGGTCAGAGCGTGAAAGCCTTCAAGATAAGTCGAAGCAATAACAAGCAGCCATTGCACACATGCATGGCCATACAACCAGTGTTGCCAACTTGGCGACTTTCTCTATATTTAGTGAGAAAGCACGGTGCCACTTTTTTCTATTGGTTTGGAAACTTGAGTAAATGACGCAAGTCTCCAAAACAATAGAAAAAAGTAGCTAGATTTCTCGCTAGTCGCTTTTTCTAAAATAAAGTCGCCAGGGCGGCGTGCTTTCTCGCTAAATATAGCGAGAAAGTCGCCAAGTTGGCAACACTGGTGGAGTCTGCAGCCGTTCTGTTGCACTTGCCTTCAGGGCTCCCTTTTATTAACTTGGGCCATGACAGAGTCATGGCCCATCTTAAAAGGGCAATGCCCATGGGAGGGACACATCCCCTTAAAGGGGCAACAAACATGGGAGGGTTCACTATACAACGTCCTTCCTTTTTCATAAGGAACAAAACAAACGGTATTACAACATAACTGATTTTCCCCCCTCCCGTTACAGAACCACATTGCTTCAGAGTCGTGGGACTGTAAAGGAGGTCCCAAATATGGCCTGCACTCCAGTCACCCATCTTGAAGTACCAGGAACGTTCACACCAAGATATGTGATGTATGATGAGCAAATAAACCAGCAGAGAGCCGCACTAGGGCTCTGTCCAGTGCCCATAAGAAGAGCAATACCTATTGAAGTGCCAATAACCAGACAAGCATGGGCAGTAAGGTATCCATTGAGACATTCTTACCACCAAATGACAAAAAATGAAGATTGCTTAAACACTGTCCCAGAAGAAACTCAAAAGCCCTTAATTGAAGACGAATGGTGACGACACAAGGGCCTGGACAGACGTACAGATGAACGAAACGACAACCAAAAGATGACACACAAAGACGAAATGTTATGAATAAGGATGTAATTAACTTAGAAGGAGAGGCGATGTTGAAACAGATAGAAACTTAAACTGTAACGCAGGATGAAAAATACTCAACCAGCTAACGCCTGTACATATGCTTGTAACGCAAGAAGGTAAGAAAACAGTGTGGCTTGCTATGCTTAGTAGAAGAATAGAGCGGCAAGCGTCAACTATATATCTACCTCAACGAAGCACATTATATAAGTGCGAGTCCACTTTATACAAAAGCAGAATTAACCCAGGTTACTAAGGGTCAAACAGGACAGGATTCGTATTCCAGCTAAACCAAGAAGAGACAGCGGAATCGAAACTCAGCAAGGAGCAGGCCGTGCCTGGGATCTCGAGGTCAAACCAAGAGAGGGAGGCGGACAGTAACTTCAGAGAATCGAAACGTAAGAGCAGAGCAGCCTGCCCCGTGAAGGTCGAGATAAGGAGCCCAGGCAGGGGGCAAGCTAAAAAGAGAATCAATGCACAAATAGAAGGAAAATGAAGCAGATTCACAGTGTACTAACACGTGAACAGCCAAGCGCGAAGAGGTACCAACGTCTGATGTCACACAAAGCAGCAGAAGATACCATAACTTTTCCTGACAAGAAGCTACAGTTTCGAGGCCAACCACAGCCAGCTAATTGACGCATAGCACAAAAGTACTGATTGATGGAAGGGAGGCAGGGTGAATCTTGGCGCATCCTGTACCTGGGTGACCATTCTGCAAGCTGCTAATTAAAGTGGAGATTTATGCTTAGGGATCTAGCCAACCCAATCACAATGGACCAAATAATCTAGGGTCCTATAGATAGAAGAACCAATGGGACATCTTACCTTTAGTGACGTCTTCATGAGTAATGTTAGAGGGAAGGGCCTAGACGCCCACCAGATAAGGGTTATCCAATCCTCACACTCCGTTACCATATACAGATAGAGCACCTATACTTAAGTTACCTTTTCCAACCTTGTACTTGTCATTAAACGGACTCCCCTTTGCCAAACCATTGAGTTGTCCTTATTGATTGGTGTTGGAGTAAGAAACCTGCACCCCCATCCACCTCAAGGTGCAGCTATCTCGTCTTAAAGTATTCGAGAGCGAGCTCTGATTCTATGGGCCGGTCAGGGGTCAATCGCACTCGATTACACTTGGTAGCAGAGGATGGTTGGAAACCATCGATTATTGATTAAGATAAGACACATATTGACCGTCGACACAAAGTAACTCTAGGTCTTTGGCAATATCACAAGTCCTTCGCCATTCGGCTGAGTAGACTGTGAAGCTTCTCGTGGACAATGGTAGTGTAATTGATCCAAAACTGCAGTGGGGCCTGAAGGGACCCGTTTTAAAAAACCATATCCCTTCCCATTCCTACGGGCAGCTGATCGAGCGAAAACCTGAAGGAGGCGGTAACGGAGGCAGTGATCCCGAGGGTCCAAAGAGGAATGATGCGAACGGTGAGTGATGTAAAAAATTTAGTGCTTTGGCAAATGTCATAGGCTTTAGAACAAGTAAAGTGAAAAGGTAATGGAGGAGGGAAAACAAAATAGTCAGAAGTAGAGAAGACTGTATATATAGCGGATAATGACTCGAGAATAATTGAATAAATAAAGGATACCAGGGCGGACACCTGAGAAGAGAGAGGATACCAGGGCGGACACCTGAGAAGTGAGAGGATTCGCCTTTTTGCTGCGCTTTAATATAGCGGTCAGAAGAAACGTGAACCAGGAGTCCCACATAATAGGGAACAACTAGGCTACCACTGCGTTTAAAGACGTTGTGTAAGGGGTACGTTTAGACTCCATGTAGGGGTAATGATTAGAGGCAGAGATATTTGTGTCCAGCTGGCGTCTGTCTAGTCTGTTAAGTGTTTGTCCTATATGGTCTGTGTAACGTAACCTGTGAAAGACATTTTTGAGAAAAAATCTTTTTAAAAACTGATTAAGAATTTTTCGCGATTCAATAGTTGAGACAGAATCGTTCACAACCTGATGTTCTTTGAGTAAATTGGTGATATAGAAAAGTTTGATGGGAAACGTTGGATTGGAGCTTGCAATATTTGGTGCTCGCTCATATTGTTGGACGTGTTGAAGTTGCATGAAAATATTAAAAAGTATTGTATAAGAGGAACAGAAACAGATTTAAGCATGGAAGACATTACTCCATTAACACACTTATGCAAACAGCTGCCGAAACACCCACCTAAGCTAAAGAAGTATAGCACCGAGTGGGTTAAAGGTACTGCCCACAAGATGTTTATGCCATGGCCACAAAATGGGTCTTCATCTAAAGCCGTCTTACAGCATATGACGACATATTTGCACGCCACATATAAAGGCAAGAAGTTAGAAAAACGCTTTGCCATTCTAGAATTGTGGAAGATGTATGAACAAGGAAAGGAGGAAGAGCCTCCGGCAGATTGGATACTAAATGTATGCACAGAGGGGGATGAGACGCCTACCGCGCCACCTGCCCTGCCTGAAACAGAAACCGAAGAAAGTAAAGCTGAGGGACTCTACCCATTAAGAGAGTTTAAAGCAGTCACAGGGTGTAGCAACCCCACATATGAGTCACCTACATATAGTAGTGACAAAAATCAAGGGAAGGATAAGGACAATAATCTTTCCTCCGCAGTCCCGAGGGACAAGGGGAGATGTGATGATGAAAGAAAGGATCAGGCACAGACAAGTGCATCTCTCAACAAGGAGAGAGAAGCGAAGAGATGGAAAGGGAGCAAAGGCAGAACTGATGAGATAGCATTCGGAAAAGACGAATGGATGGGAGGACAAATCTTATTGAAACTCGATGGGAAAGGAAGTGATGACGTGAGACCTAAAGAGAGGTTAGATGAGGCACAGAGAAAGGAGAAAGAGAAGGAGTTAAGGGACAAAAGGAAAATAAGGAAAGATAGGCTGAGGCGAGAACAGTTATGTCTTGATGAGCAAGAAAAGCAGCTCGATCGCAAACCGAGAGCAGCCTATGATCAAGACAAACAGAAACAGCAAAGGTTGGAAGAAGAGCAAAGGGTATGTGAAAAAAGGATAAGGAGACGAAGAGATGAGGAAATACGAAGGGCAGATGAACGTAGAAACGAAAAGAGAAGGAAAGAAGATAGGATCAGAGAAGAGGCGAGGAAACGCAAAAAATTTAACAACGATATTGAACGTAAACGTAGACAGAGAGCACGCAATCTCGAATATTTGTAGAGGGAAGTCAAAAAACCCGATCCAGTTGTAGACTGGGAAGACATTGAAGAATTCTTTCCTGCGTACGATTTAGTACCAGGCGCGCCTATGGCAAATATTGAAGATGACTTCGACACCAGAAGCATCGGGGAAATGATCAATAAAATATATGATGAAATGGGGCTAGAACAATTACCCCAAGGAGAGGGGGAGGGAAAGCGCTTGGAAAGCACTCAGCTGTATGACACTGAGGATGTCACCCGAAGTAGTGGGAGTAGGAAACTGTCCCTGGATAGATTAGAAATCAGTAGAAACGATAATGACACAAGAAGTTGTGTGAATTAGGAACAAACAATGTCTGACTCTGAAGAACAGGAGCGCGAGACAAATGAAGAAGGGAGACTGCGCAAAAGACGACTCCCAAGAGATGGAGGGGTACAATGGACAGATGCTAGCAAGTCCGCACCGAGGGCATCACAGTCTGCTGCACAGTCTGACTGGCATGAAGGTACACCTCATGGGCAGAGGGGGGTGTTGTCACCGCCCTATGTAGACAGATTAAGGACATTGCCAGGTAGACAGCGATGCAGGAATATTACCCCTGCGATAGATAGGAGAACGATGAGGGAAGAGAAAGAGGGCTGCGCACTCCAATTTCCGTTATTAGAAAGGGGGGAGCAGGACCACAATATATTCCATGGCCACACATGGATCGAGAAAACCTGAAGAACAAGCTTCCAATACTGACATCGGGAGCCAGAAAATGGATACATGAGTTAGAAAAAACGACAGGAGGAAACACGTTAGCTATAGGAGACATTAAAGGTCTGCTGATCGCCATACTTGGTGAGAGAGCAGACGATGTGTGGACACGGGCAGGCTACCCTGGTGTAACTACAATTAATACTGCGCATGACAGAGCGCCATTTCACAATTGTAGAGCCGCAGTATGGAAAGCACTATGAGTACTGTACCCAGACACTTCCGATATGGGAGCTATAATGACTCAAAAAATGAAAGAGTCAGAAGATCCTTTGATTTTTCCAAGACGCGTGGGTGCTCGAAACGCATGAATATAGGATGAAATCAATACCTGTGTTTTACCACATATTGTGCCAAGGGTTGCCAGAACCAGTGGAGAAACAGCTCAAGAAATTGGTAGGAGTTGAGGCTAAACCTTGGGCTGAAATACAGTTGACTATCGCGCATTACTGTAGACTGTTGCAAGAAAAGAATCGGAAAAAAGAGGCGACTCGAAAGGGTGAGGAAGCGAAGCTGGTGCAAAAGAAATGATCAAAGTATGCTTTTGAAGGATCCATGCTAACTAACGCAGCTGAACAAAACATTCAGCAGGTGGCTAATCCACAACAGAATAATTAGGGTAACGTAGGGTTTTACCCACAGGGAAGAGGATTTAGAGGAAGAGGATGGCAGAGCAATCAAGGAGGTTTCCAAGGTATCAAGGAGGCTTTCAAAATGTGCAAATTGGCAATCCAGATTTGTCAAATGGACAAATAATCCGACCACCACCAGTATGTTGGCTGTGTGGAATGACAGGGCACATGAGGCAGAACGGCCAAGGAATGGGAGCAGGCATGGTGAATCCACCTGCAGTCTCACAACAGGGCGTTCCACAGAATCACACGGTGAAGCAGCAAGTGCCAGGCATGCAGCAAGGTGTGCAACAAGGGGTACAACCACAGAACATGGGGCATTTTTCACAAGGACAATCCCAACAGACACCGTTGCACGTGTCACACGCGATGAGCACAGGGCAGGTCCAGAGCCCTGGAAGGGGAAGCAACACTGGGAATGGGGAAAATCTGCAAGTGCACAGTGGGCCAAACTTATATATAAACTAGGACAGCTCACTGAGAACCCTGATGTGCTCTATCCTATCAGTGACACCAGACCCTCATAGGGAACCTAGCGTGGATGTTGTTATAGGGGGTAAAGAATATTCCTTCCTAGTGGACACGGGTGCAACACGCTCGTGCATATGTGAAGGCAAGTTTTCCTTGTCAGGCGAGGCCATAGATACTCAGAGTTTTACAGGAGCTCAAAGTTGAGTTCCCTTTACAGACGCACTCCCAGTCTCCATAGGAGAGTGTGAAATGAATGTACCCTTATTATATTCACGTCAGACCCCAGTAAACATTTTGGGTCGAGACTTAATGACAACGTTGAACATGACAGTTTCGTTCACGGAGGAGGGCATAGTATGCTCCACTGCAAGAATGCACTATTCAAATGTATGCAAAATGATTAGAGCATACTCAGGACACATAGCCATGAGGGCCATACCATTGGAGCCAGACATTTTCGCATATGGCATGCGTGTGCTTATGGCAGGATTGCCAGGCCTTGCAGATGGAACCATGAGAACCCCTGATGAGTTTTTATTCAGACCAAGAATACCTATGCATGAAGAGGAGGGACAAATATTTCCCTTGATGATACATGCTGCAGCAGTACGAGGGAAAGTAGCATTGATTGACGGATACGATGGGGAAGGCAGACAATGGTGCGCGATTATCGCCATCGAAGAAGGATATCGAGTGACTGACGTCACCGATGGCGATCTGTTTGAAGAACAATCAGGCACGGAAGAGACAAAGGTGGAAGTGAGTCTCATATTTTGGGTAAAAAAGAACAAAAGAGAAGTACCCCAAAGAATGATGTTGGCACTGAAACACCCGGAATGTTTTGATGAGATTATAGCTAAAGTACCTGTCTCAGTGTGGACTACAGGACCCTATGACGTAGGCTTCTTGAAGGGTGTGGGAGATGTGAAAATTAAACTAAAGCCAGGAGCAATTTCGCCGAGAGTCCGACAATATCCCATGTCCAGAGAGGCAGACGAAGGGATTTTTAAAACAATCTCTGCGATGATGGACCAGGGCATCTTAGTGACATCAGAGTCACCATGTAATACGGCAGTTTATCCTGTCAAGAAATCAAAGGAAGGGTCTTGGTGTTTAATCCAGGATTTACGAGCAATAAACAATATTGTTGAGGCCGAGTTCCCTTTAGTCCCTAACCCGGCTACAATTCTATGTAATATACCCATTGAGGAAAAATATTTCACAGTGATTGACTTGAAAAATGCCCTTTTCTCAATCCCGTTGCATCGTGACTCACAAGATCTGACATCATTCACGTTCAGACAAATGCGTCTGAAAAGCACGAGGCTACCACAGGGGTACTGTGAGTCCCCATCTATTTTTAACAGCGTCCTACAGATGGACTTAAGCAATATTGCATTAGAAAGTGTCGTATTGCAGTATGTGGATAACATCCTTATCTGCAGCATCACAGAGGAGCAGTGCAGACACGATTCGGTCCAGCTTTTGACTATACTGGGTGAGAAAGGATATAAGGTTGACAAGGAAAAGCTACAATACTGTCAACAGGAAGTGCTGTACATAGTCCAACTAATCTCACATGAAGGCAAGAAGGTGACCCCAGAAAGGGCTTAAGCCATATTGAACACGGCTAAGCCACACACGATAAAGCAAATTCAAAGCTTTCTAGGCCTGTGCAACAATGTTAGGGCATGGGTGTTCGATTACAGTTAGTATACTAAGCCTTTACTTCAGGCCCTAAAGAAGGCCCAAGTGACAAAGGAAAAAATGGAATGCTCTGAGACGATGGAGAAAGGGTTTTCTGAACTCAAGGGAGCGATTTGTACAGCTCCAGTTCTCAGGATTCCTAACTATGCAGAGGAATTTTACCTGTTTTCACACACGGATGGCAGCCTCATGACGGCAGTGCTCGCTCAAAAAACTTCATTGGGGTACAAGCCCCTAGCATATTATAGTGGGAATCTGGACCCAGTAATGAAGGGACACTTCGCATGCGAACAAAGCTTAGCTGCCGCAGCGTTCGCCATAGAGAAGGCGACAACCATTGTAATGGGATGCTCCATGACTTTGTATGACGAGCACTCATTGTTTGCCATTCTAGAGAAACCTAAGGGCACATTGACATCTCAGAGAGCTTCTGCGTATGAAGTGATCATATAAAATCCATCGATTAAAATAGTCCGATGTAAAATAGTGAACCCAGCTACGTTCATAGCAGAGCCAGTCACTGAAGGAGAGCCGAGACATGACTGTGCAAATTATGAGGAATTCTATGACAAAATCCCCAGGGTGAAAGAAAATGCCCTGGCGAGAGGGGAGGTCGTCTTTATTGATGGGTCATCGAGAATCGGTCAAGATGACGGACAAAGATACACAGGCGTCGCTGCGATGAAACAAATAGCAAACTGAGAATTTCAAGTATTCGTCAGTGCACGAATACCATCTCATTATTCAGCACAGGCTGCAGAATTATTGGCATTGATACTCGCGATTGAAAATCACGCAGACCAGGAAGTAACGGTGTACAGTGACTCCGCCTATGTGACGTCCACAGTGCACGCAGGCCTAGCGTGCTGGAAAAGGAGGGGCTACCTCTGAGCAGACGGTACGCCAGTGCAGCACGCAGCCTTATTGGACAGGCTGATTAAGGCACTACAGCTCCCAGTGGGCATAGCGGTCGTGAAATGCGCCACCCACATGAAAGGGACATATTTTCACACGGAAATCACGCAGCAGACACGGAAGCCAAGCGTTTGGCATCCAAAAGTGAGACGGTTATGGAAGTGGAAGTGGGGTGCACCCATGAGAGAATGATGGTCGTACAAACCCCACCTGAAGCCTATAATGATCTTGGGCAAATGCAACTAATGGAGCTTCAAGGGGAGGCACCGCAGGAAGAGAAAAACCTGTGGAAACGTTGAGGGTGTTCTTTAAACCCCTCTGACAGCTTGTGGCGGCAAGACAGCACTGGTAAACCAGTAATGCCTGTAGCCCTACTAAAAATAGCGTTGGAGCAGTTACATTACCCGATACACATGATAAAGGAGAATCTGGCAGCAACGCTCGCGGAAAACTGGTTCATACCGAATTTAGCTGAGCATGTTGCATTTTTTATGGTGAACTGCATAATCTGCCAGCAATTCACCGCTGGGCACACATTAAAAGTAATAAGAGGAGTCATCCACAGGCCAAATGGGCCTTTTCAGCACTTGCATGTCGATTACGTCGACATGATTCAAATATGTAACGGGTACAGATACTTAATTGTTGTGGTGTGTCCATTCTCTAGATGGATAGAAGCGGGTCCATGTATACACCCAAACTCTACCTGTGCGGCCAAATTCCTAGTAACGGAAGTGTTCCCTAGGTGGGGGTTGTGTGAAATAATGAGATCAGATAATGGGGCTCATTTTGTCAATGCAGTCTTTGAACAGATTAGCTTGGTGCTTGGTATAAAGCACAAGTTCTCGTCGGTGTATCATCCAGAAGGTAATGGGATATGTGAGAGGCTCAACGGCTTGTTAAAGGAAAGGATTGCCAAGTTGAAGCTTACTCTAAAGAGGGGATGGTTGCACTGCCTTCCATTGGCATTGTATGCTCTTCGGAACCAAACAGGCTCCGACCATCATCTTATGCCACACAAGATAGTCACAGGAAGAAGAATGAGAACCCCCCCTAACCCCACGAGACACAGCTAGATGTGATGCCCAGTCAACCCGAGAGGGCCTAGGATCCGAAATGCAAAAGTACCTGAACTGCATGACATCCAGTCTTTTTTTTTTTTTTTAAATATGTTTATTTATAGCAAGGCAGTAAAGGTTACAAACAGTATCGGGTGGCAGTATAATATTGCAAAGAAAAAATTCTAGTTTTGAGTCCCTTTCCCCCCCTCATTCCGGTTTTCCCGGGCCAGAGATTCAGTTTAGCTCCCCCGCTTGATGCGTATTCTCCTTGTCTCTCAGGGCCCAACGGGCGTTGATTGGCTTGAACGTCATTGCGGGATATCGCTGATCATAGTCCAGCACTGGGGCCCACACATTCTGGAAGCGGTGCAGAGACCCCGCTCTCGCAGCGGTGACCTTTTCCGCTATTAAGATGTCCCACAATTTTCCCCACCAGTGGGCCAGGCAGGGGCCGTCTCGCGACTTCCAGAAGCGGGCCAGAACCGTCTTGCCCGCCAGGAGGCACTGTGTGAGGAGCTTAGCCCTGTTGCCGGAGCGGGGGTAAATTCCAGGGACCGGGATCCCCAGCAGAATTGTCTCAGGGTCCAGTGGGAGGGCGGAGCCGGTGATTTGTTCGATGGTGGAGAGACACCTGGCCCAAAATTGCTGGATCTTGGGGCATGTCCACCACATGTGAAAGTAGGAGCCTGGTTGACTGCAGCCTCTCCAGCAGGCGGGGTCCACTTGTGGGTTCATGTGGTGGAGTCTGAGAGGGGGGTAGTACCAGCGTAGGGTGAGTTTATATGCACATTCCTTGTTGGTGACACAGGTGGAGGAAGAGTGGGTGCGGGACCATATGTCTACCCAAGCTTGGTCATCGATCGGATGGCCTAGGTCCGCCTCCCACTGAGCCATAGATCGAGTTTTTGTCGCCAAGAAGTCCCCCAGGAAACGTCTATATATAGCCGAGATTCTTCCTCTAGCCGGCAGGTCCGCAAGAGTTAGCTCCAATGGAGTCGGGGGGCGAGTTGCCGCCTGGAGGGTCTGAGGGTGCGAACACCAGTGGCGGAGCTGGCAGTATGTGAATCTGTCCCTTTCTTGAAGCCGAAAAGTCTCCTTGCACTGCTCGAAGGTCCGGGGTCTGTTTTCGGAGTACATCTGCCCCAGGGTTTCCAGGCCTCCGCCTATCCAACTCTGGAAGTTGCGAGGGAGAGATCCCGGGGAGAAGTCGGGGTTGTGAAAGATCGGTGAAAGGGGGCTTCGGCCCCTCGGGATTCCCTTCTGCTTTAGAGCCCAATCCCAGGAGCTTAGGGTCTGCTTTGTTGTTAGTAGGATGTCCTTCCAGCGTGCCCTGAGGGAGGGTTGGATGTGAGGGAGGAACCGGAGGGGAAGCGGGAGCTGGGCCTGCTCCAGTTCCACCCATCTGGGGCGGGCTGTGCTCGTCTGCCAGGCGTGTAGATGTGACAGTTGCGCCGCTGTCCTATAGGCCTGCAGGTCCGGGACCCCTAGGCCTCCTAGCCTGGCGTTGCCAATCAGGGTTTTGTGGGGGATCCTGGCCTTCTTGCCTTTCCATATGAATTTGGATATCTTCCTCTGTAAGTCATGGAGAGCCTGGGCTGGGAAGGGCACCGATAGAGATGAGCAGGCATAGAGGAACCTAGGAAGCAGGTTCATCTTGACGGCCGTGATCCGGCCCATTAATGAGATCTCCTGCGTGGACCAGCGTTTCAAGTCCCCCTCCAGCTCCTTGATCAGTTTGGGAAAGTTCGCCTGATAGGTCTCCTTTGGGTTCGCTGGGATGAGAACTCCTAGGTAGGGGATCGAGTGGTCCCGCCATTCGATCGGGCACAGAGCCGTTAACGCCTCCTTGTCCTCTGGGCGGAGGCCGACTCCTAAAGCCACTGATTTGGTGAAGTTGACAGTGAAGCCGGTGACCTCCCCCAGTTCCTTTATTTCGGCCAGAGCATGTTTCGCTGAGGTGTTGGGTTCGGTGAGTGTCAATAGAACATCGTCCGCGTAGAGAGCGATCTTGTGGTGGGAGGAGCCCACCTGAAGACCCTTAATGGACTCATTGCACCTGATCCTCTGGGCGAAGGGTTCCATTGTGAGGGCGAAGAGTAGGGGAGACAGCGGGCAGCCCTGTCTCGTCCCACAAGACAGAGGTATCGGGGCTGAGTGGATGCCATTGATCCTGAGGATGGTTCGAGGGTGCTTATAGTTCGCCAGGATCATGGCTCGGGCTATGGGGCCGAACCCAAATGCTTCCAGAGTGCATTCCAGATAGGACCAATCGACTCTGTCGAAGGCTTTGGTTGCGTCCAGGGCCATTAGGGCCAGGCCTTGGGAGTTGCGGTGGGCGATGTTCACTAGGTTCAGAGTCCGCCGGATGTTGTCCCCTGCCGCTCGGTGAAGAATGAAGCCTGTTTGGTCGGGGTGGATTATATCCGGGAGGATGAGTGCCAGGCGGTTAGCTAAAATCTTCGAGTACAGGTTGGCGTCGATATTCAGCAGGGCGATGGGTCTGTATGACGCCGGATCTCTCGGGTCTTTCCCCGGCTTAGGAAGGAGAACCGTCACCGACTCCTGCATTGTGGCGGTCACGGATCCTGAGACCTTAAAAGAGTTGAACAGGGCCACTATGTGAGGGATGAGCTGGAGCTTAAAAATCTTATAGAACCTCGGGGGGAATCCGTCTGGGCCCGGGGCCCGTGATTTGAGGGCCTTGATGGCTTCGTCAACTTCTTCAGCTGTTATTGGGGCTTCCAACTGCTCCCGTGTGGAGTCTGGGAGACGCGTCAAGGCCGCGTTCCGTAGGTATGCCTCCTGCTTTGATCGATCCCGGGGGGGCGCTGTCATGACCTGGATTAGGTGGTCTGAGGCTAGTTGTAGTTTCGTCTGTTCAGAGTGGTGTATCACCCCCTGTGGGTCCTTAAGCCCTATAATGGTGTTGGTCCGTCTTGTTTTAGCTAGCTTGGCCACCAGCAGCTTATTGGCCTTGTTGCTTTTGGCATAGTAGAATTGTCTGGTCTTCGCCAGGAGTTGCGCAGTGTGTTCTGCGTAGTGGGCCTCTAGTTTCTTCCTGGCCGAGCGGAGCGCTCTCTGTGTTCTGGGGGACCAGCCACTCCTCTTCTGGGCTTCCTCAGCTGCTCGCAGGTCCTCCTCCAGGGATAGACGGATTTGTTTCCGGTTTCGGTGGTATGCCACGCCTTGGGCTATCAACGTTCCCCGAATTACAGCTTTCATTGCATCCCAGTTATTGGCCAGGGAGGTGTCCGCGGCTAGGTTCTCCTCAAAGAAGTTCTTGATGGTGGTGGTTATGTTGTCTCTGATTGACATATCATTGAGGATCGGGTCGTAGAGCGCCCATCTGCGTGTTGCCTTGGCGTGGGTGTTCTGAATGCTCAGATCCATTATTATCGGGGCATGGTCCGATAGGATTCGCTGGCCTATCGATACCTCATTGGCGAGGGCGAGAGTTTGAGGGGAAGCCAGAAGGAGGTCGATTCTGGAGAAAGTTCGGTGTACGCCTGAAAAGAAGGAGTAATCTTTCTCGGTGGGGTGAAGCACCCGCCATGTATCCACCACCTCTAAGGTTCTGAAGAGCCGCAGCAGACTGAGGGCCTGGCCGAATTCGCCAAGGGCGGGGGGGTTAGATTTGTCCTTAGTGGGGTCTGGGACCCCATTGAAGTCCCCACCGATTATTGTCTGGCCTTCCACAAAGCTTGAGAGGGAGGAGCCCAAGGAGTCATAGAAGGTTGCCTGTCCTGAGTTGGGTGCGTATGCCGATACCAAGGTGTAGAGGTCCCCCAACAGGAGGCACTTGATGGCCACAAAGCGGCCCTCGGGGCACATCATGGAGTCCAGGGTCTGGGGGCGCAGGTCTTTCCGGAACATAATCGCTGTGCCCCCTTTTTTGGAGTTCCCCGAGGCGAAGAACTGGTGTGGATATATGCTGGATCGAAGCCGGCCAAAGTCTGCCGGGAGGAGATGAGTCTCTTGGAGGAACACCACATCGGCCTCCTCATCTTGTAGCTTCTGGAGAATCGATTTTCGCTTGGGGGGGGAGTTGAGACCGTTAACGTTCCAGGAAAGGCATCTGAGCGTCCGGTGTTCCGGGATCGGGGAGCTAGGGGTTCCATGCGTAGGGGATGGAGGGGGGACTCCAGGTTGTTCATCAGCTGCCATCGTGAAGAGGGTGGAGAGGTGAACTGTACCGCACTTGCAGTTTTAACCGAGGCCCCCAACGGGAGGCCAACTTTTTAACTAGCGGGGTGGGAAACATTGTGGGTGTAACCCCACCCCAGGCCAACAGGGCCATTTGTGTCTGGCAAAATAACGTTTGCATCCAAGGGCTCTAAGATGGAGCGGATCTTGGAGGGGGGGCATAAGCCGTGGAGGAAGCCCGCCGCGCTGGGCGGACGTGGGATTGTGTTGGGCCGGAGTTACTATTTCTGAATTTAGCTGAAAGGACGTTGGGCGTCCGGGACGCCGGAGGTGCGGGGGGCATCCGGGGCCGCTCGGACTCGGGTTATCTTCTCCTGTTTCGGGAGGCCTTGGACCATGGAGGACGTCTGGGTTGGGGGGGGAGGGCTGACGTAGGGCTTCCCGAGGCTTCCAAGTCTGGGGAGGTGGTTCCTTCAGGGGGGGAGGATATCTGCATGATTTTAGCGGCATCTTCTAAGTGGGATATTCTCCGGAGGGAGCCATTATACGAAAATTGCAGGGCTGTGGGAAAAAGCCATCTGTATTTGACTTTACGCTCTTGGAGGAAGAGGGTTAAAGGTCGGAGAGCCCTTCTTTTCTGTAGGGTTGAGAGGGAGAGATCCTGATAAATTTGGAGAGGGTGACCTTGAAAGGAGAGTTCATCTCCGGACCGACTGATGGCGGAGATAGCTTCTTTAGTGGAGAAATAGTGTACTCTCGTTATGACATCTGGGGGCTGGTCGGAGTCTACTCCTCGTCGCGGACGAAGTCTGTGGGTCCGATCCAGCAGCAGTTGGGATTTATCTAGATGCGGGAGGAGAATTTGAAAGAGGTCTCCTATGTATCCTGCAAGATTTTGGTCGGGGACTGAGGACGGAACTCCCCTAATACGGAGGTTATTCCGACGAGCTCTGTTTTCCAGGTCCTCTTGTTTGTATTCGAGGATTTCGCACTTGTCCTGGAGGGCTCTTACTGATTGCTGGATATCTCCCATGGCGGCTGTTTGGTCTTGGGAGCGATCCTCGATCTCACTCAGTCTCTGCTCCACTTCGGTCACCCTATGGTCTGTTTGTTCCAATTTGGAGGTAAGTTCCGACATGCAGGACCGAAACTCGGCTTTGATGTCTGCCATAAACGCCAACAGATCACCTCTAGTGGCTGGGGAGTCACCCCCCTCCTGGGAGAGCCCTGGGGTGGGAGTGACTGAGTCCGGTTTCTTTCCCTTATCAGGAGCGGTGAGCATGGTGGCTATGTCCACATTTTTAATAGCTTTCGACTGTCTCGACATGTTGGTGAGTCGTGGGTGGGGAGATGGTTTATGCGGCCCACCCTGTGGATGAGCGTCGAGGCTCTTGATTGAGAAAAGGGAAAGCTGATTCCAAGCTTGGCCGGTGTATAGAGGATTCGAGTGAGGGGGTGAACTCTCCAAATCTTGATGGTGGGCAAGTATGTGGGGCGTAAGTTCCGGTGGGGGGATTGAATAACGTGCGCCCCCTTGAGACTAGGCCAGAGAGAGCAGAGCGGGTCGCCCCAAGAAGTAGGCAGTCAGGTCACCTCCGAGGCCGAGGGGGCCCACCCGTCAGGGGCAGCCCGGGATGAGAGTGTGGCCAGGTCGAGGCTTCAGGTGGGCGGCGTTGGTCAGGCCCTTCTCGGGGCTTGCAGCTGTGGGTCCCTCGATGTGACCCAGCTAGGGCCGCTCCTCCTCCGAGGACCCAGGCTTGAAACGCCTGGTGGGGATGATAGTGGGAGGGGTCCCGGGTCCGAGCGGGGGCTCCAGATGGTGGTGTGGGCCGGGGCGCCCCAGGAGTGTGTGCTGGAGGGCGGAGGGGGGGGGGCGGTGATGGCGCGGCCCCCACCTCAGGCGCTGTGGAGGGATTTCCCTGCGTGGCCTCAGCGATCCTCACCCCCAGCAGCTCCTACCTGAAGGGCACCGTCCGTGCCGTCCCTCGTCGGGCAGTGCAGGCTCGGGCTGGTAGTGTAGGAAGCAAGGGTCGCCCCAGGGAGAGCACCGGAGGAGAGGTCCGGGGGGCTGATGTTGCTCCGCCGCGACCCGGGTGCTCGAGAAACTGAGCCGCGTCTGGATGCGGCCTCAGAAAGCTCTCACCGCCCTCCAGGGCCGGGAGACGAGCACGGCCGCCATCTTGGGAGATCGACGCTGAGGCCGGCGCGGCCCCCACCTCAGGCGCTGTGGAGGGATTTCCCTGCGTGGCCTCAGCGATCCTCACCCCCAGCAGCTCCTACCTGAAGGGCACCGTCCGTGCCGTCCCTCGTCGGGCAGTGCAGGCTCGGGCTGGTAGTGTAGGAAGCAAGGGTCGCCCCAGGGAGAGCACCGGAGGAGAGGTCCGGGGGGCTGATGTTGCTCCGCCGCGACCCGGGTGCTCGAGAAACTGAGCCGCGTCTGGATGCGGCCTCAGAAAGCTCTCACCGCCCTCCAGGGCCGGGAGACGAGCACGGCCGCCATCTTGGGAGATCGACGCTGAGGCCGGCTCGGGGAACCGGAGCGGCTAACTTCGTCTCCGTTGATCGTCGTGGTCCCCGCTTCAGCCCGGGTGGGCCCCAGGTCCTCCGACGTCCTTGGGATCAGCTGGGCTCCGGTATACGGGCGCGGAGCCGTAATTTCAGACCAGCTGCAGCGACGACGAAAAGGGTGCAAGGCAGCACAAGACACAGAAAGAGACACTACATCAGACACAGCTCAGGGTCTACGTGTTTCACTCGATTTCCCTGGCGACACTGTGCTGGTGAGGAATCACACAAAGAAAAAGTGGGATGAGCCAAGATTCAACAGACCATTCACAGTTGAAGACGTTACTCCATCCGCAGTCAAGCTTCAAGGAAGAAGAGCTTGAATCTTCCTGGGTGATATCAAGCCATATATTGGAGGAACCCCCCTGCCTGCACCCCACCGCGAAGAACCTACAGACGAAGGGGAAGAACCACAGCACATGCAGACGAGATCCATGACGCATGAGCAGCAAAGCAAAGACAAAGAACCCTTTTTGCAAGTTGTGGCTTAACTTGGACATTTCCTCTAAACAAAAAGGAGATAAGGACATAAAAACGGACACTGTGTGCATCCTAGTTGCAGGGTGAAGAAGAAATTGCGCACATAAGCCACAACACGTTTGGTGACGCGAACCTTTGAACCAAGTCACACTTAAGCCTTGATGAGGAAAAGACCATAACAAACTTTTGATCAAATATAGCCAAATTGGAAACAGATAGAGCATCCCGATTCATTCAGAACCAAGACTTTGTTTGGCAGCACTTATGGTGTCCCACTGTAGAGACATCACAAAGGACGTGGTTATATACTTCCACTTAGTACTGATATCATATCCGTCACTGGTAGGGAGGGTCACCAGTGTCACAGACTTTCTTCAAGATCCAGACAACAAAAAATGTATCAGACACCTGCTTACTGTCATTGCGGAAGCCCTCATCGTACTCCCGGAGTACAGTGATAAGGACATAAATGCTTCCGCCACAGACGATACTAGATTAACTCATCAATACCCTTTTCTTTCGCATAATCGAAGACTGTCCATCTATTGTCGCAATAACAACAGATACACTGACATTCATTCGAGATCCAGCAAACACTGAACATTTGAGCCAGCTGTTGAACAAAATAAGTATCTTGGTCGCACTCCACGCGACCGGAGAGTGCAAACATTGTTCACAACAAGGAAAGAACATATAATCCTGAATCCAAGCAGACAGGACAAATGCCCCTATCACCAGAAGACAGCAAATTAGCGCACAATGTCCTTTCTCGCTTAGTCACTGACTTTCCAGAATTGGTCGGGAGACCTATCGAGGTTGACGTCCTCACCTTCATCAGAGATCCAGCTAATATCGCACAGATGGGAACGCTCCTGCACGGAATTATACTCCAAGTGGAACTCTCCAACCATCAAAGAGGTTATCTGAGGAGATTTTAAGAAACTTTCCGCCGAGGGACAGATCGAGGAAGCAGAGTCAAGAATTTCACTTGTTGCATTTGTTGTTATTTTTCCCTATTTCTTCATACTGACCAGTGTCCACCATGTCCTCAGGACTGAATCAGATTAGAGGAATGGACTGGGAACGCACACATTTTGAACATGCACAGTAAGAGTGACTCATCGAAAGCAGCATTCTAATCTATTTTTCCCATAGTTAGCAAAGGAACTGTATCCTGTATCAGGAGACAATCCTCACTCACAAGAGGGGGGGGGGGACTTGTGAAGCACCTGACACTTTATGACACAAAACTGTTCAAAGAATGATATTGGGTGAGGGAGTAATAACATTGAAATTTGATGAATGATCGAGATGGTGGCCCAGAGCAGTAACCTGGTCCTCCCACAAGGAGAGGGGCACCCTCGCTCCTCTGGAAGAAGATGCTGTCGCCGAACTATTATGTATGTATGTATTATAATTGTCATTATTTTTCTGTCATTAATGATCAGAACTTCATTTTTTATTGGTACACGAAGCGTTCCAATTTCAGTGCACCCACCTGATGATGTGCGCATGAAACCTACAAAAACACCCAGACATTATATAGTCCTTCCAGTACCTAGAAAATCTGATGATAAAGTAAATGAACTTGAAATGAACGGGATTAGTAATGATATACACACATCTATGGTAACAAATCAGCAGGGAAGCCGGAGACAGAGTCGGCTCAAAAAGAATTAAGGAAAAGCACTGACACCTACACGCACACACACACTGAATGCACGCAAAATAGGCCTAGTGCCAATGACCAAAGAACTTCAAACAAAGGCAGCGGAGAAGATGAGACTGCCTACCGCAAAACCAGTCACAGGGGATAGTGAGAAGAAACGAGAAGAATTAAGAGAAAGGCCAACAGAAATAGCAATATCAGAAGCCCTAAAGAAAACAGAAGCGGCCGTAGAAAGACTCTCCCCAAGGACACAAATGTTAGTCGACCTTTTATTTCCACACCTGAGCAGAGCAAGAAAACGACAAGAGGAACTGAAGAACAGAACAACAGAGACTGTATCGACAAGCACACAAGTTCCAAAGCAAGGAACAAGCATCAGGCCTACAATACAACCATATACCGGACCAGGGCCAGGCTGGTGGTTGATAAGGGCACTTATAAATAGCAGAAAAAGGATGCAAGAAGAAAAGGAGAGAACTGCAAAACCTCCACCTACCCCATTGATGCAGATAAGGAGACCTGCACCATGGACTGGGATACCTGAGAGTCCTCCAGCAAGAAAAAGCCATACAGAGGCATTCAAAGATGTAGTTATAGCAAACTACAGGAAAACACTAAGAATCGAGAGACGCCTACATGAAGACAATAATGAACAGAACAATTACCTGGACAGCACAGCACATCTAGGGAACAACATTTGGTACCAACATATGAAAGAAGTTGGAAGACGAAGTTCGGAAGGAGAGTGCTTTGTTTGTGCACCTCTACAGTATAGCATGGGGAAATCCAAGATCTTCGTGGCTGTCGAAATAGATGTCCCGACAGCACATTGTCTGTCACACGTACCAATGTGCAACACCAGAGGCCAGTTCATGGGAAGTGATGCCTCATTGATATGGGCAACCGAGACAGATTACCCCGATGAAGATGATTATGTTCAGGACATTCAGACGAGAAATAGAGCTCATACTAGGAATCACGTGATCAGGTACGAGAAACCTGAAGTTAAAGGAGCAGTATTACGATGGGAAATAAACCCAAGGCTGAATGCCCAAGGAAAAACTCCAAAAGAGGCTCAAATTTGGAAAAATAGAGGTCAAATGCAGATTTGGGGAACAGTGCTTTCTTCAAACAGATGGGAAGAAGGAGTAGTGATCTGCTGAGCATGGATGGTCCTTGGAGCCTGCAAGGAAGCAATTGAAAACTCAGAGGTTGTGCAAACCTATATGTCCGAAACTTACAAATTACTGACATGGGTCGAAGACAGAGGAGGACCCTTGCAGATAATGCCATTAGACAGCGCGAAATTGTGTTTCAGGAACAATGGCACGAGGAAGATGGGAGAGAATCAGAACTGCAGACACATTTTTGAGGCTCCAGGAATGATGCATGGGACTGCAGTAATTATGGATCATTATTGGGCATGTGGATCCAAAGCATACATCAGACTGCCAAAGAACTGGGGAGGCATATGCATGATAGTGAATGTCCACGTTCCAGCATAAGTGATCCCAAAGAGTGACCTGAACATTGACAGTTTCCCGAAAGCAGATGCTCATCTGAGGAAGAAGAGATCTGTGGAGCTGCTGACATGAATGAAGAGAGAAAATTACTTCTCTGCTAAATCAGCAGAAGCATTTCATGCAATCCCATATGAACACAGGCTGTTCAGCCTAACCTCATCAGTATTCACAACGATTTTCATGCAAAGGATCCAAGTTGGAGCAAATGCTATATGGTTGCAGATAACCAGATGGGAGTTATTGCAGACCATCAACACGACCATAAATGGATTCAATGTGATTAAAGAATAGTTAAGAGCAATCCGACTGATGACTCTCCAGAACAGATATGTACTTGACATGATCACAGCTATGGATGGAGGAGTTTGTGCAAAAATCGGAGAATCATGTTGCACATTCATACCATCTCACGACGAGGAAAATGAACCTTCACAGAGGCCATAGGTATGCTAACAAAGCTACAGAACCAGATGATCGATGAAGCTGACGAGGTTGATGATGAAAGCTGGTTTGGATCACTGTTTTCATGAGTCCCACAATGGATGGCAAACGCATTCAAGTTCCTGGGAGCCCTGCTAGTGATGATATTGTTAGGGTTTTGTGTCATAAAGATAATAATCTCGCAATGCCAGAGGACTGCAAAGAAGGCCATAGGGATGAACATCCTGATTGATGTCGAGCCAGGATGGAAGCCCAAAGAACTGACTGACGAAGAAATAAGAGACTTTGTGAAGGCCAGCAAGTACGCCCCAGAAGGAACAAAGTTTCTGTATCCCAGGAAATGCAGAAACTATGAAGGAAAATGGATCTATTGTAGACTGAATGGACAGTGTCAACTAATGACATGGAATAAAGACGAACATGTAAAAACAGCAGGAAGCCTGAAAGGAGTGATACAAATATGGACTCCAAAGAGACTTTCCTTCAAACCATCATGTACAAACCCAGAAGATGAAGAAGAGATGAATACAGAAGAACCAAGTGAGATGAATCCCAAGGAGGAAGCGGAAGTGGTCGATAAACCGACCAGAGGGGGGAGTGTAAAGGAGGTCCCAAATATGGCCTGCACTCCAGTCGCCAATCTTGAAGTAACAGGAACGTTCACACCAAGATATGTGACGTATGATGAGCAAATAAACCAGCAGAAAGCCGCACTAGGGCTCTGTCCAGTGCCCATCAGAAGAGCAATACCTATTGAAGTGCCAATAAACAGACAACCATGGGCAGTAAGGTATCCATTGAGACAACCTTACCAGCAAATAACAAGAAAATAAGATTGCTTAAACATTGTCCCAGAAGAAACTCAAAAGGCCTTAATTGAAGATGAAAGGTGATGACACAAGGGCTCGAACAGATGTACAGATGAACGAAACGACAACCAAAAGATGACAAAAAAAGATGAAATGTTATGAATAAGGATGTAATTAACTTAGAAGGAGAGGCGATGTTGAAACAGATAGAAACTTAAACTGTAACGCAGGATGAAAAATACTCAACCAGCTAACGCCTGTACATATGCTTGTAACGCAAGAAGCTAAGAAAACAGTGTGGCTTGCTATGCTTAGTAGAAGAATAGAGCGGCAAGCGCCAACTATATATCTACCTCAACGAAGCACATTATATAAGTGCGAGTCCACTTTATACAAAAGCAGAATTAACCCAGGTTACTAATGGTTATACAGGACAGGATTTGTATTCCAGTTAAACCAAGAAGAGACAGCGGAATCGAAACTCAGCAAGGAGCAGGCCGTGCCTGGGAAGTCGAGGTCAAACCAAGAGAGGGAGGTGGAAAGTAGCTTCGGAGAATCGAAACTTAAGAGCAGAGGAGCCTGCCCTGTGAAGGTCGAGATAAGGAGGCCCAGGCAGGGGGCAAGCCAAAAAGAGAATCAATGCACAAATAGAAGGAAAATGAAGCAGATTCACAGTGTACTAACACGTGACCAGCCAAGCGCGAAGAGATACCAACGTCTGATGTTACCCAAAGCAGAAGATACCATAAGTTTTCCTGACAAGAAGCTACAGTTTGGAGGCCAACCACAGCCAACTAATTGACACATAGCACTAAAGTACTGATTGATGGAAGGGAGGCAGGGTGAATCTTGGGGCATCCTGCACCTGGGTGACCATTCTGCAAGCTGCTAATAAAAGTGGAGATTTATGCTTAGGGATCTAGCCAACCCAATCACAGTGGACCAAATAATCTAGGGTCCTATAGATACTAGAACCAATGGGACGTCATACCTTTAGTGACGTCTTCATGAGTAATGTTAGAGGGAAGGGCATAGCCGCCCACCAGATAAGGGTTATCCAATCCTCACACCCCGTTACCATATACAGATAGAGCATCTATACTTAAGTTACCTTTTCAAACCTATAGAATTGTATGACAAACCTATGAGCGTTACACGTCAATGATGACGAATTTTGGGTATAACTGTTATTATTTGAATGAAGTTCTTGGGAGTGGAAGCGAGACGGGCCATCGCATCATTGTTGATCTCCATGTTTCCCCATTTTGTGTACTTGTCATTAAACGGACTACCCTTTTGCCAAACCATTGAGTTCTCCTTATTGATTGGTGTTGGAGTAAGAAAACTGCACCCCCATCCACCTCAAGGTGCAGCTATCTCGTCTTAAAGTATTCGAGAGCGAGCTCTGATTCTATGGGCCGGTCAGGGGTCACTCGCACTCGATTACAGGACCAACGTCACACAGGATGTGCTATTGACACACATTTTTTTTTTAAATATTTGTTTATTAATTTTTACGTTTACAACCAGCAGGGCCGAGAACTGGCCTCATACAACAACTTTTAGAACTCCCCCTTCTGTCAATACCTCCCTCCCCCCATCTAACTATCAAGACAGTTTCAAGCTGCACCGCAAGGTTCTTATATTGTTTCATTCTGAAGTGTTCGTGTTGTCACTCGAGGAGTGCTACTGACACACATATGGTCTCACATTGTTATATACATATCACCTACCGACCTATCACCCTCAGGTGACGGTCGCAGGGGCACACCCCCGGTAGATGGTTGGCAGTTGGACCGCAAGTTACAAACCCTTTATTAACCTGGGGTGCGGAATTGCCACCATTGCATGACGCTCCCGGATAGCCACTGGTACCATATAGAGCACCCCTACCAACTGCAGGAGCACAGCTTCACATCACTGGCTTTTACTGAGACCACTTTAAGCATGTAAATACTAAAAGCAGTGGCTGCGAACTCTCAAGTGGTTAATAACCACTGAACAGGTTATCATGTCTGTTCTTGCGAGAGAGGGGCGCCCGCTACCTTTGTAAAACTATTTGTTAAGGAACCTGGGATTGGTAACCCTAGGTCTCCTGGGGGCAACCAGACGTGGTCTCCCTCTCACTGTGCTTAGAGAGGCATCAGCTTCACCTCACTGATGATCCCAAACAAGGGTGAAACACGTGTATGGGGTTGCTGGTGGTACTCTCGTTCAGATTGGAATTGCCATTGTATTTCGGTGCTGGACTGCCCCTGGGCAGGACAAAGACTGATATGCAAATGGATATTTCCCATCTGTGAAAGGCACAGTGAGTAAAAGCAGTGGCTGCGAACTCTCAAGTGGTTAATAACCACTGAACAGGTTATCATGTCTGTTCTTGCGAGAGAGGGGCGCCCGCTACCTTTGTAAAACTATTTGTTAAGGAACCTGGGATTGGTAACCCTAGGTCTCCTGGGGGCAACCAGACGTGGTCTCCCTCTCACTGTGCTTAGAGAGGCATCAGCTTCACCTCACTGATGATCCCCAACAAGGGTGAAACACGTGTATGGGGTTGCTGGTGGTACTCTCGTTCAGATTGGAATTGCCATTGTATTTCGGTGCTGGACTGCCCCTGGGCAGGACAAAGACTGATATGCAAATGGATATTTCCCATCTGTGAAAGGCACAGTGAGTAAAAGCAGTGGCTGCGAACTCTCAAGTGGTTAATAACCACTGAACAGGTTATCATGTCTGTTCTTGCGAGAGAGGGGCGCCCGCTACCTTTGTAAAACTAAATACTATGCAGGTTCACAGCATCAAAACACATGTTTACTGAGTCCTCTTAAAGCAATGGCAGGACTACAGGAGACCAGTTCACCTTCCATCAGCGTCCGTTCAGAAGTCCCTTACCCGGGTCCAGGTCCATGGATGGCACAGTTCAACACCGGCAAAGCCGTACTTGGCTGGTACCAGGGGCCACATCGCATAGTTCCTTGATGTGGGCTAGTCGGCGTGATGCAGATCGCTGGATGTCCAGGCTGCTCAGGCCCGGGGTGACAGAACATCATTCACCTCCTTTTCGGCGATGTCTCCCCCCCAGTCAGGAGGGTCTCTTTCTTTCAGGGACACAGGAGGGCACACAAGCACTCGTGACGAACTGCAACCCATTGCTGGCCTGTCACGCTGGTCTTTGGCGTTGGGGGCTAGGGCTGCCTGTTTTGGTTGGTCGGACACAAATCGTTGGTTCGACGCAGGGAGCCAGCAGGAATCACCCCCCAAACCCACGTTGGCCTTTTCCTTTGGTGGCATTGCCGACAGGGTGACATTGGAGGCAGGCAGTCAGAGTGTTATGGTGGCAGGCAGTCAGGAGTCAGGGCCACAGGTAGGGTGACTGTAGTGGCTCGGTGTTGGTGCCACCCACAGGACAGGCAGGGTGACAACGGTGTCACAGTGTGCACACCGGGCAGGCAAGTTACCTTCCGTGGAAGGGCGTTTCTAATGGTACTGCGTAGAAGTGGCCTGGTGTTACCGGTGCGCAATGAGACTCGGCCTCTCATAGTGCCTGTCAGTGCAGAGCACCTCAAATCCCATGCAGGACCTCAGGCATGGCACCGTTAGTGAGGTATACCGTGTGCAGATCACAGGATGCTCATATGTCATGGCTTGGAGCCTTGAGGAGCATGAGGGTGGAAGTCCCACTGTTAGAGGCATTGTGGGCGCTGGTTTGGCGCTGGTGCAGTAGCTCTGCTTTGTGTGTGTGCAATCAGCACCGGTTGCACCTTGGGAACGGCTGCTGGGGTGTCTCTGGCCCAGAGTTGCTACCTCTATTACCACAGGGCATCCTGGGACCTCGCTGGGACTCCTGAGCACTTTACTCCTTTACATCACCAGCTGGCTCAGGATCACACAGTGTGCCATCATCATTGGTTCCTGTGGAGAGAGCATACCTCTTTCCTTTCTGCTCAGACGTGACGCACTTTTGCTTTGTCTGCTCCAGCACAGAGCATGTCTCTTTACGCGGCCTCGCAACCCGGGTGCCTACTGGGGTCCTCAATTCTCGCTGCCACCGCCAGGCCCGGGATCTTCAATGGGGCCCTTTTCAATGCTAGGAGCTCCGACAGGGAGCATGCATTTTCATCTTCACTGTTCCTACCGGAGCACAGTGGCTTCCCCCAGCAGCAGCCCAGCCTCTTCCTGTGGCTCGCCTAGGTGCCTAGGATCATGCTGGACTCACACGGTGCCGCTTCAGGCTGGCGCACCCCTTTCCCACCACCGCCGGACCCGAGAACATGCTGGGGGCTCCGGCGGGTGTTCTTTCTGCTCCTACCGGAGCACTGTGGCAATGCTCCAGAACAGAGCACTTTCGCCATGTCACCGCTGCAGGGCCCGGAGTCAGGCTGTGGCTCTCCTCCATGCCGCTCTGGATTGGGGCACTATGTTTTCAGTTCACCGCCTGTCGTCCCGGTATCATGCCAGGACCTGTACTGTTGCTGCTCCAGGCAGGCTGGAGCTCTTCCATACCATTGCCGCCGGGTCTGGGATCATGCTAAGGGCTCCGGTGGGTACTTCTGCTCCTGCAAGAGCACTGTGGCAGTGCACCAGACCGGAGCACCTTCACCATTTCACCGCCGTGCCCAGGATTAGAGTGGGGACCCGGTGGTTCTTCATCAGGTGCGGCAGATGTCGCAGGGGTGCATGCTGAATCCTCCCCATGCCGCACGAGCACCCTCCTCACAGAGGGCCGTGGCCGGGAAGGACCCAGGGCAAAAAGGTGCCTCCTCTCCCTGCCTCTCGCCTGGGGGCAGGGCAGTGCCGCTCCTCCCCACCAGCAGGAAGTTCTTTTTACTGCCGAAGCTGCGGCCGCACCATTCTGCCCCTTCCTCAGGCGGGAGGCGCCGCTGTGGTGGTGAAGGCTGACTCCCTCAACAGCAGTCCGGTGGGGGCCACCACCTCACCTCTTCTGTCCCCGGTGGGACGGACAGCAGCGTGGCTCCCTCCCCTGGCAGGAGACGTTGCTTCTCCTGTGGTCACGGCCGCTTCATAACTTCTTCCCTGGGGGTAGGGAAGCACCGCTCTCCCCCAGCGAGAGACATCCTTTCTTCTCGGCGTCAGCTGTTCTGTCCTTCCCCCTAGGGTGGGCACAAACTAATTTTCTTGCGGCAGACTGCCGCAGGCGCACCTTATCTTCTCTCTCCATTGCTGCAGACTGCCGCGGGCGGACCTCACCGCAGGGTGACCTGGGCTGGGCCCACACCGCAATGCAGGCGGTGTGGCACAGGCCAATCCAGGCATGCGGTGGGGTCGGGCGCTCGTTTTCTCGCTCTCTCTCCTTTACCTCCCCGACACACGAGAGATGGGCGGGGGCTTGTCGCCGTCTTCTCCCTTTTCCTTTGTAATGGAGATTCCGACTTCCTCGCCTCCAATGTTATGGGGAGGAGGGCTGGCGATGGACATCAAACCAGCCCCCCCCCTGGGACACTATGGGACACCAGTGTCACGGAGGCATTATGCCTCTGAAGGATTGATGGGTGGGACTGGTCGAGGACATCCCACTAGCCCCCACCCTAAGGTGCTATGGGACGCCAGCACCTAGGAGGTTTCGTACATCTATGGGTGGCAGGCAGGCTAAAGCCCACCAGCTCATGCGGACCCCAGCTGCCTTTCTGGAAGGAGGTCCCGATGGCAACCTGGCCTGCAGGCCCTAATGGTACAGGGTGGGCCTGCAGGCCATAATGAGAGACATACACTCAGATCCTTCCGTTATGGAGTCTGCAGCCGTTCTGTCGCACGTGCCTGCAGGGCTCCCTTTTATTAACTTGGGCCATGATGCAATGCCCATGGGAGGGACACATCCCCTTAAAGGGGCAACACCCATGGGAGGGTTCACTACACAACAGGCTGCAATACTACTCTAGTTGAAAAGTTTAGTCTTAAGCGCTTTGCAGAAGACGGCAACCGAGATTTCATTCCTGAGGGAAGTGGGCAGCGCATTCCAGTATTTGGGCGCACGGTATTGGAAGCTGGCACCACCCGCCTTAGCTCTCTAGAAGGAGACCACGGAGATAAGGTTGGTATGTTGGGAACGAGTAGTTCTGGAGGAGGAGGTAGGACATATGTTTTCAGATAGGTGCCTGGGAGCTGCGAGGGAGAGACACTTGTGTGTGATGCTATGGTCTTGAAAAGAAATCGCTCTTTGACAGGCAGCCAATGTGCATCCACTGGCTGCCTGTAATCACGCTATAGTTTCAAGGGAAAAATAATAGGTTATGGTTGTCAATCAGAAATTTCGTTATGTATAGCAAAATGCATTCAGTGTCGTCCTAAATGAAAATGTTTAACGTTAGTTCCTGTTGTGTATGTAATGTTAAATGGAAAATATACGGAAAATATACACAGCAGGATGTTTTAATAAAAAATTGAAATTTTGCACAGCAGAGTGCAATTGAGTTAGCTGAAAGGAAAAACAATGGAAATGATGCACCGCAGAGTACATTGAGTGTAAAGGACCTTTTAAAAAAATGTGATTTAGTTTAAAGGACTTTGGAAAAAAGTTGTATTTGAAAAAATGTTTCCGCTTTGCTATTAGAGTGCAAGTAGGGCTTCGGGAGCATAGGTGATATTCCATTTAACTGATGCAGTTTAAGTTGTTTTAGTGATATCTGGAGGTCAAAATTGTCACTTCGGTGTTGGCCCGTTGTCATGCGTCGTGGTGTTTGTGTGTTCATACTGCGTCATCGCTTCACCTCGTACCACATTTATTGTTGGTGCTTGTTCTGCTCTGGAACCCTAGCTCACAGTGATATGTTTGGCATCCAGAATAGATGCTTTAAGTAGTGGCTATGCACCAGGTGCCTTCAGGGTGCATTCATACAGTATAGGTTCTGCATCCAGCTGATGACTTAAAGGTTTGCTGACTGCCTCAAGGGTATTTACGCAGTGGATGTGGGCACACAGCCTGGACAGTCCTTCTTTTGGACATTTGAGATAAAAAATTGGAAAAAGTTCAAAGTTATCCATGTTTTCCAAGTAGTGATTGTGCACAGGCCGGAAGAGGCAACAGTAGTACATTGTGCATAGAGTGGAAAAAGTTGTAATGTAATAAATTGTGCATAGAGTGGAAAACGTTGTAATGTGTGCATAGAGCCAAAAAGTGAAAAGTTGTTGATAGTGCACCCAGCAAGAAAAGAAGTATAGCATATTGCGCATCGAATACAAAAGCTGAAAAACTGATATATAGCTATATAGCCAAGTTTCGCCATTAGTTTCTTACTATGTTATTATAATGATATAATTATAGTTGGTTCTTGGTGCTACCAGGAGCACCTTATCTGTTGAATTTGTTATATGTTCTGTGATGATGAGTGTGCTGCAGTGTGGTGATACGTGGTGGGTTATGGGTTGCATGCACGTGAGTGTGATTACACTGCATGTATGTGGCGTGGATGGAGGATGGAGGATGAACATGGTAGAGATGAACATGGTTCGCTTCCGAGTTGTCATGTTGGGTGTGACATAACACCACCTGTGTGAGTGGTTTGCTTGCACGTGTCACTTTGCTGCCTTGTTCCACTTATCCCGCTTTTGTATATGGAGTGTTGTAGTGCATGCATAGATAGAGATAGGTCAGTGTATGGTATTCAGTGATGTTTGGTGACGATTGCTTGCACAGATGTTTTGAAGTGATGATTGAGTGTTTGCTTAGTATCATGGCGGTTGATACTCTTGTGGGACTTTCTGATTTGGGGGATGTTGGGAGCTGATTGCAAATGTGTGTGTCTGGAATGTGAGCGTGAAAGTTGGTGAATTACGTACCCCTTCTGGGTTTGTTGTTCCTCTTATGGGAAACACCACCTTCCCTGACTGTTAGTTTCTGGATTCCTGTGGCCGTGTCTCGCTTTGGCTCTGCATCAATGTTTTGGGTTGCATCCGGGTCTGGTGTCTGGCAATCCGTGATCCCCTCTCCCAGCATCCCCACCTTTTGGTGTGTAGTTGGATTCTTGTGTGTTACCCTCTGAGTGTTTGTGCCAGAGTGTGGCAGACTCTGTATTTCGGGAGTGGCAGATCCGGGTGGAAGGGTTGTAGGTTGTGACAGAGGAATGCTGTGTGTGATTCTGGAGATGTTGTGGTGTATGACTGTTTTTAGGAAGGGGAGATGTAGTAATGTGAGTTAGCCTTGTTATGTATCACTGGCCAGGAGTGCATGCTGATAGAATGTTGATGTATGTATGATAGACAGCTCAGGAGAATGTTGAGTGTTGTGTGTGAGTGTTCCATGAATGTCAGTTGGGGGCCTGAGCTGAAAGCAAGAGGATGGCCGGTCGGTCTGTCATGGTCTGTCCCTTATATGTCTTCTGATGTCTAGCTGATCCTGTTATGTACATACCTGACTACGTATAATATAGCATCCTGGTTTACCCTACGTGGCCCCACAGCTGGTCTGTGTACTTATGGTCTGAGCCCTACCCCACTTCTTAACATTGGTTTATCCCAAAAGAGTTCAAGTACACCGGGCGGGAGTTCGTCTGGGCATCTGTTAGGAAATGGAGAGTTCTGCATGCCGAGATGTCTGAACGAACTGCTGGCATGCAATTAGCCTCCACAGACACATTATTCTCCAGCTGCACCAAAGAATTTAAAAAGCTTAACAATTCTTCAGAAAGCCTCTTCTTTCAACCAACGTTCTCACAGACCATAGCAAACATACAAGTGCCAGGTACAAATACCTCCTTCACCCCAACACACCATACAGCCTGTCAATCAGCCGTTACTCTGGGTTTGTAGTAGCACAAATGTAACAGCAAAATCTCCTCAACTGTGGGCGACCTTTGAACTTTCCAAAGCGTCCTGTACAGGGAACTGAGTTGATGGGTGAACCCACCCGTGTAAGTGTGCGTGTTAGAGCGGGAAGAAGCTAGTGAGCGCATGAGTGTGCTGGGTGAGCTACTGACTGACTGTTTTGCAATGTGAAGCTGAGGTAGTAATTGAATGAATTAATGGCCCTGTAGAAGAGTGGAATGAATTCCTGTAAGAGTGAATATGGGTCTGTGAGTGCATAACTGACTGAAAGAGCCGTGCGTGAATGTAGTCGAGTGGTGGTCTATAAAGTGTAATGTAATGATAGACATTTATACTGTGCCAACTATCAGCGTATGGGACTTCCAGCGACACGGTTTGTCAGAGTGCCCATTGGGCCCACACCGGGGCTAGTGAAAGGTAGCCCAACTTACAGGGGTACCCCTTGAGTATACAGGTACCCCTAATCACACTCACACTAGATTATAGTTCACCCCTATAGGGAATTAAGGCCAAGAGTCTTTATCTTGCAAGGATAACACGTTTAATCTGTACAGAAATTAGGATGGGGGCAAAGAACTCTGCTCCCCCACCGGCATTCTGTCGCTCTTCTGTGGCTGGCTCCTGCAGACTGGTGCCAAGGAGGAGCCTTATATACTGTTTAACATGGATACTGGATACTGGCATGGCTCATCCAAAACTGTCCTTCTTCCCTTACAAGAGATGCTGCAGTCTTCCTTCCTGGATGGCAGAGTTTCCATTTAGGACAAACTACTTAGCATATTGCTAGCTATGCAAGAATACATTGTAGCTCCTGTTTATCATCATTTTGCTATATTATAAACATTTATATATAAACACATTTTCCCTCCATACTCTCCATACTTCACTCAATATACTCATATTTTATCTGGTCCACTAATTCCCCTTAAAACCTTATTTTCTCATAATGTTGCATTGTGTACATGAGCCCCAGCCTGCTTGGGTTTTTTGATGGACAGGAAACAGCTGCTAAGCCACTTCGTGTGCTCTGCCAGAGCTAGCCTCAGTGACACAACACTGCATGCTCTGCAATCCATTTTTAGCACAGGCCACAGCGCAGGCCACATTCGTTTTGCCTACTGCTCTTTGCCGTGCTTTGAGAAAAACTAAATACAATTTAACATTTTACAAATGTCTTCAGCTAATGGTTATTTACACCTTATATTTAAAAAATAACTATCTTCATTTAGTCCCTTGTCCACGGCCTGTGTGTGATTATTTGTGCATGAAAAAAGCTTTCCCAGTGCTCCAGGGCTTATAGAAGTCTTGCCTAATTGTAAAGCGCTTGGCGGGTGCAGTAAGGCGCTAATTCCTCCTCAACATTCCCCCCTTTCGTTACTTCTACAGTAACAAACTCATGCCCACCCGACATATCTACAACCCCAGAACTATTATTTTGAATTTGGCTGTGTATTGTATGGCAAAGTGTTTTAGATCCCCCAATTGATACCATCATCTTTGCACTATTAGGGATTATATGAACACAGCATAAGAGACCCAGTTGGCACGTGCAGAAGAGGACCAAGAAGAATACGATAATAGGAACCAGTATTTTTACTGCTGCCTCCATCCATGACGGGACCTAATCAGAGCGAGCGATAGCCAATCCGTGTTCTGAACTCCACCTTCTTTCTTCATTTGAACACCTAGATTGTGCACCGCCTTGATGACGTGGGATAAATGACCCATTCTCAGGATCCTGCTGGGGTATAAAAGTGCAGCAGCTGCTTGTACCCCAGGAGCCAAAAAAGATGAAAAGAAAGTCTCTGCTGAGATAAAAGCCGATACTCTTCAGGTATTCCTCTCAGTAGTGCAGAAGAGTATTTTGAGACAGTGTGAGCTCTTCTTTCTTCCCCGCCATTGAAGTTGTCCTTTTTCTGGCAGCATACCAAATTCTTGTGTGACCTGCAAGCTTCTTTCTGCTTCTTTAGGTGGTAGAGTGGCTGTTGGCACCTCAATAGACATTTCATCTCCCTTCAGGTGTTATTCTAGTATTACTAGTATCACTGAGTGCAGGGTGGCCAGTGAACACTTGCCGCTCCAAGATTGTAGGAGGTGCAGGTAGGCTTGTTGGCCACAAACCCAGTAGTAATCCATCACCACTGCCGTACCTTTCATCATTTCAGGGATGACAAGAGTGTGGTTGCACTGTATGTTTGCGCCACCAGGAACTGTTCCTTCATTGAGTCTATGGCTCTATGTATTTACACTGGCTTCTTCATTGTTGATGTGTCAGGACCATATTTGCGCACACATAGTCTCTATTTGGGAAACTCCTTCTCCGCTGTACTTGATCAGTCGATCTGCCGGGCACGTCACTGTTGTGCCCTGCCATTTGTCATTGTCATTTGAGTAAACTCCCAAGGAGAAATATGGTCCTTGTAGACATTGGCAGTATTTCGTGTTGCCATTGCATAACACTGTGTCTAGATCAATGCTACTCAACTGCACGCTGTGTGCCTGGAATGTGCCCTTTATCCCTCATAGTGCAAGATGTACCAGGCATTGCACCTCTGTAATTGGGACTGGATGAGCAACTAAAACCTTAGGTGCCCCTGATGCGTGCGGGATAAGTGCACACACGTAACAGTTTTCATTGATTATATTCCTTCCTGCACTGCGCATACCAGCTATTGGAGGATTATGGGTACTCGATATCAGAAATTACGTCAAAGCCCACCCCCTTATATCAATCATACGTCATTCATACTTCCCGTTTCATTCGTCTAAGAAAACTTGTAGAGGTGGCATGCAGAAAGTGAGCCATTTTGTATTTCTTTTTTATAGACATATTCATTTTAGCATATTATGTTTTTCAAACTGTCCACCCCCCCTTTATATGGCTACCCCATATAACAGACATACCTTCATCTACTCCAACAAGCACGATCAGTGTCACACAAAACAACATGATAATACATTTCTAGAATAAATAACACCTTTATAATCATTACCCCTACATAACAGAGAGGTTTGAACATGTCAGTGTCCACCATCCTTGCTTATTCCTGGACAGGAGAAAAAAGGTTATCAAGAAAGAGAGAAAGAAAGAGAGAAAAAGAAAGGGAGAGAAAGGAAGGATAGAAGGGAGAGAGGGGGAGAAGGGAGAGGGAAGGGAGAGGGAAGGGAGGGAGGCAGAGAGAGAGCCTTTTTCCACCAGGGCCGACCGGGTTCTGGACCTTCAAAACAATTGAAAAATCAAAACATGGAAAAAAGATAAAAAAAGAAATAACAAAAAAATATGAGAAAAAAGAAAAGAAATAAAAAATAAAAAATCAGGCGTGTGCCACTGCACAACCCCCTGGCATGGATTCTTTATTTTACTCTGTTGTTTGAGCTATGCCTTGTCTCATGCACTGTCCGAACACCTGAGAGATGCACCCAATATCTAACTCCTTCATACGGACGGCAAGAAGAGTACAGAACACCACCTCATATGGACCTTCAAACCTGGGGCTGATCAGTTCCCCAGGTAATAATGGTCCAGTTGTAATATGGGTAATGCTGAGTATAAGACCATGGTCTCGCTTTCTACAGGGGTGGTCACTATTTCTCACCCCCTTTATCGTGCCCCACTACCGCCCCTGTGTGCCTCCGTCCCATCCCCATGTCAATTATTTGTGACCCATCAACATATAGTATATCTCCTTCCGTCAATGCATGAGCCGTTCATCAGAGTGGGAAAATAAATAAAACTCCTGTATATAATCCGGAATTGCTAAAACAGGAGCCGTGCAAATAGCTTAAGTCCTCAAATTGTCTAGTCATTTTGTCAGTCTATTCCAATATACGTTTAAGTCCTCTATCCTTCCCTGAGACTTTGTAACAGTGGCCTTGTGTAGACTGCGTAGTCTAGGATCCATGCCCTAAAATAATTACATAAGCCCAAAAAACTGCTATATTTCCTTCACAGTACTGGGCCGTACTGCCACCGCCCTATCTGGTTATAATTTTCCCTGTTTGCAAAAATGATTTGTCCCTGTTGGCAGTATTGTTGCTTCTTTGTATCTGCCTTGTACCCTCTGTGAGCCAGCAATTGCAATAATGCAACAGAATCCCTCCTGCACTGTTGTTCATTTTCACTACATACCAACCTATCATCCACATACTGGATGAGTGTGCTAGGCACCTGACTTCAATGTAATCTGTACAGGGGTCACATCTCTCAGTAACCCATCATGATGTGGATTAACAGTCCATAATTGTGCGGACACATATCGCATGTCCTCCTAAAGAATAAAAACGTTTGGGTCACCACTGCCATCAGGGGGAACTGTACCTTCCTATACTGCACCATGATATCACAGATGATGCAGAGTCCCAAAATAATCTCCCCATTCTATTCACTGTCCTCAAATAACTAATCAGTCATTTCCTTTAATTATACTATCAGATCTATGCATAGGACTGTGCGCCACTCACACTTGTCCTTGTCAATCAAGACTGCTCTTTTTTCCTGACACTACTAGTCCTTGTAAATCTAATGACAATATTGTCCCTGCCACCATCTCGGGTGGCACCATAGGTTGGAAAATAAAATCTATGGGCACTCGCCAACAATTTGTCACAATTCGAGGCACTGCTTTTACTAATACCTTAATACCATAAATAAAATATGTATCTGGGACCACAGGAACCCCACAGACTACTGACTTCCTTGCCATTGCATTGATTATTACCATTGTTGAGCTACACACATCCCTGGAGTGGAATACACTACCCCTTGGTCTGTGAATGATATAGTTATATTTAGTTTACTGAGCAGATCCCTACCCTGAATATAACAAGGGGGCTCGTACTACCTTCCCTCCCACTTTTATATACAGCTCCTCAGTGTATGGAACAGTAGAAATAGCCCCAGAGAATCCCTGCGTGTAAAGCGTTTTACCTGATAATGGAAAGTTCCCCTCCATAATGCATAATTTAGTTGCACCTGAATCTATCATAAATATAAATTGCTTGTTTCCTATTTCCTCTACCAAGGGCTCCTCTTCAGGGTGTGTGGTTATCAATAGGATTGGACATGAAAGTGCTCTCTGTGGGCTGTCCTAATCAGAATATGTATTTGTCCCAGGGAATGAAAAGGGGCCGCCCCCGTCATTGTAACTGAATGAATGGGGTGCCTGTTCCCCCTGCCATCCTATTAAACTGTGTTCCCTCACCCTGTTGTAGTTGTTGCCCATGTTGCTCTTGCCTGTCAGTCCCATAAGGGAACTGTTTTGACCCCCTCACCCAAATTGTGGTTGTCCCATTCCTTGAGGCCCTTGGAATCCCTGCCCTGGAGGTGATGGCCCATAATCAAATCTCATCCCAGGCCTGTTCCTACATACCCTTGCAAAATGCCCCCATTTCCTGCAATACCAGCACTGTGATGTTCCCAATCCTCCTCCCCGGGGCCCTATCCCCCCAAAGCTTGCTCTTTCTCCTTGAAATCCTCCTCTTCCCCTTGGTGCTTCTTCATGTTGCCACTATGGGTTGGGGTACTGTCCTCCCACCCCATTGTCCCGGTCCTCCTTTACCCCATAGTGCCGCAATTGTGGCATTCCAAATTTGTTGAGTGTCTCCTGTCCTTTCCCCCTGAGCCGGCGCCATCACTGGTGCTTGGACGACAACCTTATTTAGTTTGTTTCCCACTAATTTTGCCTCGTCCGTTTGCTGCTTCTGGGCTGTCTCCCTGGCCGGCTCCTTCATTCTCTTACAATGGTGGACTACTATACTTTGTATCTTTGCCCACCCTTTGGCTTCAATTCCCACAATTTTATCTAGTGCCTTCTGGGCCTCTTTTGGTAATCCCCTCTTTACGATAAAATAGAAAAATGGTACTGTCTCAACTCTCCACATTTCCTGTAACTTAATAATAAGCCTAACTAGGTCCTCTTCATCACCCATTGCACACTCAATTAAAGAATGTAAGTCAGGGGTGTCTGGGTACATCCTTCGTAGGGCATCCCATACCCTCACCCATACCACATTAAAGGCTGCTCCATCATCTTCATTATCTGCAAGACTTATCCCAGAGTACCCCGCCCTTGCCCATATGTCACCAGACTGGTCCCCAACTATGGTGACCAGTAGACTCTTAAAATCTCCTAGTGCTAAGGCTACCCCTGCTGTTTGTTTTTCAAATTCATAGATCCATTTACTAGCTCCGGCTGTAAACTGTGGGAGAGCTTTAATCAAATTATTTTTGTCCATTTGAGGCCATGGCACATACTGCGTTATCTCTGCTCCTTTGTTTAAGAGGCATCTCCATATCTATTTTGTTTTCTACCCCTTTAGTATTCTTCTGATCTTGTACTACCATGATCAAATTTGGTCTATTTCTTGCTCTGTCCCTCCTCACTGGGCTGCGCTTCTCCATTTATGTGCTTTGGCACACGCCCGCGCCGTGGGTGAGGTGAGGTTGTCTTTTTAGACTTCCTTTATGAGCCTTTCCTACGTTACTTGGGGGTGATCATTGTTTATTTACTAACTGTTGCTAATTGCTGTATGATTTTACTACGTGATTTTATTACGTGTTGAAAACTTCCAAAACTGATTGTTTTATTCATGTTACTTGAGCATTTTAGCTCTACTTTCTAGACGTTGCCGGTAAGCGGCTAGTCCTCTTTTTATCTCCTGTAGTGGGCGTCGCTCACCTCACTGTCAGCTGCGCTTCTCCATTTATGTGCTTTGGCACACGCCCGCGCAGCGGGTGCGCCGTCTGCGCGCCAAAGGTGCGCTTAAGGCAAGCCCGTCTGTGCCCGTCTGTGCACGGACGTTACAGGACGCCCAGGACCCTTTGGCCCATGCAGTCCCCTGTCTTCTCTCTTACGATCGTAAGTCGTTGGTCACTCTTGCCCCTACAAACACTCTTTGGCCCACAGGCTTTAAGGTTACAGCTATTATTACTAAATGCAGCTCTACGACTGAAATTTGCTGTGCCCTGCTTAAAGGAATGGTTCGGTCAACATTTTTTATTGCCCCTACGGGTCGGCCATGTGTTTTTAAGCCTAAATCGCTTGATTTTAGAAAAAGTTCCTATGGACCTTACCCGAGTTTTCATCCATTAAACGCACGCGAAAACAGGCATCAGGGAGCTGCCATTTTGTGATAATCCTATCATTTCCCCCATAGCCCTGGCTGACCTGCTTTTGCGGCACTAAATCATATCCCCCGCCCCTGAGCCTGTCATCAGCAGACGCGTACCGCCCGTTTCACAATGCCAAAGCACTTCAGCTAATGACGTGTCGCCATGGAAATGGCAGGACGCCTCTTTCCTCAATAAGTATAAACAGACAACACACAGCAGCAGATTTTCGATTCCATTCCTCTCTCTGTGTTACTTTGAGTATTCTGGCACTCGTTTCTGTGCTCTGGTCAGCTACCTTCGTTGCTTGTAGCCCATGTGAACAAATACCAGTACCACCGCTATAAATTATTTTAGTTTGTTTAACACACAACGGCTACAATAATACCCTACATGTACGAGCCCGAGTATACCGAGGAGGAACTACTGGAAAGGGAAACACGCGAAAACGATGGGTCTTCGGACGGCAGTTGGGAGGACGATTCAACAGCTGAAGAGCCTGGACCTAGTCGCATGAACGGTGTTTCCACCTGGTGCACATGCAATCAGTGCAAGCTAATGCCAACCGAGGACGAGAACTGCTGCTGTTGTGAAAACTCAGGATGCGTGGCCTACATTTCGGAAGGCAAGCCACAACCGCAATGCATCACCGAGCTGCCAGACTTCAGGGCAGCCTGCCTCACACTGTCCGTGTTGAGGATAATGATGGTGCTTATGCACGAACTTCGCGCAACTGTTCGTCCTCGTAATCCGAGTAACAAGTAAGTATACTCTGCTTGTCATGCCACTCCTATTTCATGGTCTTCTACTATATCCAAAATTACATATACATATCATTGTAACGCATGAAAGTCGTTCAATAGTGTGCAGTGTCTAGATAGCATTGGTCCGAGCAGAATGCCATTAGTTACAAGAATTGTCATTGACAAAAAATGTTTATTAAACTTATCTTGGTCATCTAAAAACAGTTTGTTTCATTCCTAGGTGGTACAGGCTGGTGGCCTATCGTTCCTTTACATGGTGGCTTCACGGGAGGCTTGGACACCGCGTTCGAAGAGTGATACCCGCCTGTGCCGTTCGTGCCATAAGAGAAACGTTCCCGAGTGTCAGCGGTCAGTACAGGGGATTTTCTCTCGCTGTGCTGCTGTAACGCTCACCTGATTCTCGCAGAGGCGCCGGTCTTGACTGGGCGACTACCGTATCTTTAAAGGTGATGTGTAGCACCCGGTTGGCTCTTTGGGCTGGACCTCTGTGCACTGTATGCCTGACGTGTAGAGTAAGATGTCTGCAGATAGAAAATATGGGGTTAATGAACTGGGGTTATTGGGGTGTCCCTATCTCTTTCCTCTTCTCCTCTCCTGTAGACCCCCAAAGGTTAACGCTCTCACCTTAGGTAAGTGAATGCCGAGCTCTCCATCTGCCTCAGGGCAGGGTGCTGTAACCAGTTTCTTCACTGGATAGGTAGCGCAGGCCTCTTGACTTCAGAGGACTGCTGTCCGTCGTTTACTGCACGAACGGTAAGTTTCGAGTCATTCAAATGTCTTTAAAGTCTTTAGTAATGATGTCTCTTGTTTTGCAGGGTTCCGGCGATGGCGGATGACGGGCTGAAGTGAGTTGAAGATGGAGCCCGTGTGATGAATAGAAGCGCCTGGAAGCACGTAAGTAAGCGCTTGTTGCCTGCTTCACTATGCGCTCTAACTGTCTTTTTATTTTGCAGGTACGAGTTCGGAGCGGCTGCAGGGTGCCGGAATACCCACTGGATTAGATGTGGAAAGGAGTAATGGCACGTGAGTATTAAAGTTCCCCAATGTCTTTAAACGCACCTTGTTTTGTCTTTCAGATGTGGGATGCAGCGCCGAAGGCCTCCGGAGCGTGCAAAGAGTTGGTAAACTTTTGTCTTTCAGATGCCAGAATGCAGTGTGAAGACCTCCGGAGCGCACGAAGAGTAGGTAAGCCTTTGCCTTTCAGATGCCGGAATGCTAACCTGTTCTTTCTTGTCTTTATAGGTGTTGCTGAAGACTGGATTCAGGATGGTAAGCCTTTGCCTTTCAGATGCCGGAATGCTAACCTGTTCTTTCTTGTCTTTATAGGTGTTGCTGAAGACTGGATTCAGGATGGTAAGCCTTTTTCCTTAGGCCCAGGACCGGATGCAGAAGACACGATGAGCGTTCTGCTGCAGAGGTTGCAGAATAACGCAAAGCAAGATTCATCCACCGGGTGTGGTTTAAATAGCCTCCTGTAGTGCTTAGGTGTCTCCTTCCACAGCCACGCCCAAGTAAGAAAAGAGTTCCTGGTAAGAAAAGAGTTCCTGCCTTCCAGAAGAGTTCCAGTGTTCTGAATCTAGGGAGTGGCTCCAGCCCCACCCAACAGGAAAAGTAGTTCCAAACAGAAGAGGATCAGAGGCTCAACTGGCAGGCAAGTAAGCAGCATGGTCTGCTGAAGGTAAGTCCACCCAAGCATTATGAGCCCGGCGCTTCCAGCGCTGGGACTGGGCATATTTATGAGCCTGGTGCCACTGGCGCCAGGACTGGGTCCAAAAGGTCCCAATTGGGACTGGTTGGCACTCGGAACCTGGGTTATGGATCTGCTTCCAAGGGAGTTGGGAAAACCCTGACCTTTTGGAAGCAGAGATCATGACAGTACCCCCCCTCAAGGCCCCTCCCAAACCGGGCTTCTCCGGGGGTTTTGGCTTGTCAGGAAATGTTCGGTGAAATCTTTTGATTAGGCGAGGAGCGTGGACATATTCAGCAGGTTCCCAGGATCTCTCTTGGGGGCCGTAGCCTTTCCAGTCAATTAGGTAGAATAGTTTAGATTTGGAGATCTTGGAGTCCAGAATGCTTTTGACTTCAAACTCGAGTTCTCCATCCACTAGGATAGGTTTTGGAGATTTGGTTAGTCGGGTTTGAGGTTGCACGGGTTTTAATAGAGAGACGTGGAAGACCGGATGTATCTTCATGTGCGGGGGCAAGTCCAACTTGACCGCTACTGGGTTTACTATGGTAGTGATGGAATAGGGACCAAGGTATCTTGGGTTGAATGTGCGTGGCCCTTTTAGAGATAGATATTTGGTGGATAACCAGACTTGATCCCCTACTTGATAGTGAGGGGCTTCCTTCCGATGTTGATCTGCTCCTTTCTTGTATTGTTCTTTAGCCCTTTGAAGGTGAGAAACAGCTTCCTTAAAGGATTGGGTGATTGTAGAATGCAGGTAGTCTACTGCTGGTGTTTCAAGATCTTGGAGGGGATCCAACTCCGAGGTTCGAGGGTGACTGCCGTACAAAAGAAAAAACGGGGTTTTCCCAGTTCCCGAATGGACAGAGTTATTGTAGGCATACTCGGCTATCCAAAGGATATCTTTCCAAGTTTTTTCAGTTTGTTGCAGCATGCAGCGTAAATACTGTTCCAGAGTTTGATTGGTCCTCTCGGTTTGTCCGTCGGTCTGAGGGTGGTGACTGGTCGATAGTCTCACATCAATTTGAGCCGACCGACAGCAACTTCGCCAAAAATGAGAAATAAATTGACTACCTCGATCCGAAATTAGAACCGAAGGAAAACCGTGCAGTCGGACGATGTTTTCGAGAAATTCTCGGGCCAGAGTTGCTGCTGTTGGCAAGCCTTTGAGCGGAATGAAATGCGCCATCTTGGAGAATAAGTCCACGATTACTAGAATCGTATTGTATCCGGAGCATGGAGGTAGATCGGTGATGAAGTCCATAGAAAGCGTATGCCAAGGGCGAGGTGGGATGTCAATAGGGCGTAAGAGGCCTGCTGGTCTTTCCTTTTGACTCTTGTTTTGGGCGCATACTCCACAGGACATTATAAAGTCTCTGATATCTTTTTTCCAAGACGGCCACCAGAAGTAGCGCTTGATCTTTTCTGAGGTCTTGGCTATACCGGGATGACCTTCCATTAAATAGTCGTGATAACAAGAGATTACTTTTTTCTGTAAATCTGTGCTGGGTAGGTATAATCGTTCTTGGAAATACAATAAGTTGTCCTTTACTGCAAAGTCCTTTCCCTGCAGATGCCAATTCTGTATGTCTGCTGGAGTTACAAGTTGCCTGGCTTTATCCTTAACTTCCTCTATGGATTCTGTGGCGATTACACCCAGAATTCTTTGTTCGGGAATGATTGGTACAGGTTTAGGGTTGACCAAGTGTTCTTCCACTCCCATCCGAGAAAGGGCATCGGCTTTACCGTTCTTTGTACCAGGTCGATAGGTAATTATGAAGTCAAACTCGGCAAAGAATAATGCCCAACGGAGTTGTCTAGAGGATTGGGCTTTTGCGGTCTTCAAATATTGCAGGTTTCGGTGATCCGTAATCACAGTAACAGTGTGTCGGGCCCCCAGCAGATAATGCCGCCAAGCCTTAAAGGCAGACTTGATAGCCAGAAGTTCCTTGTCAGTAATCGTGTAATTGATTTCAGGAGGCGAGAATTTGCGGGACCAAAATGCCACGGGATGCAACTGATTGGTTACCGGGTCCTTTTGTGATAGAACTGCCCCCATGGCAAGGCTTGAAGCATCAGTTTCCACGATGTAGGGGAGTTCGGGGCGAGGGTGTTTTAAGATTGGTGCAGAGATAAATTTAGTCTTCAAATCCTGGAAAGCTTGTTCCGCCTCGGTAGACCATTCAAAACGTTTGTTTTTCTTTAACAAGGCAGTGATGGGCTGGACTATTCGAGAGAATTCGGGGATAAACCTGCAGTAAAAGTTAGCGAAGCCTAACATGCTTTGCACACCTTTTACGGAGGATGGTGATGGCCATTTGAGAACTGCATCGACCTTCTTTGAATCCATACGCACTCTGCCAGGTGATAATATGAATCCCAAGAATTCAACTTCAGTCACGTTGAAAACACATTTTTCCAACTTAGCGAAAAGTTTGTGTTGACGCAATCTTTCGAGGACCATTTTCACGTGTTTCCGATGTTCAGATACCGATGAAGAATAAACGAGGATGTCGTCAATGTAAACAACAACACATACATCTATGAGCTCTCTGAGGACATCGTTCATAAAATATTGAAAGGCGGCCGGGGCATTGCAAAGTCCGAAGGGCATGACCTGATATTCAAATAGCCCATACTTGGTGCGGAAGGCCGTCTTCCATTCATCGCCCTCTTTTACTCGTACCAAGTGGTAAGCTCCTCTAAGATCCAGCTTTGTATATATGCATGCTTTTCTGACTTGGTCCAGGAGTTCAGGGATCAAAGGTAACGGATATCTATTCTTAACGGTGATCTGGTTCAGGGAGCGATAATCGATACAAGTTCTAAGGTCTCCTTCCTTTTTTGGAACGAAGAACAAAGCTGAAGAAGCAGGGGACTTGGAAGGACGAATAAACCCATTTGCCAGGTATTGATCCAGGTATCAGGTCTATCTGGCAGTCATAAGACCTATGAGGAGGTAGAGAGTTAGCCTGATCCTTCCGGAAAACATCTTGGTATTCTAGGTATTCGGGAGGTAACTGGGGAGTCTCTGAAGAAATTGCGGCCAGTGCAACACCAGGTGGAGGGTGACAAGTAGAGACACATTCTGGAAACTGGACCGTTCTTGCTCGCCAATCGATCAGAGGATTGTGTTTCTCTAACCAAGGTATTCCTAGAATAATCTGAAACTGAGGGGCCTTGATCACATCGAACACGATCTTCTCATGGTGTCCATCTTGACTTACTAGCGTCACCTCTTGAGTGGTATGCGTTACTGGCCCGGAGGCTATCTCCGTACCATCCACCGTAGTAATGACGTCCTTTACAGCCTTGGGACAAAGAGTTAGATTCATCCTCAAAACCATTTCATGATCCACATAATTGCCGATGGCACCGCTGTCGACGTAAGCTTCAATTGCATGTAATCGATCCGGATTATCAGGGCTAATGAGGACCATAGGTATCACGAAATGCGAGGTCACGGAACTGGTTTTTACGCTCGGCAAGAGGACCTCTATTCTTGTCGGGCGAGGTCGTTTCCCTGCTCAGAGTTTGTAACTTTGGTAACTGCAGCTCCTACTGCCTTCTTGGCAGGTTTCACCGGACAGTCTCGAAGAAAGTGCCCTGAGTTTCCGCAATATAGGCATAATTGCAACTGTTTCCTCCTTTCCCGCTCCCTTTGTGTTAGAGGACCTTTCAGACCCCCTATTTGCATGGGTTCCCCGGAGTCTACTCCTTTGGAAGGAGTTGGCGGTTTGGAAAATACTCGAGCATCAAACTTGGAACGATCGGCCTTCCTGTTCTGCAGCCTGTGATCTATTTGAACGACCAAGTCTATATAATCCGAACAGTCTTGTGGGGGATTCACTACTTGGGCTAAAACGTCTTTGAGCTCTCCACGTAGACCTCTATAAAACAGCGTAATCCTTTTGTCCTCAGGCCATTGAGTTTCCACTATTAGTCTATTGAAAGATGCAATATAAGCCAAAAGGTCTTGATTACCCTGTCGCAACGAAAGAAGCTCATTGTCCAAGGCCTGCCCCTGTGAATGTCTTGCGAACAGTTTTTTCATACTAAGCTGAAAGGCTTGAAAATCATGGAGAACCGGATCATCTTGATTAACTAGAGGGATCGACCAGTCTGCCGCATTGCCACTAAGGTACGAAAGTACAAAAACTACTTTTGCTTGATCAGTTGGAAAGGCTGCTGGCCGGCATAAGAAGTGCAACCGGCACTGATTGATAAATACTGCAAACCTCTTTGGGTCACCAGAAAATCGTTCGGGCGGAGCCAGAGGTACATTCCCAGGTAGGTTGATCTGCACTGGATTCATAGAGGATGTTGAAGGAAGATTTGCCCCTGATGCGGGTAACGGGGTCTGTCCGGCTTGTGACTGTAGCACTTGTCTAGCAAGATTGTCTGTTCTCTCCTTGGAAATAATTAGTTCCCTTCTTAGAGCATTCGTTTCCTGACGAGCTGCATGCACTTCTGCCCTTAGTTCCCCAAGTAACCGGGCTAGGGGGTCAGTATCCGAGGTTTCCATAGCGCCTGGGCGAGAGTTTTGCGGTAGGCTTTGCGTTCTGTAACGCTCACCTGATTCTCGCAGAGGCGCCGGTCTTGACTGGGCGACTACCGTATCTTTAAAGGTGATGTGTAGCACCCGGTTGGCTCTTTGGGCTGGACCTCTGTGCACTGTATGCCTGACGTGTAGAGTAAGATGTCTGCAGATAGAAAATATGGGGTTAATGAACTGGGGTTATTGGGGTGTCCCTATCTCTTTCCTCTTCTCCTCTCCTGTAGACCCCCAAAGGTTAACGCTCTCACCTTAGGTAAGTGAATGCCGAGCTCTCCATCTGCCTCAGGGCAGGGTGCTGTAACCAGTTTCTTCACTGGATAGGTAGCGCAGGCCTCTTGACTTCAGAGGACTGCTGTCCGTCGTTTACTGCACGAACGGTAAGTTTCGAGTCATTCAAATGTCTTTAAAGTCTTTAGTAATGATGTCTCTTGTTTTGCAGGGTTCCGGCGATGGCGGATGACGGGCTGAAGTGAGCTGAAGATGGAGCCCGTGTGATGAATAGAAGCGCCTGGAAGCACGTAAGTAAGCGCTTGTTGCCTGCTTCACTATGCGCTCTAACTGTCTTTTTATTTTGCAGGTACGAGTTCGGAGCGGCTGCAGGGTGCCGGAATACCCACTGGATTAGATGTGGAAAGGAGTAATGGCACGTGAGTATTAAAGTTCCCCAATGTCTTTAAACGCACCTTGTTTTGTCTTTCAGATGTGGGATGCAGCGCCGAAGGCCTCCGGAGCGTGCAAAGAGTTGGTAAACTTTTGTCTTTCAGATGCCGGAATGCAGTGTGAAGACCTCCGGAGCGCACGAAGAGTAGGTAAGCCTTTGCCTTTCAGATGCCGGAATGCTAACCTGTTCTTTCTTGTCTTTATAGGTGTTGCTGAAGACTGGATTCAGGATGGTAAGCCTTTGCCTTTCAGATGCCGGAATGCTAACCTGTTCTTTCTTGTCTTTATAGGTGTTGCTGAAGACTGGATTCAGGATGGTAAGCCTTTTTCCTTAGGCCCAGGACCGGATGCAGAAGACACGATGAGCGTTCTGCTGCAGAGGTTGCAGAATAACGCAAAGCAAGATTCATCCACCGGGTGTGGTTTAAATAGCCTCCTGTAGTGCTTAGGTGTCTCCTTCCACAGCCACGCCCAAGTAAGAAAAGAGTTCCTGGTAAGAAAAGAGTTCCTGCCTTCCAGAAGAGTTCCAGTGTTCTGAATCTAGGGAGTGGCTCCAGCCCCACCCAACAGGAAAAGTAGTTCCAAACAGAAGAGGATCAGAGGCTCAACTGGCAGGCAAGTAAGCAGCATGGTCTGCTGAAGGTAAGTCCACCCAAGCATTATGAGCCCGGCGCTTCCAGCGCTGGGACTGGGCATATTTATGAGCCTGGTGCCACTGGCGCCAGGACTGGGTCCAAAAGGTCCCAATTGGGACTGGTTGGCACTCGGAACCTGGGTTATGGATCTGCTTCCAAGGGAGTTGGGAAAACCCTGACCTTTTGGAAGCAGAGATCATGACAGCTGCAACCTGACCTGTACAATGTTTAAAGTCTTGTATTTTTGTGTCATCAAAATAAGATACAAAATAAAACACCACATATATTTTAACAACGTTTCGATTTTTTAAATGAATCAAGTGTGTCTCCATTCAAGGATGGACGTCAGACATCTGTGCTCCAAATGGGTGAAGGTCAGGTCGCTGCAAAGCAGGGTGGTCACTATCTAAGCTAACATAATATATTCTCAATAATGCATGCACTAAATAACACTTGTTCAAAGTCTTTCAGTCGGTTATGTCTCTATAAAAGTCACACATATATCTATACTATCAATTAACATTGGATTATACAGGCCTTAGGTTAAGGGTCTTGATCACTATAATACACTGTTTGAAGTGTGGGTCTGTGCTCACAAGAATCTCCGGTATGTGGCATTTGTTATTGATAGTCAACAATATACTGCAGTAGGGGTCTAATGTGAGTTGGGGATCTGCTAGGTGGGCATCATGGCGTGGTCAGTGGTCTGGCACATGAAGAGAATACCTTGCAGGGACACAGGGTCAGAATGGCAGTAAGTTTCCACTGGCAAGGGTGCGTGGGCAAGGACACGTTTGTGGAGATGAACAAGCTATGTGCTTAGTTCAAAGTTCAGGCTGGTTCACATGCAGGACCATGATCCCAGAGGAAGAGTGATGTGTTACATTTATTAGCTGTTGCAAATACCTCTGGAGTTTTCCAGTCAGAGTGGGAACGAGGGTGGGGGCCATGTGCTCTGCCCAGTGAGGCCTGGTCACCAAGATGGAGTCGAAAGGGGGTACAAAAATGGATGCCCCGTGTCCTGCTCAGTGGTCCCATCTACGCGAATGTCATCCAAAGTTAACATCACATAAGGGCAAGGGGCGCACCCACTACGGGAGGCACTTGGTACAAGTTTCTACTGAGAAGTAAAGGATGAGAGGGGCCTCATGGCCCCTCACTCCCACACACTTGCCTGCACGCCCCAGGCCCATCCATCCCACCCCCCTCTATCAAAGGCGGTTCGCACCCGGGGATGAGCGCTGGCATGGGGGGCTCTCACGGGCGCAAACGGCCAAGGTGCCAAACAGCATGTACACTTCAAAAGGTATCCCACGCCCATGGGCCATCGCTCACATGGCCTCCTCAGACCCCGTGTCTCCAGGCAGGCCTCCCCTGAGGCAGGCCGCCCCCCTGCAAACAACATAAGTGTGTCTCCATTCAGCAGTCTTCCTGTGCCTTATCTGCACGCCCCAGGCCCATCCATCCCACCCCCTCTATCAAAAGTGGTTCGCACCTGGGGATGAGCGCTGGCATGGGGGGCTGTCACGGGCGCAAACGGCCAAGGTGCCAAACAGCATGTACACTTCAAAAGGTATCCCACGCCCAGGGGCCATCGCTCACATGGCCTCCTCAGACCCCGTGTCTCCAGGCAGGCCTCCTCTGAGGCATGCCGCCCCACTGCAATAAACATAAGTGTGTCTCCATTCAGCAGTCTTCCTGTGCCTTATCTGCACGCCCCAGGCCCATCCATCCCACCCCCTCTATCAAAGGTGGTTCGCACCCGGGGATGAGCGCTGGCATGGGGGGCTGTCACGGGCACAAACGGCCAAGGTGCCAAACAGCATGTACACTTCAAAAGGTATCCCACGCCCAGGGGCCATCGCTCACATGGCCTCCTCAGACCCCATTGCTCCAGGCAGGCCTCCCCTGAGGCAGGCTGCCCCCCTGCAAACCACATAATACCACAACATACACACGTCATTCATTCACAAACACACCCCTGTTTCTAATACTTTATAAACCACTTGATATGTCTCATGAGAACATCTTTGTGCTTTGCAAGTCAACTCCTGAACCTTCTACCTGAGAAGCACTGAGATCTATGCTAATCTGCTCGTCGTCGTGCTATCTGTGACCGCTTAGAGCAAACTCGTCAGTCTGCTACCTGTGGCCATCTACCTGTTCTCCTGCAACATACTGCTCGGCCTGCTGAATCCAACTGTTTGTTGGTCAAGGTAAGGCCATGTATCCTAGTCATATTTCGGTCATTTTTACATTTCTATCTATTTGCGATTACAGTACCCAATAGAGCTATGGTCATTGGTCTCATTGCTATTGACTTGAGTTTCAATTGATATGCTATCAATAGATCTATTTATTTTCATCTGTGTCAATTGTCACCGAATTGCATCCTTCGGGGGTCCAGTCTATAATGTAAGCATGTTTCCTTTTCGTGCAAGACAGAACATCCAAGGGACGAGTCACATGTTCAGAGTTTAGTCACATAATTTAAAACATTTCTGTAACTTATGCGAATACTAAGCCGCACATGATGAACTGGTATAGTTCCGGCGACCAAAACAAACCTTGCATTGAGCATGGTATGGTTCATTTACTTTTTTATGACATTTTTATTCATCAAGGTTTTATAATAATCTTGATATTTACTTTTCAGAATTTTCAACAATGCCTGCCTGTTCGATTAGCGGTTGCCCTTCGAAGACCCATGCTAAATCTGAAGGCACTACAATGCATGTATTCCCGAAAACTGTTGATCGAATAAGAGAATGGGTCAGACATTGCGGATATCCACTGGATGAGCTGGAAAGTAGAGTCCAACAAGTCTTTGAGGACAAGAGGGGTGATCGATACCACATCTGCAGCCGGCACTTTCCCTCGAACATGTACACCACATCTTGGGTAACAAAGAAGAATAAACGGCGATCGACACGAATATTGCTCGCAAACGCTATTCCCACTCTATTCATCCACATTCCGCCACTGGTGAGTCAAGTGTCCATTTTTAGCTTTAGGCCTTGCGGTAGTGTGTAGGTAGCCGAATGGATTCATTGATATTTTAGGTGTTGTTTCCAATTTGTAATACTTTCGACATTGATATGAGTGTATAGCTTTTTGAATAATGACATTTATCAATATATTATTTTTAGATTTCAAAACCCACAAACGAAATCTATATATGGGCACGGGGAGATGTGCTATATTGCGCATTGCTCAAGTATTCTGTCTCCTTACATGGCAATTTTAAATATTGGCATTTCATTATCAAACAATAATTTACCTTTACAACTTCTTGACTATCCCTTGAATCTGAAGCAAGAACATTCTACTTCCGTGACGTGCTCGCAGTTATCAACCACTTCTAGCGCCTATCAGGTAATCATACTTGGCTATTCCGCTACAGACTTGTTTTATGCATGTCAAGTAATAGTTTTTATGTATCGTGTGATTATTTTACCAATTGTTTGGTTAGTGCTTTCCAATTGATATACACCTTAGTTGTCGTCCCCTGGTGTTTGTTTTCAGTTATAATTAGTGTTATCCATACTAATGCAAGTACTGTCTTTCAGGGAGATACTGAAGCGTCCACCACATTGACAACAGCCCTAGATGTTCTTCAGCAGCACGAGGTATGGATACTGACAGCTCCATCGACCGTGATCATCAGGACTGGAACACTTGTCGTTTGATTGTTCTACACCATGTTTCATTCATGGTTAGCCATTGATATGTACCTGTGCGGTCGACCCCAAGTGTGTGTTGTGTTTTCAATATTGTAATCCTTACTAATGCAAATACTATGTTTCAGGCAGTTGTTGAAGCGTCAACCCACGCACTTGATGCAGAGCCTGACATTCAAGTAATTCTAGGGGAAGCAGGACCATGCGGATACGAATCGGCGCAACAGCTTTCGGAAGTGCGCACCACATTGACAACAGCCCTAGGTATTCTTCAGCAGCACGAGGTATGGATACTGACAGCTCCATCGAGCGTGATCATATAAGGTGATTCCATTTGCTATACTTTCTTCCCTATTAACACATGTACTGTGTTTCAGGGAGACGATGGAGCTTCCACTACAATCACAAGATCCCATTTAGATGATGCAGATGTAAAGAAATCAGAGAAATAAGTCGATTAAATCTGATCATATTTAAATATTCCTTGATTCTTTTAGACAAGGCAACATTTGTGGTTATCTCTTTATATGTACCTGTGCCGTCGACCCCAAGTGTGTGTTATGTTTACAATATTGAAAACCATACTAACGCAAGTACTGTGTTTCAGGGAGTTGCTGATGCCTCCTCTTCAATATAATCATTCGTGGCAGTCCATGCAGAGCCAGAGGTATGGATACTGACAGCTCCATCGAACTAGGTCACCAGAGCTCGAATACTTGTTGTTTGATTGTTCCACACAATGTTTAAATCGTGTTTGGCTATTGAGATGTACATGTGTGTTCGTCCTCACGTGTGTTTTATGCTAACAATATTTTGATACACAGTAATGAAAATACTATGTTTCAGGGAGTCGATGGAGCCTCATTCCGTGCGGTCTATGCGGATACAGAAAATATAGTCGTTGCAGCACAAGAGGAAGGGGAGACATGCGGATACGAATCGGAGAACAGCGTGCAGATGTTGAAGGTCAAGTCAAAAAAGTTGCAAAGAAAAGAAACAAAAATAAGGTTAGTTACAAACAGTTCATAACTTTAGAAATCTTTTTATGCTGGGGGACTATTTTTTTTTTCCAGTCAATTGTACTATACTTTATCTTGTGTTTAAACTGAACATCCCTTTTCCAATCTGTCCTCTAGTTACCCGTGGGTCTACGAACTATACATACACAGACAGTGAAGCAAATGAGAGCTTGCCAGACCATTTACACTATGGAGGCTATGGAGGAACTATTAATTCAGACGCGGCGTGTTGAGACTCGGGATGCTGATGTCCAATGGCCAGAAAATGAAATGAATGTGTCCAGAGAATCCAGCAAAGTTGTATTGGACCATTGCTACAGTACGACTGCACCACCGCAACAACATGATACTGGATGTATTGAAGATAGCTCTGAAGTAGTCGCAGATCAATTCACACAATCTACACCCGCCAAAAAATTGCCACCAAAAAAGCTGTCGACATTGTTGTGTTCTCCCATCAATGTTGAAGTAGCAGATGTTGAAATGACAGAGAATGAACCAGCAGCAGCATTCACCGACGCATCAGAACTTGATAGCAGCAATATTTCTTTCAAATGTGGTGATATGTCCTCAACGTCACAGGCCGAAACAACTCTGACACAGGATGACAGTCTAATGAAAGAGGGCAAATATATAGTATTCGACAGTTGTTTGATGGATATTATAAGTATGCTGAAATGTGGGCATTCCGTCAGAGGGAAAGTATGTGGGAATCCATTGATTCATGTGACTCGTCAAAAACAAGGCAGTAACGTCACAATACATGCCGCCTGTAGATTAAATCATACGTTCTCATGGTCTGCACAACCGATGCTGGGGAAACTGCCAGCAGGCAATCTACTGTGTGCGGCTGCATTACATTTTAGTGGCTCCAGTTTTAGAAAGTTAGAGTCTTTCTTTCAGTTTGTGGGACTCCATTTCATTTAAAAAACACAGTACTACAAATACCAACATGATTATCTGTTTCCGGCCATTAGTGATGCTTGGAAAATTTAACAATTGTCTCTAGCAAGTACATTCGAAGGCAAACGATTCAGGCTAGCCGGTGATGGACAGTGCGACAGCCCTGGATTTTCTGCCAAGTACTGCACCTACCACTTTCAGGACATGGATAGTAAGAAAAGTGTGAGTTCTGTGGTCGTGCAGGTAACACAATGTACATCCTCAGTGGCCATGGAGAAACTAGGATTTATAAAATCAGTGGAATATCTGCAATCGAGGGGAATGCACATCGACCTCATAGCCACGGACAGACACGTTTCAATTGCCAAGACAATGAGAGAGCAGTTCCCACATATTAAACATCAATTTGACGTATGGCATCTTGCTAAATCAATCAATAATAAAATCTCGGCTGCAGGGAAAAAAAAAGGTTTGGAAAGTATTTCAGAGTGGTCCCAGTCTATCAGCAACCATCTTTGGTGGAGCTCCAAAACCTGTGAAGGATCAGTGGAAATACTACTTGAAAAAATACGGTCACTGATGCACCACTGTACCAACGTGCACCGCCGGTCAGAAAACCTACATTTCCACCAATGTCAACATGGCCCTTTGTCCCCAGTGGAGGCACGGAAGAAGAAGTGGTTGAATCCATCTTCACCGACACACAAAGCCATTGAGAAGATTGTTTTCGATAAAACTCTATCAAGAGATTTGAGGGGACTGACAGAGTTCTGTCACACAGGAGGTTTGGAGGTGTTCCACAATATGTGCCTAAAGTACAGGCCAAAGCGCTTGCATTTCAGCATACAGGGAATGAGACATAGGACTCTACTTGCCGTCTTGGCCCATAACGAGAATCTCGGCCGTGAACAATCTAGGACTACGGGTAATGTAAGGATGCCTCGCTACACTAAGGCCTTTTCAAAAAGAAGTAAGCAATGGGTGATCAAACCAGTCTATGAGGAAATGGACTTCGACTTTGTCAAAAGCCTTATTGTTGCTGTATTAGAGAAGCACAGATATGGAATTTTGAACGTTTCTGTGCAGAGCACTGATCCATTGCCACCCAACATTGCCACTGTGCCATGTCCACCCAAAGGAGAGCTGGTTGTGAAGAACAAATCCCGGTTTAAATAATTGTAATACGATTGTCTTTTTGTAAATAAATGTTATTATACAGTGTGCATACAAAGTACGCTAACCCTAACCCCTACCTTCACCATCCTGGGTGCCGAACAAACCTGGGTGTCATCTTTGAATTCTCTCTCTAATCACCTCATATTGCTGACCTTGTCTATATGTGTATGTATATATTTTTGTTGATGTAACAAATTTTCGCAATCTCTTGTAAATGCTGCGCACTGTTAACCGAGGGGAGGCTGGCGTATTGCAAATAATAAAACAAACAAACAATAAATCTCACTTTCAACTCAACTCCTCGGGTACTTTATACTTTCCCTGACCTTCCCCAAAAAATTAAAAGTCTCAATAGTTATGGTTCTTTGGGGATTCAAAGCTCGCAGACAACAAGGACAAAATTGGGGGCCTTAGAATGCGCCAAGCGAGCCGTTGCAGATGGGAGAGAAGCCAGTTCGCATTTGCACATTAAGGCGCAGTACATAGATGGATTCGAAACTTCAAGTTCTCACAGATGGCTTTACTACGGGATGTTGCAAAGAAAGAATGTATGCTCATTTCTAGTGAAGGTCAGCGGCTTTGATTTTCAGCTCGCGCCCAGAAGAGGCCCACAACTCGCACTGGCAGTATAAGGTTCTATTGTTTTTTGACCTTGAGAGACATGGACCATGCCGAAAGAACTTCACTTGAAGGGGGGGGTGCAATAATGTAAGAGACGATAAGGCAGAAAATTCTGAAACTAGACCGAGTTTCATGTTAGTTCAGTATACGAAAAATCGTTGTCAAGAGCACAGTGGGATTTACGGACTGCATTACGCAGAGACACAATGGAAATTGCAAATATAATGTAAGTAACTCTTTAGACGCTTTTATACCGGAATGAAGACGTATTGAATGGATGCATGAATAAATGAATGAATGAAGAGCTTGGAAAACGTTTGTGGGATCGTCCTTGTAGCGGGCACATGGGCATGCAGGTCCACATTCCACACGCATGTAGACAAAAAGTCGTTTCTCATTGTGTACTAACCTCGATTTATTTTGTTACTTTTCGCATTGATTTTAGAGCCGGACATACTCCATTGCACTTTCCTTGAAAGCAAATAGTTTCAGCTCAGCCGTAATAAATAAAATGAATAATATTAATAAAGATCGGCTGGCGAGACTAATTATAAATTTTATGTTTTCAAAACAGGTATATCCTTCCCTTTTGCTACTGCCACCAGTTTCAGACACCGGCAGATGGTTTTTTCAACCGCCAGCTGCAGCTTAATATAAACAACTGCACAATTCTGATGATTTTATGTGACGATCGCCAAGGGCCCATATGCCCTTAGCCGGTACTAGCGGCTAGAAGCAACATATCAACCTTTACGCTGGCCTAGTGCCTACTTGATGGAACAGCCTTGCGGTTCAACGTGCGACAAAAGTGCTTCTTTTAACGAAAACCAACACCCTGTGTACCATAAAGGATCAGCCCGTGACTCAAGATAAACTTTTACGGATTTGCGGATAGAGATAAAAGAAAATAAATGGCTTTCGGAGTTCATATGGCAATTGCTGAATATTCTATAAACATTTAATGTCAAATAAATGTACTTTACTAAATGTACTGTGTTGCTGTTTGATTTTAAAGTACAGTTTCATATTCCGCATTGTGGCGCGCTGTGTTGTGAGTTGATCTGTGTTGGTTTCTGGGTTCTGTGTGAAGTCGCGTAGAAGACGACTGGGCGCGTTTGCCTACGCAGCACAGAAACGTCACGGAGAGAGGTGGGGAATATGAATGTTTTGATACTGTCAGGGGCGGGGGATATGATTTAGTGCCCCAAAAGCAGGTCAGCCAGGGCGATGGGGGAAATGATAGGATTATCACAAAATGGCAGCTCCCTGATGCCTGTTTTCGCGTGCATTTAATGGACGAAAACTCGGGTAAGGTCCATAGGAAAGTTTTCTAAAATCGAGCGACTTAGGCTTAAAAACACATGGCCGACCCGTAGGGGCAATAAAAAATGTTGACCGAACCATTCCTTTAATACCTGCTTGTTGCCGGCTCATGCATTGGAATGCCATGATCTCATTTCTACCAATCAATTCGACTTACTGCTACTGACTGAAACATGGTTTACCGAGTCTTATAGCCCTGCTATTGTTCTGGCACTCCCCTTTGATTATGATATAACACATGTGGACCGCCCCTCATCTCACCCTGGTGGTGGAATAGCCCTTATCTTTAAAACTAAATTTAGAGCTTCCTACTCTATCCCTGATCATAATCTAAAAATGGAATGTTGTCTATGTCGCGTTGTGATTTCCCCTGCGTGCACTCTGTTTATTTTGCTGGTTTATCGCCCACCCGGGTACGATGCCCTGTTTTTCAAACAATTTCCTAATCTTGCGCTCGAGCTTCAAGTTAAACATCCGGGTCTCTTCATTGCTGGAGATTTTAATCTCCCCTCGAACACTGTCTCTGCGTGTCCGGTTGCCAACTTTTTGTCCTCTATGCAGGACCTGGGTCTCCCTCAATGGATCTCTGAACCTACCCACATTTGTGGTAATATCCTTGACCTGGCTTTTGCCCCCATAGCTGCTCTTTCCTCCATTTCTCTCAGTCCTTTGGTCTGACCATTTTTTATATAATTTTCCTACCCCCTTCAGGTTCTCCCTCCCCGTCCTGTTAAACCCTCTGTCCTTAAACGCAGCTGGTTGAGAGTATCTAGTCTCGATTTGACTTCTGCTTTGCTAGCTAACTCTGGCAACGCTGTGGACTGCTCTCTACTTAAGCTTGAAGCCGCCTTTCTAGCCTCGGCTGAATTGCTGGCTCCTATCAAACTCTGTAAACCTAAAACTCGCACCCCTGAACCTTGGTTCACTGATGATCTGCATTGCCGTCAGGCAGAGAGAAAGTGGCGTTTGGACTACTCCCCCTCCGCTAAGAACTCATTTTGCTGCTCCCTCTCGGCCTATCATAAGGCTCTTACTACTGCTAAGAAGCTTTATTACAGCCAGAAAGTTCAATTAGCCCTTAATAAACCTAAGGCCCTCTTTGATCTTGTTCAATCTCTCTCTTCCCCTGAGAATGGTAGGGCCTCGGTCCCTCCTTCGCAGGGCCTGTGTGACTCTCTCTCGGTCTTCTTCCTTGAAAATATCTCCACTATTCGCAGCCATATAGAGGCTGGCTTGCTGTCGCTTACAGCCCCCAAAATTGTTACTGCCTGTCCTTCTCCAACTGCCTGCTGGTCCTTGTTTCCACTGTTCCCTAACTCTGACATACTGTCAGCAATTTCTAAACTGAAGTCGGCATCTCCCAACGATGCTATACCTCTTGCTCTTTTAAAGGAGGTATCTGCTGGTCTGATTGAGCATATTACCACTGCTGTTAATATCTCCTTCTCCACTGGGTTCATTCCTCCTTCTCTTAAGCACGCCCTGGTTGTTCCTCTGCTTAAGAAGCCCTCTGTTGATCCTATCACCCCATCTCACTTCTTCCTTTTCTTATGAAGTTGATGGAGGCTTTGGTGTCTGCTCTTCTCTCCACCTTTCTTGAATCCTCTCATTTCTTTGATCCTTTTCAGTCTGGTTTTCGCCCTGGGAGGGGCACTGAATCTGTCCTGAACTTGGTACTTGATGACCTGGTATGTCTGGTGGACAATGGTGGTGCCGGAGCAGTCCTACTTCTTGTCGGCTGCTTTCGATACTGTTGATCATTCCATCTTGCTCTCTCGCCTTTCCAACGCTGGTCTCTCCGGCCGGGTCCTTGATTTGTTCACCTCGTTTCTGTCTGGTCCCTCTCAGTCTATCTCTCTTCCCCCATTCCGATCCAACTTGGTTACGCTCCTTTGTGGCGTTCCTCAGGGCTCTGCACTCTCTCCTATCCTCTTCAATATCTGTATTAGATCTCTTTTGCTTCTTATCCAGTCACATGGTTTCCGTTACTATTCTTATGCGGACGACACACAGATCCTCGTCCGCCCCGACCTTACTCAAGCTGAGACCGCAGCACGGCTCAGGAACTGCTTGGAGGATCTGGGGCACTGGATGATGTCTAACTGGTTAAAACTGAATGGCAGCAAGACCAAGGTCCTGGTTGTGGGTACTTCATCTCCCCTTCTTTTTTGGACCTCGCAATTTTGGCCTTCGAGCCTTGACCCTCTTCCTCTTCCGGTCCAATCGGTCCGTAATCTGGGTGTTAACATTTCTGCTTCTCTGTCCCTGGATAATCAGGTGGCTAGTGTATGTAAGGCCCTTTATTCCTGCTGAATGCCAGGCTCCGGTAGTGGCAGCCTTGGTTCTCAGCACTCTTGACTACTGTAACTCTCTCTACTTGGCCCAGCCCCGCTATCTGATCCAAAGGCTTCAACTGCTGCAAAATGCTGCTGTATGCTCCATACTCCGCCCTCCTTTTGGATCCCATATCTCCCCTCTGCTCAAGAAATTACACTGGCTTCCTGTGGCCAGCCGGATCGTGTTCAAATCTCTGTGTCTGGTGCATCGTGCCTTCTATGGCTTGGGTGCTGAGTATGTTCAAGCAAAGTTTATCCATTACATCCCTCCCCGCCTGCAGCGCTCTCAGTCTGCGTTTCTTCTCATTGCCCCCGCTATCGCCTGTCGTGCATGGGAGGCCATGCCTTTTTGGTGGCTGCTGCCAGAGCATGGAATGAGCTGCCTATTGCTCTCTGTGCAACTGAAGATCACCTCACTTTGTTTTGCCGGTTGTTGAAAAGCACTCTTTTTAGGCCATCTCTTGCTTTCTGGTGCAGTCAGTTTTTTTTTTTGGACATTGATTCCTCTTCAGTAGCTAGCGCCAAGATGCCCTTGGGTGTACGTGCGCTTAACTAAGTTTATATAACATAACATAACATAAAACTGTCTCTTGTGGCAGAGACGGGTTTCTCACTGCCTCCTCTCCTTGATCTCTTTCTTGCCCTGCCTCTTCATTATTTCTACCACCTTGATCTTCCCATTCATTTTCCCTTGCTTATTCTACTTCTTGTCCCAGGACCATCCATACCCTCTTCTGCCCATCATCTTTTTCAACAAAAACATTTCTTGTTGCTCCAGGGTTAAACCTAAACAAAAAATATCCTGACTTCCAATCCCCTATTTTCTGCACCGGTACCCTTATTTCTGGTGATACTTCTTCAGGTTCTTGTAACCTGACTAACCTTTCCCGTAATGCTCTTAACTCTTTGTCTATGTCTACTTGTGGACCCTCTGGGTACACCGATGCTATGGGCATATCCGCGCTTGTGGATGGGATATATGGAGGTGCAAAAGCTCTTGAGTCTCCCCCACCCCAGTTGCTAATCCTGATAATCCTGTTGACATGCTCTCTACCACTGGAGGCTTATAGACTGGGTTTGTATACCCTACTGCAGGTTTAGGCGTTACAGGGTATATCCACCTACATTGGATCTCTTTTTCACCTTCCTGATCTTCCATATCCTTGAATAATTCCCAGAGATCAAAAATCTCTTTTATTCTTTTGGATTTAGTTCCCTTTATATTTTGCTGCTAAAATTACATTTTTGCTAGCATGTTTCTGTTATGGGAGCCCTGCTCTGGCCAAGAGCAGAACATCCCCCCTTCCTTTGTTTCTGCTATGCATTGTTTATTTATTCTGTCACAATACAGTGGTAGAACCCTATGCATGTGTCTTATTGGGGTTTCTTCCTCCATAATGTTGCGCGCATCCCTAATACTTCACTTAGACCCTATTGCTATGCATGCTTCAGCTTTATGCACAACAATACAGATCAACCCACTTTTCCCCCAAGCTGTATTGCTGTAATGGGCTTCAGGTTATCGAGCAAAACATTTTAAAGAAAGGTAGTGGAAATGTTTGGACACTAAAATTGGTTACAAATGGAGCACTGATTTTCAGGTGCACTTTGTGGTTCTGTCTGGGATTTTCCAGGATCTTTAGAGGAAATGTTGCATTCCTAAGCATACACGACCAGTATTACTGTTCCTCAATCAATGTGGACTGTTTTTTTCAGCAGGAACGTTATGAAATTTTGCATTTCCGATTGAACACATACTGATCCCTATCCTCAAGGTAATTTTCCAATGGCCAGGGCAAGGCACCATGAAGAAGATATCTAACATACAGAGGGGCTGGTTGGCGATGCCTAAGCTCAACAAGGAGAAATTGGAAAGAATTACTAATTCACAAGAAATTAAAATATATTCTCTTAAAACTTTTCAAGAGTTCATAGGCCACAAATTAAAGTGTCTGTTTGAGTTTTTGGTTGAAACTACCTTTGACAGATCTATTGGCAAACGGCAGTGCCCAGTTCAGGAGTTCCAGGTTATAGAAAGGGATGCTGCATGGTTCGATGCAGAATGTAGAATCTCAAAATGAAAACGGAACCATGTTTTAATGAGTGGTGTGTACACATAGTTTCAAAAGGGGCACATCAAAATTGCTAAAAGAAAAAAATAAGAATTTATTGTGAAACAATGGGTGCTTTTAGAGAGAGAGATATGTTTTTCAATGACACCAAATAGTTTTATGTGTAATGCAATTGTCGAGACGGGCATTATGTCATCTCCTTGGACAAGTCTTGGAGCACCAGCCCTGCACTGTTATAAGCCAATTTCCTTACTGGTCATAGCCAGAAAGATAATCTCCAAATGTTTGTTGCTCAGACTGGAGGAGTATGAATATATTAAAGCCTTCCCAAGCAGGTTTCAGGGGAAGGGTTATTACAGTAGACCACTACCTCTATCTGAGCACCATCATGGAAAAATACTATTGATTAATACTGGGTCATTACATGGTAGGCTTTCCAGAGCACATTATTCGGGTCATTGGAGGTTACCTCCTACCAATTCTTTTGGCATGTAATGGCAAATAATGCATTTTAAAGCACCTGGGGCCTGTTACGTTGGTGAAAAGTTGTTAGGGATAAGAATAACATTTTTCTGAAAGATTTGGAGGCTCTTTTTTTCAGCCCAAAAGGGAATTTACAAAAAACATAATGACAAACATTGGTCAAAACTTTAAGCATTTGACGACCACTTCATAGATGGTTATGTGGGTGTCAACCAGGTATTTGGAATTATTAATTGGCTTGTTAATTTAAACATTTGAACAGTAACCCAATTGGATTTGAATATAGGGCAAATTAATTATTAAAAATGTGGCATGAATTTGCCTTGTCTGCCCATTATCCATGTGCCAGATGGGCAGAGTATGAAATGACAATTTGTTCACTAGGACACTATGGGCCTCATTACAAGTCCTGCGGTAGCTGTGCCGGTAAAACCGGCAGGCTACCACCAGACTTGCAAGTTCTTCCGGCACCTGGCTTGATGGTAACAGCGGGGGATTCTAACCCCGCCAGTCCGGGAAGTCAGGCGCTGGAAAAATGGTATTCCCCATTCCACGGGGAACACAGAGGCGCTGGCACCGTAAATAACGGTGCCGGTGCCTCCGTTATGGTCTGCTTACCATGGTCGCTGTGCCCAGCAGGGCAGACCTGCCGGGCACAGTGACTCCGACAGGCAGACTCGTTGTGTGCCAGTCCAGTAACAGTGCCGGTAGGCTTACCGGCGCCATTGTTACCAGACCGGCACACTCGTAATGAGGCCCTATGTAATAATAAATATAGGTACACTAACATTAATATTTCTGATAAATATAATGCATGGTGCCATCAAACACAAACCTCACTTGTACAAAAAGCAGTGCATACATGTTAATTAATAAAGGAAAGTAGGGTATGCATGCCACTTATTTGTTCATTATTTATTTATGTATTTATTTATTTATTTAATGTGATATAGTTTACAAAGAAAATGTACACATAATAAATCATAGATTATAGTAGGAAATACATTGCCGTATATATACATTTACACACAATCATATACAAATATAAAATAGAATAATATCTGAAAAAGAAAGTAAAACAGATACAATCAACTTGCCACTGCTAATCAAATCTTCAACCAATTGATCAGACTTAACAAAGACAACAAGGAGTTGTTGCTTGTTTGGGCATTACATCAACAATGGAGAGGAAAAGAGATAGTTATTATCTACCATTCAATTTCTACCTCACTACTTAGTCAATTCAATTGTTACGCAAATATTCCAAGGTGCTTCAATTCACTGACTACCACTCAACTAGCACAACTTATTCTGTTTAAGTTAAAATTTAAGTTCCTATCGTATTTAGCGTAATGATAGCCCAAGGTGATTATATATTTATGCTCAGGCGTTTCTCAATAGCAGACCAAACATTAATGGGGTAATTCATAGAATCCAGCACACAAGTGGCGCACGCAGCTGGCGCACAGTGTTCGCGTGTGACAGTCTGCGCCAGCCGCGTGCGCTAAAATCCATTTCCGCGCACAGCGTATTCATGGATTTTAACATCCAAAACCAGCCGTGGCACAGAGTGGCGCATCGACCCTGCAGCAGCACCAGTTACACCCCCAACCCCTCCCCGTGCGCCATGCACAGTGCACAAATCCCGTACATGGTACACAGGCCCCCAACCACGAAAATGCCTGTAAAACTCCCCGTGCACCCCTCCGCATACATGTAAACCCCAGCGCGGCTGTTTCACACGCGATTGGTCCTGTGCAAGCAGGGTAGGTGTATTACTGGGGTTTGTGGAGAGTTTCACACGCGATTGGCCCTGTGCGAGCAGGGTACGTGTATAACTGGGGTTCGTGGGAAGTTTCACACGCGATTGGCCCTGTGCGAGCGGGGTACGTGTATAACTGGGGTTCGCGGGAAGTTTCACACGCGATTTTCCCTATGCGAGCGGGGTACATGTATTACTGGAGTTTGCGGGAAGTGTCACACGCGATTGGCCCTGTGCGAGCGGGGTACGTGTATTTCTGGGGTGCGCGTGAAGTTTCACACGCGATTTTGCTGTCAGAGCATTGATCCATGGCCCCTGCAGGCAGCCCACACCACAGAGGACTACCCTGCACCCCTGGTCATGTCCCGCAGGCAGCCCATCCACCATGGGCATGCCCCCCCAGCCAAGCCACATGTCACGTTGCAATATGATCACCAACACATGTCCCCCAGCACCTCCACCCCCCAGCAGTGAGGGGCACCTGCCAGCAGGCCCCCACTCATGTCCCACTCATGTCCCCCAGCACTCCCACCCCCCAGCAGTGAGGGGCACCAGCCAGCAGGCTCATGTCCTCCAGCACCTCCACCCCCCAGCAGTGAGGGGCACCTGCCAGAAGGCCCCCACTCATGTCCCCCATCACCCCCACCCCCCAGCAGTGAGGGGCACCTGCCAGCAGGCCCCCACTCATGTCCCACTCATGTCCTCCAGCACCTCCACCCCCCAGCAGTGAGGGGCACCTGCCAGCAGGCCCCCACTTATGTCCCACTCATGTCCCCCATCACCCCCACCCCCCGGCAGTGAGGGGCACCTGCCAGCAGGCCCCCACTCATGTCCCCCAGAACCCCCACCCCCCAGCAGTGAGGGGCACCTGCCAGCAGGCCCCCACTCATGTCCCACTCATGTCCCCCAGCACCCCCACCCCCAGCAGTGAGGGGCACCTGCCAGCAGGCCCCCACTCATGTCCCCCAGCACCCCACCCCCCAGCAGTGAGGGGCACCTGCCAGCAGGCCCCCACTCATGTCCCCCAGCACCCCCATCCCCCAGCAGTGAGGGGCACCTGCCAGCAGGCCCCCACTTATGTCCCACTCATGTCCCCCATCACCCCCACCCCCGGCAGTGAGGGGCACCTGCCAGCAGGCCCCCACTCATGTCCCCCAGAACCCCCACCCCCCAGCAGTGAGGGGCACCTGCCAGCAGGCCCCCACTCATGTCCCACTCATGTCCCCCAGCACCCCACCCCCCAGCAGTGAGGGGCACCTGCCAGCAGGCCCCCACTCATGTCCCACTCATGTCCCCCAGCACCCCACCCCCCAGCAGTGAGGGGCACCTGCCAGCAGGCCCCCACTCATGTCCCCCAGCACCCCCATCCCCCAGCAGTGAGGGGCACTTGCCAGCAGGCCCCCACTCATGTCCCCCAGCACCCCCATCCCCCAGCAGTGAGGGGCACCTGCCAGCAGGCCCCCACTCATGTCCCCCAGCACCCCCACCCCCCAGCAGTGAGGGGCACCTGCCAGCAGGCCCCCAACCATGTCCCACACATGTCCCCCAGCACCCCCACCCCCCAGCAGTGAGGGGCACCTGCCAGCAGGCCCCCACTCATGTCCCCCAGGACCCCCACCCCCCAGCAGTGAGGGGCACCTGCCAGCAGCCCCCCACTCATGTCCCCCAGCACCCCCACCCCCAGCAGTGAGGGGCACCTGCCAGCAGGCCCCCACTCATGTCCCCCAGCAACCCCACCCCCCAGCAGTGAGGGGCACCTGCCAGCAGGCCCCCACTCATGTCCCACCCATGTCTCCCTGTGCCCCCACCCCCCAGCAGTGAGGGGCACCTGCCAGTAGGCCCTCACTCATGTCCCCCAGCACCCCACCCCCCAGCAGTGAGGGGCACCTGCCAGCAGGCCCCCACTCATGTCCCACTCATGTCCCCCAGCACCCCCACCCCCCCAGCAGTGAGGGGCACCTGGCAGCAGGCCCCCCACTCATGTCCCACTCATGTCCCCCAGCACCCCCACCCCCCAGCAGTGAGGGGCACCTGCCAGCAGGCCCCCACTCATGTCCCCCAGGACCCCCACCCCCCAGCAGTGAGGGGCACCTGCCAGCAGGCCCCCACTCATGTCCCCCCACATGAAATAAAGATGCTCAATCATGGCCCACTTCTACACCAAAATACCACAGCACGCCACCCCATTCTTGAGACGCAATGATTTCCCAATCCACGCCACACTAACATGCCTATCTCAAGACACAAACCAAAAGTCAACTATGTATATCAACACATGTCCGTCTCACACACACACACACTGGTTGGCATTGATTGTGTAAACCCACATTTTCACATGCATTAACCCAATGAGCGAATCCCACACATGGAACTAAAATATGAAAATGTATTATGTACAAAAATAAAGCAATGAAATGAAAGCATAACAAAATAGCAAACATGAAATGAAAAGCATGTGCAAAAGATGAGTAAATGAAAAGTATAACCAATCCAAAGAAATCTAAAAGAAAAATAGTCCAAACTCTCCCTCCACCAACACAAATCCAAAGGAAACGTAAAAAGAAAAATCCATTGATCCATGGTGAAATCAAAAGAAAAATTTCAAAATAATCCATTGTCCAACTATGTACAATCCATTGTCCAAAAGAAAAATCCATTAATCCATGTTCAAAATCAAATAAAAAGTTCAAATAAATCCATTGTACAATCCATTGTCAAGGGTTCATGAGCCCAACGAAAGAAATGAAACCTACCTAAGAAACTACCTAATAAAAAAACTATATACAAATGTGTGTGGCATAGTCCATTCACCACAAATCAAAGGAAAAGGAAACCTAACTCTAAAAACTATTTACAATGGCAGCGGGCTAGTCCGACGGCTCACTTCCCGATTTCCCGGGCCGGGGCATCATCGAACTCCTGCTCGATGTCCCGGAGGCGGTCCTCTTCCATGGCCACGAGGGTTCGCAGGGATGATGACATGTGGACCTCCAACTCCCTGCAGATTGCCTCAGGGCACTCGGCCCGCCTCAGAGCCCTCCGCATAGAGTTCTCCACCCTGACCATTGTGAACCGTGCCTCTTCGCCAGCTGCCGCTCCTCATCTATGGCCTGGCCCAACCGCTGCCACACGGAAGACACTTCCAATCCTGGGTCCTCCTGCCCTCTGGCCGATGCCTGCCCCTCCGATGTGAATGCCCCGAGCCATCATGGCTCCCATCTTGTTGCTGCTGCTGCTGTGCCTGTGCCCTGGCTCTTGCTGCCTGCCAGTCCTCCTCCGGCTGGGGTGCAGTTGTTGAGGTGGCCACCCCTGCTGGACGTCCGACTCCCGACTGTGGCAGGGATGTGTCCTCCACCAGCCTGGCCGCAGGGTCAGAGGCAGCTCCAGAGGGTACCCAGGTGATACATGGGTGGGAAGATGGCATGGAGGACAACTGGCACATAGGGGGTTCAGGTGAGGAGGGGGTCGGAACAAGGTCCAGCAAACGGAGGAATCCGGCCCTGGTAACCCGTCCCAGTAGGTCAACGCGGTCAACGAGGCATTCAAGATGATGTGCAGTGTCCTCATGAAAACACTGCAGGTCACCTCGCATGACCAGTTGACGCAACACCATCCCACTCAGGACAGGCTCAACCCGGTCCCGGATAGCCACATCCGCAGGGAGAGGAAGGCCAGTTGTTGTAAGCGGATCCCCTCTCTAAAAACGGGTCTAGACGTAGGCATCCCTGCTGGTGCAGGATGATGCAGTCACAGGATCGGGGACAGGATTACACACAGGCACCTACGCGGTGGCCTGTACTGCCTCCTGTCCCTGCTCCTGCACTGCACCACTAGCACCAGTGGAATCCCCACCTCCAGACCCCGTGTCTGTCCCTTCCACAACCTCCTCCTCCACCAAACCCCCCACCAACCTAGATGACTCCGTGCCATCTTCCTCCGTCGGACCCTGTGGGATCTCAGCTGCCCCTTCTGCTGCCGAGGAGTCCAACTCCGACCTCCGCCTCTTGGACCTACCCTCAGCAGCTGCGGCCTGGGACGCGGCACCGGACTCCTCACTCCCTGACGAGATGACAACCTGGGAGGGGAGCCGGGCCTTGCGTCTCCGGCTGGCGGTGCGATCCCTGCTGCCTTGCTCCACAGCACCCTCTCCGCCCTCTTCATCAGTTGACGCTGCAGACAGGGAGAGATAGGACACAGGCATCAGGGCACTGTACAATGGATTGATACACACATGACAGTTGCACATGAGTGACAGTGTCAAACTTCAGACATGGCACCACAATCCCCAACACACATGTCATTTCAACTCAGACACATGAGCAATTCCACAGCAATATCGCACCAGGCAGCACCATCCATACACATACAGCAGCATGAGCAGCCGAAGGTGAGCCTGACATCACATGACACATAGGGAGTGCACAAGACATGCACACACGCCACCACACTTACATGCATGTGTACATTTCCACCAACTGTCGCAGTGATGAGATCGCCATCCATGTCACATCTGGCATTCATCCTTCTACATATCAGTGTCACATGCATCCATGTTGCATCACAGTTGCACACTTGTCAAATACACACACATGCACATGTACACAGTGCAGATACATGCAACTGGAACCAACATCCATGTGTGACACAACAACCATGCCAACGTACATACACAGTAATTCAAACATGTGTGCTCCCACATCTGCATTTGGCCTGCATGCTTACCCACACATACACCATCCATGTGTGTCACACATGAGAGGACTCGCATCTGTCAGCCTCACGTCCCTGTACATACACATCCATACATGGCCCTACAAAAACACATGTGCAACCTGCCCACTACTGGCACACCACGACACGCACAGCGTCCAATCAGTATGCATGTACACTTACCGCTCGACTCCAGACGGGTCTGCCTCTCAAGGACCTGGACGTGGAGCACTGGGCATATGCATTCCAGGACCCTCATTTGGTGGTCGGACAGGTGGCCCCGGCGCCCCTTGGCATCCGCTGCCTTCAAGAGGCGCCGGGCCTTGTTGAGGGTCCTGGACCTGAAGTCCTCCCAGCGCTACTTGAAATGTTTGATGTCGTTGACTGCCACCCCCTCCTCGTTGATGGCAGTCACGATGTCCATCCAGATCCTGGTCCGTCCTTCATAGTCGGCACGAGAACTTCCAAAGAGGGCATCATACTGCCCCAGGACTTGCTCCACCAGGACACCAACTTCCCTGGCACTGAAGCTGGTGGCCCTCTGCCTCTCTGGCTAGGTGTTGCCAGTGGTGCCAGATGGTGGTGTGCCCAACATGGCAACCCCAGAGGCACGTGTGGGTGGGCAACTGGGTCCTGGGGCTGGGCTGTGGAGTGATGGTATCCCAGTCGGGAGTCTTCAGTTCCAGCAGGGGTGGTCACAACAACTACACCCCTGCAGATGGATGATGTGCAGGCAGCAAATAGCAGGGCACGTGGGCAGCAGGCAGGCAGGCAGGCAGCAGCAGATGGCAGGTGGGAGTGTGCTCGGGGCTCTGGGGGGGCAGAATTCAGCCTTCTGGGCAGGAGCATGGTCGTCCGTGTGTTGTAGCGTGGCCAGCTTGATACGGAGTGATTTGGCATGTGAAAATCTTGCACGTCTGCGTGTAATTCGAGGAAAGGCCCTTAGCGCGTAAGTGCGTCTGGGAGGTTACGCGCGCGGGCGTTTCTCTCGTGACGTGGGAATAGTGGTTCAGGGCACGTGAAAAAACTGCACGTCCGCATGTGAATGCGTGTAATCCTAGGAAAGGACCTACACGTCTATGACGTGTCGCGCAAGGGCGTTTCCCTCAACATGGGTGCATGTTCATCGTACACGTGCAAAAACTGCACGTCCGAGTGTCAGCTCGTGTAATTGGAAGAAAGGGCCTTAGAGCGTACACGCATAAGTGACGTTGTATGTGTGGGCCGGTTTAAAAGGTACGTGTAGGATGCCATTTCCTTGTACGTGCTTTTCGTGGAGAGCGAGTGGGTGAATTCTGTACTTCTTGTCGGTTCACACGCGATTACTTCACAGCGTTTCAAGTTTGTACTCCCTGTTACCTCTGACAGCATTCATTTTTTTTGTTGGGCCTGTTTCCTCAAACAGCGTTCACTTCTTCTTTTGTCCTGTCTCCTCAGACAGCGTACAATTCTTCTTTTGGCAGGGGTGTTGCCAACGCACACACACGTGTCTTTTTTACGTTCTTTTTCCAGGCAGACGGTGAGTCGTGCACATATTTACCAACTGTGCTTGCTCCGTGTTTAGCGTACCCCTTCAGAGGTCATTGTAGGCTGCGTGTAACACGCGTACGCTTATTTTTGAGTTTCTGGGTGCCACAGCGTAGTGCGGGTTCATTTTTCCACTCACATGGTCTACGAGGGGTTGCATGCACGTTATTTTTTGTTTTTGGGGTGCCTGTGCGTTGCGTGACCCGTCATCTTCCCCCAGGGGTCACAGACAGCCTTGCTATAGCACTGGGGTACGAATTCCATCTGGTACCCTACCCCTTTCACCCCCAATTGCCCAGGGCAATCGTTTACTGCAACTCCCATACGCACAACAACATCAGTGCCATGGTTGGGAGGCGACCAAGCGGTAAGGGAGGCAAAGGTGGCCGACCTCCAAAATGTGGGCGTGGTGGGTGCAGTAGGGGATGTGGCCAGGATTTGCAGGGTTCCCCTAGACCCCCATGTGTGGAGGAGCAATCAGGGACGCCCATGCCCCCCCATGGTTGTGGGAAACGTAGCTGACACCATCCCAGCTCAGCCCTTGTTGAACCAGCCCATTGTGGCACCTGAACGGACACAGGATGACTGCCAGGCTGACTTCCAGGTCAGCAAGTCTATGCCACGTGTGGCGGTGCAAATTGGTGTCACCAGGCCATGTGGATCTGCGGCAGCTATGTCATCTGCTGCCCCAAGTAGGCAGGGTGGGGAGGCTGCAGGGGCAGCTGCAGCTCTATCCACCCCAGCTCTGAGTCTCCCAGCTGGGACAGTGTTGGTCCCGGTCCATCAAACAGACATTGCCCCTGCCAACATCACCCTCCAGCCAATGCCTGCACCAAGACCTATGGTCATTGTGCATTTGCACACTCCTAGTACCCAGCCCACCGGCGCTTCTGCCCCTACTGACCAGAGCGGCGTAAGCCACTCAGGATCCGCACCACCTTTGAAAAAGAGCAAGAAGGGTGCTCTGGCACTACAGGCTCAGACCCCAGACACGGCTACACACTCCCGCACGTCAAGGAAGCCTAGCTTTAATGATGCCGAACTTGATGCACTAGTGGACTATGTGTCGGCACATAGCCGCAAAACGGTGGTGACTGCAGGGTGCAAGACCACACCTGGTCAACGTAAGGCACACTGGCAGACCATCGCAGACATCATTAGTGCCCTTGGATTTGTGAGGCGCTCAGCTGATGATTGCTACAAGCGGTGGAATGACCTGAAACGCAGAGCAAAAAACAAGCTGGCCTTAAATCATGCTTCTACTCTGCTGACTGGCGGTGGGTCTACACAGGAGGACAACCAACTCACTGAACATGAGTCTGTTGCAGGAACCTTCGTCACAGAGGAACAGATCCAAGGCGTGGGAGACCTACCAGATTACAACGCATTGTCCGGTGAGTGCCCATGCATGTGTGTGTAATCCATGTGTATGTTGTGTGGGTGAGGGGTTCTGATTGAGTGCCAGGTGACGGTGTGTGCACCTGAGTGGTATGGGTCACCCATGTGCTTCCTCCAAAACGTTCACTGGCCTTGGATTTGGGTATGACAGTATCCCTTCAGCCGACAGTAGCCATTTAGCGCCACATTACTGCAGTTGCCCTCGAAATGTCATCTTGCAACAACATTGTTCAGAATTTTTCAGTGTTCATTCATGCTGATTGTTTTAATTCTCCCACTTTTGCAATGCATTTTTCAGCCCTATTGTCACATATGTGACATGCTTCTGTCATTGATTACACCCCACATTGGCCCATATTTGTTACCTTGTTATGTGAATGATTAGACCATTCAGGCTGATTGAGTATTGGCCTGCTCACATTGATTTTTGGTGCCTGTTTGTATGTGGTACATGATAGTTGTTTCCTGTGAAGTTTAAGTGACCAACCATTGATGTGTACATCTGCCTGCAATCACTGTATTCTTGTACACTGGATGTGTTGCAGTGAGTGGCACATGCGTATTTTGTCACACTATGTAGCATTTTCAGCTCATCATGTCCATCTCACATGGATGGCTGACAGTACTCATTCACTGACATATGGCTGTACTTGTGAAATGTACCATGGCTATGCTACATGCCATCTGTGTGCTGGCATGTGTCATGTATGTGTATTGGACATGCCACTCACAGGCTAATGTGTGATGCCAGTGCTACCCAGCATGCAGCAAATGTGTTGCTTTTCCATCTTGGTGTCATCACTGTCTGCTTTTTTCCTCTGCTTCCAACTCAGTGACAGTGCTTGCATGCCAGGGTTATAGTCATGTGGGACATGTGTAAATCATGTACTGGATCTCTGGCTTGTCAGGCCTATGTGTCTGCTATGGTGCTAATGCCTGTTTCCATTTTTTGTCTTTCATGTTTTTGCAGGTGATGACGCACTTGATGCTGTTGAGGTTGAGGAGATGGTGCAGACCCAGTAGGAATCTCAGGCATGACCGGGCACCAGTGGGGGACGTGGTGTGGTGGTGGGTGAAAACCCAATCTTGCTGCAGACCATACTGCCCAGGGTTGCCCCTGGGCACACCTCCCCAGACCTCTATTCAGGTGCTGAATCGGATGATGAGACTTATGTGCCGTTGCAGGTGAGTGTTTCTGGCAGGGATTCTGTTCTGTCCAACCCACCTGCACCAGGGGTAGAACCCTCTATGGGGATGTCAGTATTGGTAAGTCCACCTTTGGCGGTTATGGATGCAGGGTCCTACTCCACAACATCTGATCCTGTTCCTGGGCCAGCAGATCAGAGGGGGAATGCAGTCCTGCAGCCTCAGGCAGTGCCAGCACAGCAAGGTGCAGATCGCCTTGCCCCGCACAGGTGTGGTGCCCGCCGACGCGGTGGCCGTACGCCACCAGGCAATACTGTATGGGAAAACTCCATGTACCGTATGGCAACCCAACAGGCAGCATCAGTTGAAATGATGGCTCAGGCAATGGAGAGGGTGGCCACTTCCATTATCCCCCCTGAAAGGCAGATGGAGCAACAACAGCAGGCAACAGACTCCATTTGCCAATCACACAGGGAAGACATGTTGGGGTCCAACAGGGACCAACGGGCAGCACTGGAGACTCTGCGGGAAACAATTTCTATAGAGTCACAGGGCCACAGGGAAGCCCTGAGGGTAGAACTCCATAACCTCAGGGAGACTCTTGTTGAACTTGAGGCTTCCACAAATCTGAGGACAGAACAGCAGCTGAGGCAGCTCACATGTTCACTCTCAGCTGAGCTGCAGGCAACTCAGGAGGAGATCCGGGCATCATGGGAGGCCATGCGTGCAGAAATGCAGGCAACCCGTCAGGTGCTGCATGGGGATCTCCGTACTATCATCCTCCAGAACGAGACCTTCCACACCCGCATGCTTGCTGCCATGGAGGACCATACCAGGGCTTTGCGTGGGCTGCCTCCCATAGCACCACCACCTCCTGATGCAGCAGCAGAGGGTGATGAGAGCGACAGCAGCACTTCTCCCACAGTAGCGTAGCCGTGCAGGCCATGAGCCCATGGAGGTGTTTTTTTTTCGCAACATCCACACAGGTGGGTGTTGGTGTGCACCCTGTCCTCGGACCTCCTGGGTGGCCTTCCCCCCCCTGGCCTCCACATAGCCATTTTTTATTTATTTTTTTACAGTGTGTTGCCTTGTGTGGCTCCCGTGGGCATCCACTGTATATTCCGGCGGGGCACATGCAGGCTTGTCCTGTGTTTGGGTTAGATGCTTGGGTTCCTGACATACACACCCCTCCTGCTTCCCGTTTCCATGGGCTCGCAAAGGGTGTGACCAAGTGACAGTGACTTACACAGTGACATTGGGCTCCCATGAGCTGTGTGGGCAGTCTGTAGTCATAACTGTGTGGACATCCCTAGTGGGGTTTGTTTTTGTATTGAACACTGTATTGATATGTGCTTGTGCATCCACGTCTTCCTCCTTATTCGCAGGTACCTTCTTCATGTCTTCACAAGACCGTCTCCTTTGCAGATGCAGTTCATGTTGTATGCAGTACACTGACACATTTGCCTGACAGCAACACTCTGGAGTTGGAAGGGGTCGATGTGCTGGCTTATTGAGGTTGTATGTCTTACATTACTTTGAGTTTGTACTGTCATATTTTGGCAATGTTTCATGCTGTATTGTGTTACTGGTAAGTATTTGGTCATGTGTGCTGTTTGTTATTGATTACTGGGAGCATATTGTCTGTGGCCTGTTTCCATTTGGGACAGAGAACTTTGTGACACTTGTGTCATGTGTTGTGCATTCCTTTGTTTGCTTTCACATTGCAGGACATGCCATGGTGTGTTGGGTGGCGGAGATGGGGAGGGGTTGGGTTAAATGGCGCTATTTTAATGTTGTATTTTGCAAGGGGGCAGTCATTCATGCAGCATAAATGTGTGTCTTTTTGTGACACAGCATTGGTTGTCTTTGGGTACGTAGGGATGCACACAATGTAACACTTCCAGGTGACCAATCCCAGGCTGGTATGGTTGTGACAGTTGACTGTCCCTTATGTCATCATCATTGATTGTCAGCTGGTATGTGCCAGGGCTGTGTGCACTCCACAGGGGTGTGATTTTAGGTGACGTAATTAGCCACCAGCTGCGTACAGGCTGCCTCACCACGTGCCCTTTCCCCTCCCATGCGCAGCGGCTGTGCTTGTGGTTGGTGGGGATGTGGGGGCACCACCATGTCCACCGGTAGGCCCCGGCATGTTGCAACGTTGTGCAGGACACATGCTGCCACTATGATCCTGCACACTACTTGGGGCGCGTATAGCAGCTGCTCACCAGAGCGGTCAAGGGATCAAAAGCGTGACTTGAGCACTCCGAATGTGCGTTCCACTATGCCCCGGGTTGCAATATGGGCTGTGTTGTATCTTACCTCGGGTGGTGTGGTTCCGAATTGGCATCATAATGTGGTTGCTCAGAGGGTAGGCACTGTCCCCTGGGGAGGTGATGATGGGTATCATTAGTGGGGTTGTGACATTACTCAGTATCTGACATGCATGCATTTGCAGGGGCATTTATACTCACCAAGCAGCCATGTATCGCCATGCCACCCAGCTTCTAGGTCCCGGTTTAGGGTTGACATTCTGTAAATGAAACTGTCATGGGTGGACCCTGGATAGTTGTCATATACTGAGGTGATGATTCCCTTGGCATCACATACTACCTGCACGTTGATGGAATGCCAGTGCTTGCGGTTTCTGTAGATGTGCTTTGTTGCCCTGGGAGGACGTAGAGCCACATGGGTGCAATCAATGGCACCTAGCACTTTGGGGAAGTGTGCCACCCTGTACAAATCCTGGACGACAGCCTGCCTTTCTGCAGGTGTTCTGGGCAGGTATATGTGCCTGCGGACTGGTGGGCGTGCAGTCATGATGGCCAACACCTGGTGCACGCAGCGTGACTGCGTGGCCTGTGACACCCCCCCACTATGGCACTTGTCTGCTAAAATGAACCAGTGGCAAAGAAGTGCAGTACATTGAGCACCTTTTCCAAGGGGCTCAGTGCTTGGGAGCACAGGGTGGGTGATGTGAGGCTATCCTCCCACTCACTCACCAGGTCGAGTATTATGTGAGGTGGAAACCTGTACCTCCCATACACCTGGTCATCAGGCATCCCAAAAAGGCTGGTTCTGGGTGTAAAAATTCTGGCCCTGACTATCCTCCTCCTCCTCCTCCTCCTGCGGTATCCCAGGACCACTGCTGCGAGGAACGGTATATCCATTTTAGCGTCTGAGCTTGTTTGTTGTTTGCGCGCACTTTTATGCTGCGCGGGTCCACGTACGCCTGCTTCCTGCTGGCGTACGTGTTTCCGGATTAGCGCGTCTTTTTTGGCCCCGCTCGATTCCATGAATACGTGTTGTAGGCGTGCGTGTGGGTGTTCCGTGCATTTGCCTCCTGTACTTCCCCCTTGACGCCCACATTTTCACGCCTTGTTCCCCATTCCGCGTGTTACGCCCCGTGTTACGCCTACTTTTGTTGTGTGCGCTGCGCTATGTGCGCGTAGCACACGCTGTTTGAAGACATGTGCGCCAGCGTGCGCCACGCAGGATTTTAGCTCACATCCATGGATTTACACGCGCACCGACTTCCATGAATCGATGTGCGTGGGTTTCGCGGCGATTTTCACACTTGCGCTGCGATTCGCACGCTTTCGTACGCTTGCGCGGAAATTTTCAGCGCACATTAATTCCATGAATCGGCCTGTAAATAATGACATAAGGAGACTGAGATTTCTTGTGTTAATACATTGTAGCCAAAAGGTGAGTTCACTTATCGATTCCAAATGTTGTACAAATCTACTATAAAAAGCTTTACAGACCTTACTCATATTGGAGCATTCCGTTAGTACATGCTTGGCAGATTCATTTGCTGTGTTGTACCTGCATATACAGCAGAAACGTTCTTTCCTAGCCAGCTGCCTTTCACGACCCACCACAGCCAGGACAGGTAGATGATAAATTCTAAGCAGCAATATAAATCTCCTAAACCTAGGCGAAGGGCATAGGTTCAGATATTGCTGGGGGTACTTAAATGTTTATAATATATCTGATACAAATTGATATCTTTTGAGTCTGCCAAGATGTACATCATTTTCATGCCAATTCCATTGGTCGATGTGTTTAACCAATGATAGCTTCATTGTAGTGGAGTCGCCCCCCCCCCATCTGGGGGTCCAACTGATTTCTCTAAACAGGATTTTGATACTCTTCTTAAATCGAGAGATCCCCTTCACTTTTAATACTTCCTCGCTCAAACTAGCCAGGAGCAGATTTTCAGGGGCGTTATTATGCTCTTACTAGGTGTACAAAGGAGGAGTTTTCCCCAGAACACAAACATGGGATCATGGTAATTTATTTTGCTCATTAATACATTAGTAAGATGAGCAAAGTATCCGAAGATGATAGGGTTTTAACAATGACACTGCTTTAAAAGGTAAGAATATTAACTGAAAAATAATTTGCATGGTGCCAACAAACGCAAATCTTGCAGCTGCAAAACAAAGCTAACTGGAGCCACACCAGGCTCATTGTTCAACATTCTCGCACATTCCAGGACTCTGTCCTGGCTATAGGTCTCATCCCTTACGCACCTCCTTCTAGTCCTCCACACCATGGCCCAGAGCAGCTGGCGAGCAACAATTTAGTGTTCCGTGAGCAACATGTTGCTCCCGAGCTACAAGTTGGGGATCACTGCACTAGATTGTGTCCCGGGTGAAATCTGGATTGCTCCATACTGGGGTGAGTGGACCCAGTGACCCCTATAAATAAAACTTTACAAAGTAATAGTTCTTTTTTACCATTATTTAATAATCACGGAAAAAATAAATAAACGCAACACAATGTATTTTCAATATCAATATATATCTTATATTGAATGAAAAAACTTTGTTAAAGGGACGTTATGGTTAAGTTGCGCTACTAAAAACCTATGAAATTCAGTAAAAAAACTTTGTTAAAGGGACGTTATGGTTAAGTTGCGCTACTAAAAACCTATGAAATTCAGTGAAAAAACTTTGTTAAAGGGACATTATGGTTCAAAGTAAAACCGAAAAACCCCTGAAATTCGGCAGTTATGGTAAGATAAGCAACCATAACTCGCGCCGCCACCGTGCACTGCTAACACTAACACCCAGGACATCAAAGATGACATCACAAATGTCATTGATGACATCACTGATGACATCACGTGGCTGTCTCTCCCTTTTTTTCCTTTCCTGACATATCTAGGCCACATGATTTTCTTCAGTAACAGTCAGGAACTAAAAATTGTAAATTACTATATTCGTAGACTTATCCTTCAAGTATGTTCTTAGAATAATTCCCTTATGGTCCAGTCATATCATATGAAACATATACATAGGAGAAGTCACAACCTTGAAAGACAGCAATCCTTTTTGTGCATTAAAATTATCAGTAGATTTATCAGCACTTTCTGATACTTTTGATGTTTTTTTATTACTGTACTTTCCCTGTATATGCTCATATTTTTATATGTTCTACTCACACTATTTTCCTTAGGGTCCAGACACATCATGTGATATATATAGATAGGGTAAGTAACAGCTTTGAAACAGAGCAATCATTTCTCTCCGTAAAGGTAATCAGTTAGGTTATGAACACTTTCTGCTACTATTGCTGTTTCTTTTTCCTACTTCAATTCCCTTGTATATATTCATATTTGTATGTGGTGTTGTCTCTTTGTGATTTGTGTATAATAATGCAATTATGTAGTAAGTGGGTTTTATTACCTACTTATCACAAGTTTCACTGTACGCAAAACTCTAATATGAAAACAGTTATCATTTCAAAATTGAACATGGCAAGCTTATGAATATTGCACCTCCATCATGTATGCTGCCCACAATTCCTATGTTTCTACATGAGTACCTTAGTATACTGGATTGAAGTTAATAATAGAATGCTATTTATATTAATGCATAGCTTAATGCACTGATTAGCACTTGATATTTATTCCAATAATCTTTGAACTTTTTTTTATTAACATTACACTAAGAATCCCTTGTACAGACTTTTCATGAAAGGTAAATGCACATGTGATGTCATCAGTGATGTCATCAATGACATTTGTGATGTCATCTTTGATGTCCTGGGTGTTAGTGTTAGCAGTGCACGGTGGCGGCACGAGTTATGGTTGCTTATCTTACCATAACTGCTGAATTTCAGGGGTTTTTCAGTTTTACCTTGAACCATAACGTCCCTTTAACAAAGTTTTGTTCACTGAATTTCATAGGTTTTTAGTAGCGCAACTTAACCATAATATCCTTGACTTCATATACATGTAACATAGAACATACTAACCCCCTCGTAGTGATTTTCATGTCCGCGGACTACCGCCATGTCCGCGGACACATCGAAAATCTGAGCGTGGTGATTGTAAATTTAAATAGTGTGCCCCATTTCCCCTTTGAAGTTGGCTCTGAAAAGAACCGTTTTTTTTTTACACAGATGCTTGACAGACACCTGGTATTTTTTTCTTGCTTTTTTTTCTTACTTTACTCCTAAAATCTTTACATAACCTTCTCCAAAGCAACCCTTACATTCCAAAATAGAAACGCATTTCCCGTAAAAGATAAAGAAATGCCATCTTCTTTAAAATTAACAGCATTACTGGCATCAATATTCTCATTGTTGCAGAAGAACATACCAGCTGTAAGCATGAAGGCACACATGCCTCGGTTGATGACACACCTAGCAATGTTTTGCTGAGGACAAAAAACTGGACTATTGTCCCATATTGCCTTAGGTAGTAATCCAGAAAAAATTACTTTCGCATTTGGAAGGATCTTCATTACGGCTTGAACCAAGCATTCCAAATCAGCCAACTAAGTAGGGGCACTGACGTAGCCCAAATGGAAAGCACCATAGTGCAAAACTACCACATGCGGACTGTTCATCGTGGCCATATCCTCACAAACTTGTACAATTCCCTGTACATTGCAATCAGGCACAGTGCTCCACACCACCTCCACTCCTTTCACATCAAAGTTCTTTGCAACATGCCTGCATTCAGCGTACTGATGTAAACCATGCACAAACATATCTCTGAGCACCAACACCCTGACTTTATCCACTTCTGCCATCTTCACCACACACAGTCTCTTTCAACACAAATCCACAACCTCGACATCTGATTGGCTGATCCGTACAGTCTTCTTTCCATGTTGGATTTCCTGGAAAAACCCGGATGTAGCACGCCCTGTCCACGAACAGCCGCGGTGTCCGCGGACGGCATCCACTTTACTCTCTGTGCCATTCCCTCATTGCATACAGCTAAGCAATCACACAATACGAATAACATCCTCAGAACACCCCCATTTTGTGAATTTTCGAACATTTCAGGACAATTATCATTTCATTATTCAACATATTAACATTACAAATATTACTAATAACGGTATGATATTTATTGCAATATCCTTGACACTTTTTTAGCAACATTATAATAAAAATCCCTAGTACACAAATTCCATGAAAAGTACATACACATGTGATGTCATCAATGATTTCATCAATGACATTTGCGATGTCATCTTTGATGTCCTGGGTGTTAGTCTTAGCAGTGCACTGTGGTGGCGCGAGTTATTTTTCATAGCTTACCATAACTTGCGATTTTCAAGGGTCTTTCGGCTGTACTTAGAACCATAACGTCCCTTAAACAAACTTTTTTTAATATCACGCAAACAATATACAAACATGGTGTGCAAAACCAACTTCTCACAGATGGCTTTACACAGAATGTTGCAAAGTAAGAATTTATGCTCGTTCACAGTGAAGGTCAGCTGCTTCCATTTTTTTCTCGGGCCCCGGAGAGGCTCACGAAGCGGACTATAAGGTTGTATTGTGTTTTGACCTTGACAGACAAAGATTGTGATGAAAGACTTCTCTTGAAGTAGTGTTGCTAAAACGTAAGAGAAGATAAGTATGAAATTTCTGAAACGAAACCACTTTTATATATTATATCACTATGCAAAATATCATTGGCACACGCGTAGTCATACTTTGGGACTGCACCACTAGTAGACAATGGAAATTGCAATTGTACTGTAAGTAACCTTTTAGATTATTTTATACCAAATATAATTACAATAGCGTAGCATTAAAGACCGCTCAAGTTGAACTTGTTCGTTGAAAGTGGCATAATGTTTTCTACCGCGCACTATCACCGCCAAATTGATCCCCTGTCGTTTAGAGAGCTCTGAAAAAGGCAGACGTGGGCAGGGTGGGTTAATATAAATAATTTAACTGGTCTATAGGCGGTCAAGCGCTCTACTCGCTGTGCCACTTCACTGTAGCCTGTCAAGTGGCACAGCGAGTACAACGCTCGCTTTGACATCCGTGCACAGCTTGCTAACGCAAGTTCGAATCCCGGCAAGGCCAAACTCAGCCTTTCATCCTTCCGTGGTCGATAAATGAGCACCACACACCGTGGTTAATAATAAGCACCGCTTAGATACCTCACGGTTCTTAGCGCTATATGAATGGGAAAATATTATTATTTTATTACTAACATACTCTGTTGCACTATCTTCAATAGCAAATAGTTTCACGCCCTAATAAATAAAATGATGATTTTTAATGAAGATCGGCTGGTGAGACTAATTTATGTTATTTAAAACAGGTATGTGGCCCCATTTTGCCTATGTCACGATTTACAGACTCCAGCGGATGGGGTCTTCAACTGCCAGGTGCAGGTCCAAATATGCAACTTCATGACCCTCACCATTTTATGGGACAATCACCAAGGACCAATATGCCCTTACGCAGTACTAGCGGCTACAAACAACATACCAACCAATAGGGTGGTCTAATGGCTCGTTGTTGGAGCAACCTTCCGATTATCAGAGCAACCATTTACTGCTTTTATCATAAACCAACAGCCTATCTACCGCAAAGGAACAACGCGTGGCTCCAAATAAACTTTTGCTGATCGACAGCAGAGACAAGAGCAAATCGCGAAATATTCACTAAACATTTCATGTGAAATAAATGTACTTTACCAAATGTACAATCCTGCTGTTTACTTTTAAACCACAGTTTCATATTCCGAATTGTGGCGCACTGAGTTGTAAGCTGATCTAACACCCTCTGTACCGCAAAGGAACATCGTGTGCCTCAACATGAACTTTTGCGGATCGACAACAAAGACAAATGCAAATTGCTGAATATTCTCTAAACATATGATGTCAAATAAATGTACTTTACAAAATTTACAATCTTGCTGTTTGCTTTTAAATCACTGTTTCATATTCCGAATTGTGGCGCGCTGTGTTGTGACATAATATGTGTTGTCTTCCGGGTTCTGTGTAAAGTCACTTAGGACTGGAGAGGACTGGGCGCGTTTGATGACGCACCCTGTAACGTCACGGAGAGAGGCAGGGAATATGAATGCTTTGATAATATCAGGCTTAGGGATGGGAGATATGATTTAGTGTCGCAAAAGCAAGTCAGTCCGGTCAATAGCGCCAGTCATAGGATTATCACATAATGTCGGCGCACACCAGCCGGATTTATCGTTTCTTTAGTGGACAAAAAGTCGGTTGACGCCCATAGGAAATTGTACTATTAGCGGACAAAAGGAGTGGTCTTAAAACACTTTCACCCTGACAACGAACAATACAAACAACGTTGTCAGAACACTCCCATTTTGTGTAATTGCAACAATTTCGGGACACTGCGAGTGTTCTTAGAACACATTCAACTAGACAGATTACAATACGGACAGCGTCCTGAGGACACCCCCAGTTTGTGTATTTACGAACAATTAAGTACACCGCGAGTGTTCATAGCTCTTTTTTACCTTCCTTGCGAACAAAAATGACACATATTCCGTCCTCTAAACACCCCACCATTTAGTTTATTTACAAAATGTCAGAACAGCTGTGTTCTCCGCGGAAAAATTAAACGCAACAAAAACGTCTAGCACATAAAAAAACAAAACATTGAACCTATCTCATACTCCCTCACCCTCCCCAAACACTCTTACACACCAACACAGGGCACTAAATACAATTTTACGCGGTCGACAGCGAATACAAGATGGCGGGCGCCACAGAAAATCTGACGCGCTCCACACCCCTCGCCGTCCAATCAGCAAACACGTCACATGTCCGCGGACATGACGCAAGGCCATGGGCCAATCGGGGTGCTGTCCGCAGAGCGAACAGGGAAGTCCGTCAGCGAAGCGAACACAGATATCACTAATTTTTTTGCCTTACATTTTGGTCATTTTTTTAAAAAACTACTGGAGGGATTTAGAACAAATTTGCAAAAGCACGCTTTCGGGACCAGGCCGCCGCTACTGCCGCAAATTTGGTGTAAATCCGTCCAGCGGTTCGGGCTGTAGCCGTGTGCAAAATTTTTTCCCATTCAGTCTATGGGAAAAAAAAAGTTTTGGGACCCCCCTATAACTTTTCCCCCCCTGGACAAATCCTCACCAAACTTTGCAAAAAAAAATTCAGAGTGGGCCATATACTTTTTTTGCAAAGTTTGGTGAGGATTCGTCCAGGGGGAGCGAAGTTATAAGCCGCCCAAAAAGTGCTCTTCCTATGGAAACACCAACTTAATCATAACTACATGGCCGCTACCGCGGCCATGTAATGTGTGGCTCTTAAAAGAGCCTTTGGGCCTCATTACGAGTTTGGAGGTAGCCATGCCCTTAATAATAAGGGCATGTATAATAAGGGCATGGCGGCCTCCAAACTCGGGTCTAGGTCTGTGGTCCCTGAATGGGGAAATACCGGGCCATTCTGACTTTGGAGGGCCCGGTATTTCCCCATTCCGGGAACCCGGACCCGGACAATCCCCATTCCCATTTGAGCCCCCATAGGGCTCAATGGGAATGGGGAGCATGCTAACATGTTATTAACGGGCCTGTTGTTAGCATGCAGGCCCCTCGCGGGACCCGCAAAGGATGTATGGTCTGACCAGACGTTCAGAGCGGGTCCTGCGAGGGGAACTCGTAATGAGGCTGTACGGGGTTAACGACACCGGCACCTTTACCGGCGCCGTTAACCCCTTACCGCCTCACTTGTAATGAGGCCCTTGGTGTTTTTTAGGAAATTTGAGCCCAAAATGAATTTTTTTATTGCAGTTTAAAAAAAGTTTTACATTTTCACCAAACTATATATTTTTTGGGGGGAGTGGTCAGAGCACTTGGAACTGTTGGTTACTGCGCGTAGCTTATTAGTGAGATAGCTTATTAGTAAAACTGCAGCCAATTTACAGCCCAATATATTAAGAAAATGGTAGAATATAGCCTATCCAGGAATGAGGACATCAAGTCCTTGTTTGTCCCAAGGGACTCAACTATACATGACTTCCCTCCACAGGCGAATCAGCTTGAGACACTACGCTACAAAATTCGTTAAACTAGAGAGATTATGCATAAGGGAAATCAATAAGTTTTGGGAGAAGTTTACACTCCAAACATACCTAGAACAGGACAGCGCTTAGGATGATCAAATCAATAATTAAAAAAGAAAAAAACCCACAATGGTATCAAAAATAAGAGTGTGATTTACTAACTGAATTATGAGGAACAACAAATGACAAAAACAAACAATAAGAACGTATAATCATGTTTGTAAGCGCCACCTAGGTAGGAACCCAGCAAAAGCCCACCCTATATATTTTTTTGTTCTGACAAAGTGTCAAACTCAGCAATTCCCTTACGAGGTCCATTTGAAGGATTTAAAAAATCCAATGTGTCTATGTGCACTTTTCTTAGATGCTCCATTACATGCCTTTTTCACAAAAATAAAATGTTTTCTTCTGCCAATCGATAATCACTCTTCATGACTTCAAGATGGCCGCTGGCAATGAATAGACTTGCCGACGGCGCTCCCGAGCCCGAGAAAAACAAACGGCGGGTCCACCACACCATAAGTGAGTTCAGAAAGGGGACAATAAAGAGCAAAAGGCAACAACACAACTACATTGCTCCGATAGGGCACCGTAGAAGGGTACACCAGGCGGGGTGAGGATGAGCATTGAGGCGACCCTGAGGATAGACGGCGAGGACAGGCATCACGGCTGCAAGGAGTGGGAAGCTGGGGAGACGCCGGCTGCTTGCATACGTGCTGCTGCACCCTGGCTGGCAAGGAGAGGAACGGCCCAGAAAGAAACTACTGGAAGCCAAGAGAAGCAGGAGCGGTGCCCGGCAGAGGACCACCGTGGACAGGCTGAGTCTCCATCACGGCGAGAAGGGCAAGCGAAGCAACCGGAGAGCGCGAGACAAATAGTGAGAAGGCGGTGAGTCCGGCGGGCCCCAGACAGTACACTGGGGCAGGCGGCGCAGCTCAGGACCCACGGGAGATGCCTGGGAAATTCTGGTATAACGGCAACCCCCCAACCTGGAGATAGGACAGTGCGGGTAATGGCATATTGCCCTCTCATCTGGCCTATGGCGAACTAACGTATAAGTATCAGCGGAGGAATCCATAACCACCCGCAAAGCCTGCCCACCATTTTGATGTGATCTGCCAGCACTCTGAGCCCTTTCCCTACAACAATCTCTTTGAGACTACTGACTCTGTTAGTCGCTGAATAGTGAAAGGAAGGCACACGCCTATTGTCTCGAAGTCGAGGCACCATAACCCCATATCTTATACATATTTACGGACAAAGACACAATCATAAATACTCGCAAGGATATCGGGAAGTGGGGGAGAGAAGGAGACAAGGCGCACCCAACCACAGGTGCAAGCTGGAGGGAACCCCCCAGGAAGGCTGGACGACAGTGAGCCAAGTGCCTGTAAGGCCAAGAAGCAGCCAGGCCCAGGATAAAGCCCAAGGGGCGCCTCAAGCGCTGAGGGTGAGGAGCAGCCTAGCTGAAGGGCAATCTAAAGGGGGCACTTCAAGGAAAGAAGGGCAGCCTGGATGGATAGGCCCCAAGGACATGGCACGTAGAGCATCAGGCAGGGAGAGACCTGCACATGGCTGTGAGAGGGGGGTCCTTCCAGAGAACCAGAAGAGAAGGCACAAGGGCCTAAGGCTTGGATAGAGAGGCACAGCATAGCCCCTAAAGGACAGAAGCGGGCAAACCACAGGGGAGCCATGACAACAAAGGCCAAAAACAGGGCCATGAAAGCAGGGCTCAACCCGGGGGATGCTACAGGAACCCTCCCAACTATGTGGCCGCCCCAGGAAGCCAGGGATTAATCCAAAGGAAATCAGCAAGGACCACCGGAGCGTAGCCAGAATCAATGACCCCCATGTTGAGGCACAACTTCCATCGGGAAATTCTCACCCTCCAAGCTACCTTAGCGAAGACATTCCAGGAACAACTTCAAAGTATGCGGTCCGATCTCCACTCAGCCCTGGCGGAGATAAGACAAGAAATGGGACAACCAAGCAAAAGAATGGACCTGCTAGAAAAGGGGCTGCAAGAAGTGGACAAAGAAACTACAGCAAACAGCGAGGACATAGAGTGACTGGATGAGGCTACTCAGAACCTGGAGCTCCAAATGGAGGACATGGAGAACAGATCCCGGAGAGTCAACATCAGACTGAAACTCTTGCCGGAGACAGTGACAGACAGAGAATTAAAAGGAGTAACCCAGAGAATCTTTGCAGACCTCGTGGGGGAAACGGCCCCCGATACCTTTGAGCTGGACCGAATACATAGAGTGGGACGACAGAACAAAAGCCCTAACGCAAGACCACGAGATGTCCTGGCAACGTTCACCATGTATGGTAAAAAAGAAGCATTCTTAAGAGCAGCGAGACAACAGGAACCGGTGACGTATAAAGGCCAACAGATTGTGATATAACAAGACCTAGCCAACAGCACGCTAATTAAGCGACCCCAAATGGGACCGATAGTCAAAGTTATAAACGAGCGGGGGATCAGGTACAAGTGGACCTTCCCCTTTGGACTTCTCTTCGAGTGGACAGGAGTACAAAAACGCATGGTCTCACCCCAGGAGTGGGCAGATATATTGCATTTGGAACTGGGCCCGGATCAGCAGAAAGACATATCCCCGGCCTAAGAGAATAGACTGAGATCCAGACCGTGGGAGTGGACCATGGTGGGGGAAAGGCATAGAAGGAGAATGACACTGCAAGGCCCACCCTGCAAGGAGAGAGAGGAGAAGACAAATGGAGGAGCAGAGGCGGCCGAGGGGGAGCAATGAAGTGTCCCTAAGCAGTTATAATAGTAGGGGTGGTGGACACAAAGGGGATGGACAGCGAGCAGGGGCACGGAGGGTTTAAACATCATGGAGTCAGAAAGGGCACCCAAGCCAGAGGGGAGAGAATAGAGTTGGAGGGGGAGAGGGCTAATTCCAAGAGGGGGGACGAGGGAGGTTGGGCAGAGAGGGGGGTAAAAAAGAAGTGGGCCAGCGGGAGGGGAGTAGGGCATTAGGGGAGGGAATGGGGACTGGATGGGGCAAACAGGTGACAGGCATAACTCCGTGGGGAAGAGAATTGGGTAACCTGAAGGAGATCGGAAGGGCGGGGCAAAGCACTGGCGGCAGGGGGAGGCGGGAGAAAGGTAGGAAAACTATTAGGCTCTGCACACATCCTGCCATAAATTCAAATGGCTAACTCACAGCGTAAGAGGGCTTAACACCCCCCTTAAAAGGAAGAAACTAGAGAGAGATTGACCAGGAAAGAGGGACCCGATGTTTTGGCTATACAGGAGACGCATCTCCTAAAAAAGGACCAGGCGTGATCAAACCTAAGGGGCTTCAACCAGATATTTTGTGCTTCGGGTCCGACAAAGGCAGGTAGCACTAGCTCTTAAAAACACACTGGACTTCAGGATAGCGGAGATCATAAGGGACATGGGAGGAAGGTACATAGTATTAAGAGGGGAACATATGGGAGCCTACTACACCATAACGTCTATATATGCGCCCAACTCGGGCCCGGAAACATTCAATAGGGGATTCTTAGGAGTACTGGAGGATTTCGCGAGGGGACACATAATACTAATGAGCGATTTCAATATGGCATGTCATAGGGGACAAGAAAGATCAGGGCAGGGAGGAATGGGAAGCGGAGCAGTAGCATCGGCCGACTTACGAGACAGGATGGAGCGGTTGGGACTAAGGGATGTATGGAGGGGATTGAAGGGAGAGGAAGAGGGGTACACATGTCTGTCAAGCGTACACGGGAGACACAGTCCAGAATTGACTACATAAGGGTGTTGGCAATTCTGCTGGGTAGAGTAAGAGAGGTGGAGGTGGGTCCTCTTGGGATCGCAGATCACAAGATACTCTCCATGAGGATGGCTTTGCAGAGACGCTTAGTGGGGTTCTGGGGCTGGAAGTTTCCGTGGAGCTTTCTGACGGACCCGATGAAACAGAAGGAACTGGGAGTAAAGATTAAGGACTTCTTTGAAATCAACAAAAGCACAGAGACAGGGTAGAGTATTAGATGGGATGCGTTCAAAGCCACTATGAGGGTGGAGCTCATAGCGGCAAGAGCCCAAAGGGACAAACAGCTGAAGGCACTAGAGGTCCAGCTGGAGGCAGAGGTTGAGACGGCTAGGAAAACAGCAGTGGAAGCCCCCGCGAGGAACACTCTTAGGGCCTACAGGTGGGCAGTAGGGCAACTTGGGGTTCTCAGAACAAAGAAAGTGAAAGGGGCTCTACTATTTGTCAGACAAAGATATTATGCAAAAGTCAATAAAGCGAACGCTCTGTTAGCACAGTTACTAAAGGGAGCAGGGGGAAGAAGTGCGATTACGGCCATAAAGGATGAGAGGGGCGAGCGAGTCACCCGCACTGATGACATACAAGAATGTTTGGCTAGGTATTACGAAGTGTTATATACCTCACAGAACTCTCAGCACCAACAACAGCTAAACTTACTTGGGCGTATCAGCCTGCCCAAAATAGGCAGGGACACCCAAGAAACGTTGAGCTAGGAAATTACAGTAGATGATGTGAGGAGGGATATTGCAAAGCTACCATTGAAAAAGGCACCGAGACTGGACGGCTACACAGCGGCCTTCTATAAAACATTTGTGCACTGCTCGTCCCGCATCTGACGCAATTCTTTAATAGATTCAGAATAACAGGTCACATCACCCTCTCCATGGAAGAGGCAAAGATAACCCTTATTCCTAAACCCAATAAAGACCCTATGGAGTGCACCTCATACTGGCCAATAGCGCTCATAAACATGGATGCAAACATTTATACCAAAATTCTGGCAAATAGATTGGAGGGGGTCCTACCTGCTTTGATCCATCCGGACCAAGCAGGCTTCCTAATGGAGAGACAAACAGTGGCCAACATCAGGGAAGTGGCACACCTAGTGGAAAAAGCACAGAAAACAGACACACCCTCAGTTCTCTTATCACTAGATGCGGAAAAGGCATGGAGAGGTCCTTTCTGTTCCAGCTTATGGGGAAAATGGGTTTGGGAGGGGACTTCCTTAAAATGGTTCAAGCTAACTATCACGCTCCGGTAATGCATCTGTCGGTTAATGGGACTATGTCATGCCCCATCCGCCTGGGTAGGGGGCCCAAACAGGGGTGCCCACTCTCCCGTTGCTTTACACAATCTATCTAGAGCCCTTGCTCCAAGCAGTACGGGAGACAGAGGAGATACAGGGAATACCCTTTGGGGGCCCGCAACATAAAGTCGCGGCCTTTGCTGACGATATGCTGCTATCACTGAACCGTCCCCCTGAGAATCCATTCAAGCAGGGAGGGAGTTATTTTAGAGATTTGGGGAGGTATCAGGCTTACGAATCAACCTCAGCAAATCTGAACTGCTGAACCTTATGGTGGGGAAGGGAGACATAACGGAACTAAGAGCATCAACACCTTCTGTGCGAAGTCCCGGGGGGATTAAGTATTTGGGGGTCCAAATCACACCGTCTCTGTCGAGGTGGTATGCAGCCAACTACCCGCCCTTATTGATCCAAAAGTGGAGGAACCTCACGATCTCCTGGGTGGGAAGGTTGGCAGCGGTTAAAATGGTCACACTCCCCTGCCTCCTATACCTATTTCAAGCGGTCCCACAGACGCTGCCCGCAGGCTTCTTTCGAGAAATAAGGAAAATGACTAATGAGTTCATATGGGAAGGTAAGAGAGCAAGAATTAATTGGCCGCTTCTGATGGCCCCTAGGAGGGAACGGGGGATGGCCCTCCCCAACTTCCAACAATATTACGAGGCAATACAATTAAGGGTAATCAGGGAGTGGTTCTGCAAGGGGTAGCGGAAGCAATGGGTCTCTATGGACCGGCGGTGGAACAACATGATTTCAGAGAGGTGCTGTGGCTGCCGAAGCAGCTCATACCGAAACATATGTATCTGAGCACCATCAAGAAGCTAGTAGCAGATACTTGGGACAAACTGGTGAGGACACGGGGGATTACGACCTTCCCAGCCTCCTTTACTCCCATTTTTTTTTTAAATATGTTTATTTTTGAACAAGGCAGGAAAAATAATACATCCACATAATATCCACATTTAGTATGCATTACTTATATGAGTATGTTTCTCCCTCCCCTGCCTCCCTATGTCCGTCATATTTTCAGGTTCACTCCCCTCCGTCCTGCTCCTGTGGGGCATCCCAGCTCTCTAGCACCCTCCTGGCCAGCTGGGGTTTGAAGGTCAATGCTGGGAAGTCTCGATCGAACTCAAGGACAGGGTTCCAAATGTTCTGGAAGCGGTGGAGGAGCCCCACTCTAGCTGCCGTCACCTTTTCTGCAATTAGTACGTCCCACAGCTTCACCCACCAGAGAGGCAGGAGTGGGCCCTCTACAGATTTCCATGTGCGGGCCACCACTATTCTACCCACCAACAAACATTGGGATAACAGTTTGGCTTTAGGGCCTGTGCGTGAATAAATCCCGGGAACCGGGTTGCCCAGGAGGATAGGTTCGGGCTCTAGAGGGAGTTTTGTGTGCATCATTTCTGCAATGACCGCCAGGCATTCCTTCCAGAAACTTTGGGCTTTTGGACAAGTCCACCACATGTGGAAAAAGGATCCTATTTGGCCGCACCGTCTCCAGCAAGCTGGGTCTACAGTATGGTTCATGTGGTGGAGCCTTAGAGGGGAATAATACCAGCGCAGTAAGATTTTATAGGCACATTCTCTATTCGTGACACAGGTAGATGCCGATTGGGCGCGGGTCCAGATGTCCACCCAGGAGTGGTCCTCTATGGGGTGTCCTAGGTCCACCTCCCATTGTGCCATGGACCGAGATTTGGAGGTGAGAAAGTCTCTCTGGAGGAGCTTGTATAGCACAGAGATCTTGCCTCGGATTGGTAGGTCCTTGAGAGTTCATTCTATGGGGGTGGGAGAGCGGGTTACTGCTTGGTGTGTCTGTGGGTGGGTGCACTAGTGCCGCAGCTGGAGGTATGTAAACCTGTCCTTTTCATGGAGGTGGAAGGTTTCCTTACATCGTTCATAAGAAAGTGGTTGTCCTCCTTCGAAGAGCTGCCCCACAGTATCTAGTCACCCCTCAATCCAGTTTTTGAAGTTTTGGGGAGCTGCTCCAGGTCAGAAGGCTGGGTTCAGAAAAACCGGGGATGAAGGGCTGAGTCCCCTTGGGATCTTTTTTTGTTTCAGCGTTTTGTCCCAAATGGCAGTGGTATGTTTGGTGGCTAATAGTAGGTCCTGCCATTGCCGTCTCATCGCTGGTAGGATGTGGGGGAGAAAACGTAGGGGGAGAGCCAAGCGCGATTGTTCCATGTCCACCCATCTGGGGCGATTAGTGATTGTTTGCCATGCTTGGATGCACGCTAGTTGGGCTGCCATCTGGTATTTCTGTAAGTCTGGGACCCCCAGGCCGCCAAGTTTTGCATTCCCCAGCATCGTGTCTCTCGGGATTCTGGCTTTTTTCCCTCTCCAAATGAATTGTAGCATTCTTCTCTGAAGGTTCTGAAGAGCTGGAGTCGGGATCATCACAGGGAGGTGGGACCATGCGTACAAGAATCTTGGAAGTAAGTTCATTTTACACGCTGTGATCCGGCCCATCAGGGAAATCTCTTGGGTTGTCCAGCGTTTCAGATCGGTTTCCAGCTCTTTGAAGAGCGGAGGGAAGTTCATGCGGTAAACGTCTGTTGGTTTGGCTGGGTTCTGGACCCGCAAGTAGCTGATAACCTTCATCTTCCATTGTATTGGGCACATTGGGATCAGGTCTTCTCGCTTTCTTGATGAAATCCCTAGTCCCAGCGCTGCCGACTTGTTGAAGTTAATGGTGAATCCTGTGGCCTTTCCATAGCTGTTTAGTTCTGCTAAGGCGTGTGCTAAAGAGTTGCGGGTGTTTGTGATGGTTAGGAGGACGTCGTCTGAATAGAGGGCCAGTTTATGCTGCAAGGGGCCTACTTTGAGACCCTTAATTAGGTGGTTCAGTCTAATTCGTTGGGGGCGAAGGGCTCCATGATTAAGGCGACTAGAAGCGGGGACAGCGGGCATCCCTGTCTAGTTCTACAGGTCAGCGCAATGGGGATAGAGATTACCATTGATCCTGAGTAGAGTTTTGGGTGATTTGTAGTTGGCTAGGACCATGGTGTGGAATTCCAGCCCAAATCCGAATGTCTCCAGGGTAAGCCTCATGAATGTCCAATCTACCTTGTCAAATGCTTTGGTTGCGTCTAGTGCCATGAGCACGATCCCTTGTGCGTCTCGGGAAGCCAGGTCCACCAGGTTCAGGGCTCTGCAGATGTTGCCAGCTGTAGATCGGTTCTTCAGAAAGCCAAATTGGTCAGGTTGGATTATTTCTGGGAAGACGTGAGCTAGGCGAGTTGCCAGAACCTTGGAGTAATTATTGGCATCAATGTTGAGAAGAGCGATAGGTCTGTATGAGGTTGGGCTTAGGGAGAAGGATTGTGATTGACTCTTGCATGGAGGGGGTTATGACACCAGTTTCCCTAAAGGAGTTGAATAGCTGTACCAGTGGGGTGAGTAGCTGGTGTTCGAGACCCTGTAAAACCTGGTTGTGTAGCTATCTGCGTCAGGGGCCCGGGATTTAAGGGATTTTATGGCTTCATCTACCTTCTCACTGGAGATTGGAGCATCCAGGAGGTCTCGGGTTGAGTCCAGGATTTGGGGGAGTGCTGCTTTTTGTAGGTATTCCCTTTGTTCGCCCACGTCTCGTGGGGGGGCGGTCATTACCTGTCTCAGATGCTCCGCTGCCAGGCGCTGTTTGTCTTGCTCTGCGTATTGGGTTCTGCCTTGTGCATCCCGGTGTCCAATGATCATGTTGTTTCATTTTGCTTTGGCCAGTTTGGCTACCAGCAATTCGTTTGCTTTGTTGTTTTTAGCATAATAGAATTGCTTGGCTTTTGTCAGTTGGTGTGCTGTGTGTTCGGCGTAGTGGGCTTCGATCTTTTTCTGTGCCGTGCGAAGGGCACGTTGGGTTTTCGGGGACCATCCTTTTTCTTTATGGGTTTGCTCCGCTTTCCGGAGGTCGTCTTCAAGGGTCAGGCGGGTTTGACGCCTAGCTTTGTGGAAAGCTGCGCCTTGAGCTATCAGTTCCCCACGTATGACCACTTTCATGACATCCCAGGTGTTGGCGGGAGAAGTGTCAGATGTGGGGTTTTCCTGGAAAAAGTTGCTGATCGTGGTCGCAATCGAGTCCCTAAGCGGCATTTCGTTGAGGATTGGATCATAGAGTGTCCATCTACGTTGGGCAGGGCAGGGTGGTTCCTGTATCCGGATTACTAAGATCACCGGGCCGTGGTCCGACATAATCCGTGGGCCTATGGTAACATCATTGGCGAACAAGAGAATCTGGGGGGAGACCAATAGGAGATCAATTCTAGAGAATGTTCTTTGGACGTAGGAGTAGAATGAAAAGTCTTTTTCTGAGGGGTGGAGAACCTTCCATGCGTCTACCACCTCCAGCGTTCTGAATAGCCATAGGAGTGCCAGGGCTGAGGTGAAGTCTCCGGATGATGCAGGGTGGGATTTGTCTTTTGTGGGATCCGAGACTCCATTGAAGTCGCCGCCAATTATAACTTGGCCCTCCAGGAAGGAGGGGAGGGTGGAGCACAGGGCATCGTAGAACACGGCTTGGGCTGTGTTAGGAGCGTATATTGATACAATGGAGTATAGTTGTCCGAGTAGCAGGCATTTCACAGCAACAAATCTGCCATCCTGGCAGAGTTTCGTGTCCAGTATCTGGGGATAGTTATAGGTGAAAGGATGGACTGCAAAGGTCGAATGACAAAAGGTTTGAGTCAATAGTCTCGAAAACAAAAGGTTTGAAATTATTATTATTTTATTTATATATATATTTTTTTGGGGGGGGGTCCCTCCACCCCCTGTTTTTGTGGTAAAAAACACTTTTGTTACCTACACGGAAACCCAAAAATAAATATATAAATTTAAAAAAAACAAACCTTTGGTTTTCGACCCTATTGACGCTCACCTTTTGCATTCGAGCCTTTTGTAATCGATCCTTTGACTCGACACCTCTGGGGATCTAGCCCCTTCCTAAAGAGAATGGCAGTGCCCTCTTTCTTGGTGTTTTCAGATGCGCAGAACTATTTCGGGAAGAGGCGGGAGCGTAAGCACCCGGAATCGGCTGGCAATAAGTGCGTTTCCTGCAACAGGGCCACCGCAGCATTTCCATTTTGAAGTTTTTGCAATATTGACTTGCGTTTGGCTGGGGGGTTTAGTCATCTAACATTCAGCGAGACGAATTTCAAGGTGGAGTGATCTGGAGTGAGAAGTGAGGGTATCGCTTTGTCCGGAGAAGGGGTGGGAGACATAGGCGCGTCAGCCAGCATCTCGTAGGATCTGTGGTTGTGTTCTTCCCTGCCATTGAAGTTTTTGCTCTGGCCTCCAACGGGGAGGCAGAGATTTAACTGGGGGGGGCAGATTTGTGGGTCCAGCGCCCCCGCGGCCAACGTGGCCAAATAACTGTTCGTAGCCAACATGGCTAAAATTGTAGGTATAGTCTTCCAAGGACTTAGATGGATTGTACCTCGGAAGCGGGCATAGGCCGTGGGGTAGGGCCCGCCGCCTCGATCGTCAGGGCGTTCTTTTGCTTGTCATAGACGACGTTGTTCCCTCGGGTGAGGCTATTTCTTCCTTCTGAACCTCGGGACTCTTGACCAGGAATTTGGTTTAGCGTTGGGCGACATGGGGAGATCCGAGACGGTAGTATTCTCAGGATTCATGGGCGACCGAGCCCCAGGGGGGGTTGGGTTCATAATTTTCTGGGCGTCTTCCAGGTGGCTAATCCTTCTCTGGGTGCCCTTGTAGGAGAACTGCAAGGCCGTGGGGAAGAGCCATCGATAGCGAATTTGTTGGTCTTGCAAAAAGACAGCCAGGGGACGGAGAGCTCGTCTTCTCTGGAGGGTGAGAATGGATAGATCTTGATAAAATTGGAGGGGGCACCCTGAAAGGTTATTTCATTACGGGTGCGACTGATTGCAGCAATGTCTTCTTTTGTCGTGAAGAAATGTACTCTGGTAATGATGTCTGGTGGAGTGTCCGATTCCACTCCACGGCGAGGGCGCATTCTATGTGTGCGGTCTAGGAGGAGTTGTGACTTTTCTAGGTGTGGGAGAAGGGATTGGAATAGATCCCCCACATATTCCTCCAGGTTTTTATCTGGGACTGAGGTCGGGACCCCTCATATGCGTAAGTTGTTGCGTCAGGCCCTATTTTCCAAATCTTCTTGTTTAAACTCTAATATTTCGCATTTATCCTGGAGGAGTTTGATTGAGCACAGGACCTCCGCCAGGGTGGAAGCTTGGTTCTGAGTCGGTCCGGTCTTTGACTTCCCCTAATCTCTGTTCAGCATCTGTCACGCTGCGGTTAGTGTTTTCCAGTTTGATGGATTATTCGGACATACACAATCTAAATTCGGATTTGATGTCAGCCATGAATGCCCTAATGTCACTTTTCGTTGCGAGTGTACTCTTGTCCTCAAAGGACTCCTGAAGGTTAGAGCCAAGAGGTTCTTGTTTCTTGGCTCTGTCAGTTGACATCAGCATTGTTGCAATGTCCGAAGTCTTGCCAGCTGTGGATTGTTTAGACATTTTGTTTCCCTGGCCAGAGAGAGGGTTCTATGCTCCAAGGAGGTTGGAGGGGTGATTTCAGCGGTGTAAGGGGGCAGAGGGTCACAGGAGGTGGGTAAGGAGTCACAGAAGGTGGGCCCTGGTGCCCCAGGAGATGTTTACGTATATCAGGTGGGGAGGCAGTAGCTGGTATCCAGGCCTCTCCTTCTTTATTGCCACTGGGGGCCCGCTAGGTCTGCTTGTCTCCCACAGCTCCACCCACAGCTTGCCCCCGGGACAATATGACTTGTCTCCCAGGGGCCTTAGGTAGCCAGCTGGAGCCACGGAGGGGGGGGAACCCTCTGTTGTGCCGAAATGTGCTGATTGAGGAGAGAGCCAGAGAGGTAGGGCAGGGGCCCCCCTTCAGCTGGCGGTCCCCCGTGCCAGTGGGGGTTTACTTTGGGCTGCTGGGTGGGGTGCCCGCTACTGTCCGTGGTGGATTGCTGGTGGAAGGGCCCTGGAGAGGTTCAGCGTGGCGGACGCCCTCCACCCCCCACTCACCTCTACTCCAGGTCAGCGCGTCTTCAGCCGATGCAGGTGGGGCAGCACAAGCCGTGTGTGGGGGTCCCTCGGCTCCCCCCTGTTGGTCCGGAGTGCAGCTGGGGCTGCAGGTAGGGGCCGTGTGGGGGAGGCCGCTCTCGCTCTGGTGCCGGCTCGCTGCAGCTTGGGCCGGGGGGCTTGAGAGTGCAAGCAGGGTAGCAGGGTTGCGCGGGCCGTGCTGGGTGCTCGTTAGGCGGAATTGTCGCTGCTCGTAGGGTTGAGGGGGGGTCCACAGTGGCGGGGAGCCAAGGAGGTGTCTTTCAGGGGCCCCTCCCCCACTCACACCGTCTCTCGAGCGCCCGTCTGCCATGTTGGATCGAGACGCGGGCGGGGGATTATCGATCCGTATCACCGCTGCCGCTCCTCAGCGGCCCCCAAGAGTGCGGCTACCCCTGCTCCAGGGTCTTTTGAAGCCTCGGTTGCATTCACATCCGCCGTTTTAGCATTACGGCTGCCCCAATTCAGCGAGGCAACGGGCATCCCACGGAGGCCATCAGAGGAGCGTCTGCATCGTCGGCGCTCCAGGCTACGCCCCTCCTTTATCCCCATTTTTAATAACGGGAGATTTTCTCCAGGGATAGAACAAGGAGCTTTTAGACAGTGGTGGGTGGGAGGATGCAGGGCAATAAGGGTCATGTTCCAGGACAAAGACATCCAATCTTTTATGAAGTGTAAACAAGAATTTGCAGTGGGGGAGGGGGAGAGACTCAGATATGCCCAACTAAGACACTGGCTACTGAATCCAACAATTAAGGAGGCGGCCACCAGGACGGTTACTGCATTCAAGAAGTATCTTTTGACGCACAATGGGTCAAAAGGTTTGCTATCTAATCTGTATAGAATAATAGATTAAACCACCCCCAGAGCCAATTGGCCGTACATGAATCGGTGGGAGCAAATACTGGGACAGGAGATTGGGGAGAAGGAGCGGGGAAAATTGTGGAGAAAGTTCCCCAAATTGGCAAGAGCTTCCTAACTGCAGGAAGTCTGGTACAAGATCCTCTACGGATGGCATTACACTCCTGCTCGCCTCCATAGCATATACCCAGATGCGACCGGGGAATATTGGAGGGGATGTGGAAGAGATGGCACGGCAGAACACATATGGTGGAGATGCCCTAAAATAGAGCCCTTCTGGTGGGATGTACAGCAGGCGCAAACTCAAGTATTTGGGATAGGAGGAGGCAGACCCCCGGAACGTATTTTGTTGGGCTTAAGGGCAGAGGGGGAGGAAGTAGAACCTAAAGGCTGAGAGAAAGTAAGAGTGGTCCTAACGTTAGCAGCAATGACTATAATTGCACATAGATGGAAGAGCTCAACTATCCCCATGGTACAGGATTGGCTGCGTAAGGTTTGGGACTTGGTAGTGCTTGAGTGGGCCATGTATGCAATGGACGACAACCTACAAAACTTTGCGAAAGATTGGGGAGGAACATTGGCATTCCTGAAAGATGATTTCCTGGTACAATGGTGCCCACAACACCTCGGGCTCTTGGATCTTCACTGAGCGACCCACACCAGAGACTACCAAAAAGGGGAAGTGACTTGACATTATCCCAGGGGCTTGGGGGGGTTGGGAGGAGGGAAGCAGGGGGGGCAGAGAAGGGGGGTCAGATGGAGGGGCTAGGGGGGACTGTTTAACAAGTTGTAAAATGTATAAAGAGAAGTTTAAAAGAAATCAATCTTCACAAGCTGCATATACAGCTAATCTTTGAACAACTCCATCCACAGTTTGGTTATCAGACCAAAGACATGTTCTTAACCAATGCTTCTCGTGATGTTCGCCAATTTCTTCCACATCACTGCTTGTCGTTTAGTCAAAATCAGCTATCCCCCCAATATCTTCTGAACAAGCATCAGGACATGAGAAATCAGAAGAGTTGTCAGCGTCTTCTGGAGAACTGGAGAACTTTTCTCAATTTTCAACCTGTAAAAAAATATTTTACAAATATCCACCAATTTCAGTTTATATGCACTCTTCAACCACAAAATGCTAATGACACAGCTCTCTGTCAGTATGATATAAAGTGAACATCAGCTTCCAATGCCACCACAACTTTGAAAATATATATTGGATAACCCAATCCAACATTCAGTCAAACTCCTATTTTGACTCGACCTAACTTGATACCTTTATCTGTATAGCCGTGGGTATGGCATGATCCCTGGGAAAGCCTGACATGCCTTTATAACCGTTGGTACAACAGCCTGCCAAAATGTACCACGTCCTGTTGGCTCAAGAATAACCACGTCTATGAGAAGGCCCATACCGAGCCGTTGCGTAGCCTCGGGTATGTTACTAACGAAAATTATGCCAATGATTGGCTAAAATTGTACCCGCGATTACACGTAATAACACACACTGTTGTGGCCATGGTTATCCTACTTTATTTTTATTTTATTGTGTTTTTATTGGTTTTATGATTACAGTCAAACTTCAATTAACATCTTTCCATCTGAGGGACATCTCATAACAACAATACTGCTACTGTAACTTACCCTTGCAACCCAACCCCGCCCTCTCCCTCCCTCTTCCTCCCCCCGATGAATAGCTCTCAGTAATCTTCCCCCTTGAGGACTTGGAGGACCTGGAGTGCCTCCTGTCTGCAGGTCACTCGGTAATCTACTTCACCTTTCTGAAATGAGAGCGCAAATGGGAAGAACCAATGATATCTTATGCCCCTTTCGGACAACCATTGTGTGAGGGGGTGGCGGTCTCTGCAACGGGTCAGGGTGAGCCCCGACAAGTCCTGGAATACTCTGATGATGTCTCCTTCATATTGGAAACTGCCCAACCTCTTGGCTTTTTCCAAGACCTCCATTTTCTCCCGATATCCCAGGAAGCGGACCACTATTGATCTTGTGCCCTTGGCTCCTCCGCCGCCTCCTCTGTGCGCCCTTTCCAGCTGTACTTCCTTCCCCCCTCCAAAGTGAAGAGCTGGTTGATCAGTCCTTGCACCTTCCTGCCGACCTCCGCTGCTGACTCTCCCTTCTGTTCTTTGACCCCCAAAATGTGTAGGTTGTTCCAGCGCTCTCTATTTCCCAGATCTTCCAGTTTGACGATGGTTTGTTCCTCTTGCATTTCTAAATCCGTTAGGCGGGCCTCATATTTCATTTCCAGGAGGATTACCTTCAGGTGGTTATTTTCCATTCCCTCCATTTTGTCTTCCAGCTTGTCCACACGGCCCTTTAGGTCGCATATCGGGGCTTGGATGTCCGTCCGTATCGCCTTAATTTCTTGAAGTATGTCCTTCTTATCGTCTCTGGTTAGGGCCGGTGCCGGTGTGGTTCCCCCTTCCGCCATCTAGGCGTAGGTTGGGTGGCGCCCTCCTTCACCGTCTGTGAGGCCTCTCTGGAAGCGTTGAAGTGACTGTACTCTAACTTGCACCCCTCTTCTGTGTCTCAGGGGTCCGCACCCTCCAGCGTGGCCCCAGGCAGCGTACCTCTAGGTTTGGTGCGTCAATTAACCACCACCGGCTCCTCTTCAATTTTGCCTTAGGCCTTGGGCGGGCCCGCCCCTTCTCTGGGGCTCCACGTGGTAACTATGGCCTCTCTGTCCTGGACGTTACCCGAGGGGTCTGCGCTCCTGCTTCCCTCACTTTCTGTTGCAATTTATTTCTGGTCCCTGGATCATCAGCTTCCAAGGTTCCTTGGAACACCTCAAAGGACCAAGCTTCGAGCTGGCTCCTCTGGTCCCCATTCCACTGTGCAGTTGGGCCAAATCACACCCAGGCTTCCCAGCCCCGTTCTGTGAGGGCGGCACCTCACTTCTCACCGTTATCTGTGAATGACCCAGGCGGGGGTAGGGGCCCAGAGTCTCTTCAATGTGTGCTGCTCTCTGTCAGTTTCTGCACCACTGTTTCCTTGTTGCCATAGTCCTCCTTGTACCCTCTGCACCCTCTCTCCTGCTGTTGTTCCTCTTTCTGTTATTCATAGGGGTTAGAGGCTGTTTTCACCGCTCAAGGTCTGGGTCCCTGTGAACAGATGCCCCCACGGTTCTGCTTCGCCTTGCGGGACCACTATGGACCGAAACTCTGAGCCGGCTCCTCTGTTCCCTGTTCTACTGTCCAGTAGGGTCCAAGCACCTCCAGGCTTCCCAATCCCTGACCATGAGGGCAGCCCCTCCCCTCTCGGCGTGGTCTGAGTGTGACCTTGGCGGGGAAAAGGGCCCAGTGTCTCTTCTGTGATTGCTGCCCTCTTTCTCAGTTACTATGCCACTGCTTCCTTGTTGCTGTGGGCCTCCGGGTTCTTGTGAGGAGGGGCCCTTATGGCTCTGCTTTGCACTCCTTCCGTGTCCCTCCAGGTTGGGTTTGCCTCAGCCTCCGTAGCGTGGACGCAGTGAAGGAAGCGGCCCACACCAGCCAAGGACTGCAATCCTCCACAGCTCTCTCCTGCTCTCCTTTTCCCTCGGGGGAGGCACCAGGCTCCCGTTCTGGGTGTCTGTCGGGTCAGGCTCTCTCTGCACTCCGGGCCCGCCACCACGTGTGCGCGGCTTCACTGTTCTTGGCACCTCCTATGTGGGGCTTCTCAAGTCCTAGCCCTGTCTAGGACCTGGGGGGTGGGGGAGTTCGGGAACTGCACATTGTGGCTATTATTGCTGTGGGGGGAGTCCCACAGGCACTGGTGTGACTGGGCTCTAGCAGAGCAACAGCTTCACGTAGCAATCACGGTCCACGCCCCCTGGCCATTTGCTTCATTTGTTACCCGACTTTTAAAACTTCAATGACACTAGAGGGGTGCAAACGTTCAAATAACATCAGGCCAGAGGTGGGGAGATGGAACAAGGATGGTATGTAAATTATGGATTCGAGATTGAGTAAATAATGATTCAGAAATGAAGAAATGTAGCACAAATCGTGGCTATAGCTTCATCTATACCCGCGGCTACACGCTATAACGGAGAATAGGGGAAATGTAAGTGCATCACAGAAAATATACCGTGCTTACAGAGGGAGAGCAGGGAGCATCATATGGAGGGAAAGAGAGAGGGTGTTTTGGGATGTGGGGAAGTGAAGTGTGAGATATGAATGTGGCCATTCTTGCACCGGTCCCACCCACGTCTCGACATCACATAAATGAAAGGTGTATATCTTTCCTGACCCTCTCCTCCAATCGCTGATGGAAAGCGGATGTGAGAAACGCTATTCACTCAGACAGCCATTTAGACCATATCCTGATGACGTCCTTGAAGGGATACGCTTGCAGTCGATGGAGCAAGTAGACTGACTGTGACAGTGCAAAAAGCTGATAAACGTCAAGACCGAGACTATGCCATAGATGCGTTCGACAGAAGCACATATGCATTCCTGCATGAAGCTGCACAGACACTTAGATTAAATTGCTCCTAGACACGAAGAACATGCTTATGACCCACTTAGAGGACAGATGCACTTTGGCTATGCAGTAACCACAGATCGCACAAGAATACATATGAACTACTTGCTGACGCTGAACGCAACTAACATGAGTCGCCATGTAAATCAAGATGGAAGCCACAGCTGCATTGAAATAATTGGAAGGCACTGAAAGGGCTTGAGAATACAGAGAGAGGCCTGACATGTTGAGTTTGCAGAGACACGCAGACTAGGCTGCCTGTGCAGCCAGCGTACATATTTTAGGCCAAGGACACAGAGGGAGAGAAAGTTTCACATTAGCAGAAGAGAATGGACACCTGCATATGTAAAAGCTGAAAATCCTCACAAATGTGAGCTGGCAAATCAAGTTTGTGGTCTCTGCACACGTGATCTGAACCTGGAAGACAAAGCCTATGCATTAGAGCCTATACATTGTTCCCTTCCAACTGGAGACAGATGATACAAAAGTAATACCAGGTTGAAAACATAATGTTCTGGCTCAACGCATAGAGGATTGGAGATGGTAGCCTTATTGGGAACAGGCAGCACCTTTGAGACTATTCCCACCACCTTGAAATGTTGCTCATGGGCTGGTAACTTTCCAAAGCGCCAATGCTGAGAAGACCCTCTCGGACCAATCCCTACCCACCTTCCACGCTAGCTCACACTTTGTTGTAAGACCCAATAGTAATGCACTAACCTGACATGCCTGTAATTGCAACATTTAGGAGGTGGTCACAATAGGAACCACCAGACACTGTTTAGCCAATGAAAGTACTAACCATGTATGTCTTCTATATGTAGCCTACCGTACTAACCAATCCCATCTCACCTTAGGTTTTTGCAATGTATCATTTATTTTTAGACATCACTTCACGTTATTTATTTTATTTATTTATTTCATTTGTAAAGCGCACATACAACCCGAAGGCATTGAGGTGCTGTTAAGGGTACAAAGTACTAGTCAAGTTAGTAGGTTACAGGCAACGTTGCACACAAGTACATTGTGACAAAGGGTGACAAAGCTGCAGTTATCACAGAAAACAAACAGAGTCATGCATAGGTGAACGAACTAGTAATTGGTAACACACAGAGTCAAACATAGGTATACGAACCGGCAAATGTCAGGTGGCAATTTTCATCCAGAGAAGGCAGAAGTGTGGTGGGACAGACAGTTACTTGTACGTTTTATGTAAAGAGCTGAGTTTTAATGCTTTACAGAATATCCAGTAGGATTTTTTTGCCCTCAGGGAGGGGGGGAGGTTGTTCCAAAACTTTGCCACAAGGTATGGGAAACTGGATCCTCCGGCTTTGCTCCTTTTCACTTTGGGAACAATTAGTCTATCTTTGTATGGCAGTGGTCTTCAAACTTTTTTGGCCTGGGCCCCCCTGAGCAAAGTTTGGGCAGGCTGGGCCACCCCAAAAAAGCCAGATGGACAGTATGTAGAAATCGCTATGAACTTTTGCGTGCCGTCACCGCACCATACTCCCAGTACAGACCCTTGGCTCTCCCCAGCCTACTCCCACCACTATCCCAGTGCTGCCGCCCATCCTGCTCCCACCACAGTCCCATAACACAACCATACACATTTAAATAAAAATTAAATCGCCATAAACGTACCTTCTGCAGGGGCCTGCGCGTGGTTGCTAAAATTCCCCGCTCGAGGTTGCTCTGCTCGTATGTGCGAGGAGGCACAGGAGCACCCCCTAGCACATACATACATGCAGTGCCCCAGCCAGCATTTCTAATGAGCTATGAAAGGCTGGCGAAGCAAAAACCCCCAGCGTTGCATGGCTCAGTGATCATGTGCGGCTGGAGAAATGAACTGTCAAAGGCAAACAGTGTTTCCCTTTGACAGTTCAGCCAGCCCAAGAGCACTCCCTCAGCTGGAAAAAGCGGTTGAGGGAGTGCTCAGTGTTTCACTGGGCTGGCACCTCGACTCCTCCATAATGGGTGAGGTGGCCAGTGCGTGGACACCCCCTCACCCATTATGGATGAGCCGGCAGGCTTGGACTGGCCTATAGGGTAATAGGACGATGACCATACCAAAAATGCTAAATGCTAGTGTAGGCCAGTGAAAATGGGCCACTTTTTTGGCCAATGTGGGCCAGTTTGAGGAGTTACTTCACTATGCAGCTAGTAGTATTGACCATTGTTGCTGAATAAATATTCTTTAAATATCACAGTTTGTTTACATTTGAACAAAAAACCACCCCTTGGGTACTATTCAAACAGTCTGTGACTAAAGGACTGAATATCCATTTGCAACTGCTGGCCATTTTTTCATCATTGATGCCTGAGACCTGACCATGTGAGCTGCCCCTTCCCATTTCCTCCAACCTAAAAAAAAAATGTCATGCTGGGCTCTGGCTCCCTCCTGGGATGCGGCCCCACAGTTTGAAGACCTCTGGTGTATGGGGTCAAAGTGGGTCTGGAAGAATGGACTTTGGCAATTCTTTTGGACAGGTAAGGTGGTGCTGTGTTAGAAAGGCACTTGTGGGTGATGGATAGTGTCTTGAAAATGATCCGCTCCCAGATGGGGGAGCCAGTGTGCATCTCTTCTGGATCTCGAGATGTGCTCTCGTTTGGGAAGTTCAGGGCTGCTCTCAGGGCACTATTCTGGATTACTTGCTGTTTGAGTATGTTTCTGGAAGAGGTGCCATTGAATAGGACATTGCAATAATCAATGTGCAATGGTTGGGCAGTTGTTTTTGGAGAGGAATGGTCTGGTTGCATTAAGTACCTTGGTTGCATAGGCTGCCGATGAGGCAATGGCACTATCTTGGCTGGTCATGGTAAGTGAAGCGTCTAAATAGACCCCTAAGGTCTTTACGGTGTTAGAGACAGGGATCGAGCAGTTGTCGATTGTGAAGGCAGAGTATTGAGTTAAACTCCATAATGAGCCTGTAACCAGCGAGGCCGTATTGGAAATCATGCAATGTACATGTTTTGATCCCTGTTTCGAAAGCTTTCAATAAACAGTGAGTTTTGTCACATTTTATGACTCTTCTGTTTCTGAGTGCGGGGGAATTCCCCTGAACCAGTTCCACTTGCTTGTATTTGCGGAAATTAACAGACCCCGCCTTACTTCACGTGGTAACAGAGGGTGGTTGCTAAGACCCTGGGCGAATACTGTTTTTTTCCCACCGTGTGCCTGAAGGAATGCATTGCGACACAGAAGGACCGGATCTTTGACCCCGCCTGGAAACTGAGACGGTCATCAGGAGCCCCCTTGGTGAAATTCCTGCCCGCTCCCTCTGGGACGCCGAGCAGACTGGAAGGCAGAGTGGCAGATTGTGGGAGTGACGGTGTCCTAGGGCTTCAGCGGATCCACAGAGTGTATGTATGAGTACAACAATCTGACAAATATTGGGGGAGGGAATTGTCATGGTGTTATTTGTCTTTTGTGTTATTTATGAGAGAATACCTGCTTTTAGGCATTAGCTTAGTTTACAGATGATGAGAAGAATCCCTGTGTTTAGGCGCTAGTTTAGGTTGCGGAAGGTGGTACCTTATTGAATTTTACAGAAAAAAACAAAAAGAAAAAAAAAGATTTGAAGGTTATCCTTTTCTATGGTGTAGAAAAAGGACCACACCCCTGACTGGGCATTTCAAAGAGATGATTCCCCTGTGAATGAAAAGCAGGATGAAGGCAATGGGGTATTTGTGTTGTGCTGTTTTTGTGTATTGTGGGGCTTGGGAGTGCACTCAAAGTGTTTAACATGCATAGTGGTTGGTGAGGTCACAAAAGGTTGTGAATAGGACATAACGCATTGAGGCAAGAGTGACGGCCCACAGTGAGGCATGGAGTTGTTGGTAAAGAAAAATGAAAAAGGCGTTGTTTTGTAGCGGGGCAAGGTGGTATTGAAGCTTTGGAGAACGGGAAGATTGTTGTATTATTGGGTTGTGCTCGAAGAGCATCTGAGAGGTTTTTGGCTCGGCCTTAACGGTGGAGACTAGAGGGTGGTCTGTGTGCAGAACACTCCCTTGTTAATGTAGGTGAGCCGGAGATGTTGGTGGAATACAGTTGAGCCTGTTTATTTTGGAGGAGTTGGTTTATGGTTGACAAGAATTGCCGAATTAAGATTGACGTTCTTTGAAGTGTGCAAAAAAAATCTTGATTTTAGGTCAAGTAAGTATTGACAGTCAGACAGTGATGTGCCATCATGGAGGGTACATCCCTTAAACATCTGTGCAAGTCCATTCCACAGTATCAGGACAAAAGATGCAAGTATAGCATGGAATGGACTTGCGATACAGATGGCAAAATGGCAAGTCCATGGCCCCGGAAAGACAGTCTTTCAAAATCTGTGCTGCAACACATGGCCACATATTTACATGCTGTGTATAAGGGAAATAAATTAAGCAACAGATCAGCAATACTGGAGTTATGGAAGATGTCTGAGGACAAGGAAGAGGATCCACCCAAGAGGGAATGGATGCTCAGCCAGTATGATGCGGGGTGCAAAGCGCGCACAGCTTCTCCTCCTCCTGAAACAGCTGACCCATCAATAGGTGGTCAGGGATTTTACCCCTTGAAGGAGTTAAAAGCAGCGACAGGGTACACTAACCCTGTGTATGCACCTCCTGCGTATAGTAGCAATGACACACTTAGTGACGCTAAGCTGGCGAATAAGAAAACACGGGCTATGATTGATGAAGACAAAGAGGGCAGCAAGCGAAGTTGACTGGGGATGACGAAGTGACCCAGAGATGTAAAGGGGACAATGAGGCGACAGTTCCGCCATATGAGTGGGTGCAGTGGAGTAACTTTGCTGAAAATGTTGGGGGGACATGACATCTGATGAAAAGTTGCCCCAGCCATATGAATGGGGACAAAATGGTGTGCCATGAAAGTTGGGGGGACAAACACCCCTGCCCCCCCTAAAATTACACTGTATGAGTGGGTGGAAGAACAAATATTGCTTAAACTAGTAGCAACTACTGAAATGGAGTCCAGAGACCTAGAGGAGGAAGCTAAGAAAGAAAGGGAAAAGGCAAAGGAGGGCAGCGAATGGGCAGAGCAAATGGAGGAAGTGAAGAGAAGAGGGAACAGGAACAGTTGTGGAAGGAATCAAAGAAAGTTGAAGAAAAGGAGAGGGAGGAAAGGGAAAAGAGGAGAAGACAGAAAGAAGTAGAGGAGAAGGCGATGGGAAAGGCTGAGGAAGAAAAAGAGGTGCAGTTGCAATTAAAGAGGGAGAAGAGGAAAATGGAGATTGTGAGAATTGTTAAAGAACGTCGGCAGGGAGAGAAGGAAGAGAGGTACAAAAGGCAGGGAGTAGGGAGAGACACCTGAGGAGGCGGGGGACATAATGACAGGGCCTAAACTTTCAGATGACGACGAGGAATGTAATACAGTGACGGGGATTGGGACACTATACAGAAGCAGGAGGGATAGCGCTGCTGTCCCTAAGGCAAGCAGGAGTGTAGCGGGATCCCCACCGAGGAAAGAAGTGACTCCTAGACGGAGCAGGTAGATGCCAGCAGGGGAAAAAGATGTGGAGGCGACTTTACGTTGAGGACGAAGGAGATGAAGAGAGTGATGACAGTTTAGGGACAATGTGGTCAGATAAACTAGGGGAGAGCGATGATGGCCGAGAGGGCAAGCCAAGAGCGGGAGACACTGTGGGACGAAGAGGAGGATATAGAAAGGTGAAAGCAAGAGCGTGAGGGGCGCATCACCCACCCCAAAAGCAGATTCAATAGCGCAGATGAAGCTACTCCATATGTGCAGCAATTGAGAGCATTACCAGGATGAAAGAGAACTAGCATGACAAGAGCATTTACAGTTATGAAATACATAGGGAAATATGATTAAAGTGTGGGACTGACATAATTTCTGCTGTTAAAAAAGGGTGGCGAGGAGGCCACCAGGGGGCGCTGGGAAACTGGAAACCTCTGTGTAGACCTCCAGCACTGAGGTCCCAAAGAGCGGATTGAGCCCCCGCTTGCATCCCCCCAGAGGAGACAACCGGATAATTGGATGTGGGGACCAACCTAGCGCTGACTGGCCAAAACCCGCAGAAAATCGTCCCTGTTACCGCAGAGAACGGCCAACGAAGATCGCCTACAAAAACTAAAGTGAGATCCCACCTCACCTGTGCAGAGGAGGGGGGGCAAAGGGTCTCTGAGCCTGCGGCGTGCCCAGAAGTGGACCTGAAGGAGCTTGCACAGAGTCAGTGTCACCAACCCCATACTTGCAACGGTACGCAGCAATCATCCCCCCCCCCATCCCCATCCGAGGGGTACGAGATATTACATGAACTGGTCCAAACCTCGTGAACCAAGAGGCAGGCTGGAGCCGCCTCACTGAGACATCGCACAACGCATCGCACTGTGAAGAGGAACACTGTGGACCTCGCCGGCAGTAGGACGCATCGCTCCCTCCTCCCTGACCCGAAAGAAAGCTGCGCTCCATGGAATGCTGGAGGAGGTGAGATGGCCCTTCTCATCCCCGGACCCAATCTAACTGCAGAAGACTAGCACCTACCGGGACTGCTCCTGCTACACCCCGGTATAATACGCACGTGTCCTGAGCAGACACACGCGTGCGTGAGGCACTCCAAAGTGCTGTGAGCTGCAGGCGGCCTATGTAGCCCATTAACAAGCCCCTGTGCACTGGTAACTCCCTAAGGCACGACAAGGTGAATGCGCCCATCCTGCACTTACCAAAATAACCAGGCACCCGAAGGAGGTGGAGACCCCTCGCCTACGCCCACATCTGGAACTTTAGGGGTCCAATACTCCCTCTCACCGATGTTCTGGAGCTTGCTCTACTCCCTAGAAGTGCTTGCAGAAAGTGGAGCAACAGGGGTCCACAGGTGCCCCCCCCAACTGGCCCCTGATCCACACGAGGGGCAAGGGCTGCTCACATGTGAAAATCCCACTACTAAGAGAACACTTTCTGCAATAAAGCAAGAGTGGTGCACCTACCAACTAGCAGGACCACACGACTACCCAGGCCGCTGAGAGGGTTGGGCCCCCAACATTGGGGTGTGTGCCCTCCTCTGCGGGGCCGGCAGAGATGACAGAAGTAAAAACAACCGCACCCCAGGAGGAGAGGGGCCAGTGTTCCGTGCCTTACAGCTCTCCTGAGAGAGGGAGGCCCCAGAGAGAAGTGGCGCCTGGACAATGGCAGAGTATAGTGGGAAAACAAGTGCTCCATAAGGGTGGGTACTGGACTACCTCCCCACCCCAAGCTACTGCCCCAGGGAGGGAACCCCTGACACAGGAACGAGTGCTCGCTGCATGAGCAACGGGACAGAAGCCCGGGAGAATAAGTAGATTTGAAAACACATACTGCTCAGCGAGGTGGGACTTCATCTATCCTCTGGCCTGGTGATCATAATGTGGTGTGGGCCCCCGATATAGGGGCATGTGCCCGCAACAGAGACGGCGGAATGAATCCTGAGACCCAGAAGAAACCAGTCTCCAGGTTCGCCTGCCTCACTGAGGGCATTGAAACTACCCGCAGAGGTGATGGACCTGCAAAGAGAGGACGGGGGAGGCGACACACGTGCGCCAGTGCCGGAATACACAACATCAGTCAGAAATTGGCAACATACAGGTACACTCCACACCGAACCATTGACCCCCTCAAACGTCTACCATGGCGACCTTGGAGACCGATGCCGCTGCAACCAAGGAAGACGTAGCAGCCTTGCTTGAGGAAATTAAGAACATGAGGGTGGACATTGGCGGGAAAGTCGACAAAATCACCCAGAGGATTGACAAAATGAAGGAGAGGCTCGAAGGAGTTGAAAACAACCAGGCCTCATTGAGCACCCTTGAGATGCAGATGGGTCAGAGAATAACAGAAATGGAGACCGGAAAGAAGAATCCTGCCTAAAGATGGACGATTTGGAAAATCGAGAACGACGGAAGAATCTAAGGCTTTTTGGCATCCCAGATAGAGAAGAGGAATCAGAACAGGACTTGAAAAGAACACTCCACACGATTATGAATCTTCTATTTGAAGATTCTTCCATCGACGAACCAAAGATTGAAAGGATACACAGAGTGGGGGGAGCTGCCGGGGGCCCAATGACCGTTTTAGTCTGTTTCCACAACTACAGCGACAGGGCCAGAATCTTGGAAAAAGCAAAATGCAGTGATCCGGTCACCCTTGACACAGCAAGAGTGATGCTCTTCCAAGACCTGTCATCACTGACCCTGGCCTTGAGACGGATGTACATGCCCCTCACCAAGTGGCTAAAAGAGCAAGGAATCCACTATAGATGGGGCTACCTATTCTCTCTTACATTTGAAGTGGACGGTCATAAGGAGAGGCTGAGAATGGAGAGCGATATAAAAAACTGCATAGCAGAGCTTCTGGGCAACCAGGAGAGTGGGCAGTACCGGGACGGCGGGCAAGGTTAAGACAGACAGTGGCATATTCAAGGACCGAGACGAAGACGCATACCAGAGCAAAGGACCTTGGCACACTGACCTAGCGGAATGTGGTGTCCTTTACGTTGCTGGAAATTGTTGGGGTTGGACCACGGACAAATGCCGGGGGTTTACCTCTGAGGTGGAACCACATTGAGAATAGTGCAGATGCGCTAGGAGGCTGTCGGGCCCTGGGACACTCTGGAGAGAGACAGTTGACCCGAGAGAAAGAGGCTACACAAACGCTGCATTCAGCGTTGGCGCCCGGACCTCACATGGGGACGACGCCACTGGACTGCATCGACTCCCACGTACTCGGAGATGGGGGCTGTAGGGCATTCAGGACTCTAACGGTCCAAGTAACATACATTGTAATGAGGCACGTCCAATGTGAGACATTGTAGAGAGTTGGGGAATTTAGGGATGTTTTTGAAGGGCTCAATGTTAATGAGGTTGCTTTTGGAAGGGACCAGAAGGTATCTGGTTTCCGCTGGTGGTCCGAACTTGGCTTGGTGATGTTAACCCAGCAGTTTCGGACGCTGTTATGGGGGCAGGGAAGGAGGGGGGTAAGGGTGGGGGGAACAGGTGGAAACGGGATCTTCTTCAAGCACAGGTCAAGTGGTGATGTGTGTACTAAACCGTGGGCTTGGCCGCCGAGGCTTAGTAACGGGTTGTCGGATGCACTAAGGAAGAAATGGTGGCAGACTTAGACCCCCAAAGGGGTAGCCTCCTCAGGGTGGGAACTCTAAACATTCAAGGTTTGAACTCACACACGAAAAGGTCCTTGGTTACCAGAGAGTTCCGAAGAGCGAGACTCGACGTGCTGTTTTTACAGGAAACCAAATACGCACGTGGGGAGGAATGTCGGACTCTGTGCCCGAGTCTGGGGGCAGAATATTGGATCTCAGGCCCCCTGAGGAAGGCCGGAGTAGGGATCCTCATCAGGAGAGGATTGAATCTGGTTGTGACCAAGGTGTGGGTGGATGTGGAAGATAGAGCTCTAATGATTGTAGGCACTGCGCAGAAAGTGACCTTCACTCTGGCAACAGTGTACTCTCCTAATACTGGTCAATCCCGATTCCAGCAGAGAACGCTGCCGAAAATATTGTTGGAGGCCGCTGGGCATGTGAGGAGACTTTAACCTCTTGGCAGACCTGAAACTTGACAGGCATGTGGGTAACCCCGACACACGAGATCCTTTGGATGGGGGCCGGGCCGGTGTCATGGAAATGCTAGAGGTCTATGGGTTGCGGGATGTATGGTGAGGTTTACACCCGAATGAGAAGGGGTTCACCTTTTACTCGATGCCCCCTGATACCTTCACCAGGATCAACTATCTCTACGTAACTGGCGACCTGTAGGAGGTGGCATTGGGCTCCGAGATTGTGCCTATCACATGGTCTGATCACAATATGGTCACGGTTCATTTGAACTGGGTAGGCATCCAACGCAAGGGTTCAAAGTGGCTCTTTTTGGAAACACCCGGTCTTCGGAACAGAGATGGATGGGCAAATGAGGGAATACTTAAAAATGAATAATACTGGAGAAATACTGAGGACAACGGTGTGGGAAGCAGGAAAGGCAACATGGCGTGTAATCCTGATTAGGGAAGGGGCCAACAAAAAGAGGGAGCAAACTCTAGTTGAAGGCAGATTGAGAAAAGAGATAGCCCACCTGGATAGAGTAGCACGGGATGCCATAGAAGGAAGGGAAAGCAAGATCCCGGATGCCAAACGGAGGAGAGAGGAGCTTCGGGTTCTAAAGGAAGGTCAGATAGTTCGGAAATTGCAGCTTCTCAAACAGAAGTTTTACGAGAAGGGAGACAAGGCGGGCGCACTGTTAGCCGCCAGATTACAGGGGCAACGCGCCGAGAGGTCGATATTGTTTATAGAAGGAGCGGGAGGTGCCCAGAACTCAGAGGTAGGGGGAATCCTGGAAGCGTTTGCAACATTTTATGAGACCCTATATAAATCTTAGGCAGACCAAGTGCGGTTGAGATTAGAGGAATATATGGAGATCATAGAGATGCCAAATCTCTCCTGTGAGGAGGCAGACGAACTGAACGTCCCAATCACTGCAGAAGAGATTAAGAGGGCCGTGGAGAGGCTATCCTTAGCAAAGGCCCCAGGAGAGGATGGCTACACGGCATGCTTTTATAAATATTTTCTCTCCCATCTCCTCCCCTTCATGGTCGAGCTGTTCAATGACATTCTCGAGACGGGTATAGCCCCTGACTATTTCTCCCAGCCGCTCATAACGGAGGGTAGGGACCCCGAAAAGTGTGAATCCTACCTCCCCATATCGCTATTAATAATTGATGGCAAGATGTATACAAGGGTACTCGCAGCGAGGCTCGAAACACATATGCCCCATCTGATACACACGGATCAGGTCGGTTTTATAATGGGGAGACAGGGTGCAGACACAATGCGGAAGACATTACATTTAATTCACGAGTCACAGAACATGGAAGGGGATCCGGTCCTCCTCTCTGTAGACGCTCAGAAGGCATTTGATAGGGTGGAATGGGGCTTCCTGGAGGCGGTAATGGCCAAAGTGAGACTAGGCACTAAGTTTAGAAGGGGCGTGAAGGCAGTGTATACGTCTCCAAAGCATCGGTAACGGTCAATGTGGATTATGCCCAGTGGTTCAACTTGAGTAGAGGAACGCAACAGGTATGTTCCCTCTGAGCGATATTGTGCGCCCTCTCCCTTGAGCCCCTGGCCCAGAAACCTAGAGAAGACCAACAGGTGGAGGGACTTAAGGTGGGCGGGAGAGAATACAAAGTGGCCCTATATGCGGACAACTTGCTTCTACACGTACGGAACCCTCTGACATCTATACATAGAGCAATCCACGTGATTAAACAATACGGGGAGCTGTCCGGCTTCAAGATCAATAGGACTAAGTCAATCTTATTTCCATTGCAGAGATCAGACACAGAGGGAAAATGATAGATTTGCCCCTGTGGGCCTAATGATTGGGGGTGACACCCTTCGCTATCTAGGAATAAACCTTGCAAAGGAATTAGATGCCCGACGTGATGCCAACTTCCCTCATCTTCTTTCAAGCTTCCAGGCCGACTTAGAAAAATGGCAAACACTTATTATATCCTGGCTTGGAAGACTTAACGCCGTGAAATTGGTATGTCTGCCTAGATTTCTATACCCATTCCAAATGCTACTGATTCGACTTCCGAAACCTTTTTCAAAAGGGCAATCCTGAGGTTTCTGTGGCAGGGAAAGAAGGCTAGAGTATCATACGAGGTTCTAACACTACCCAAGGATAACAGTGATGTGGGCCTTCCAGATCTACAGAAATACTACAAGGCGACACAGCTAAGAATTTTTGTCCCCCATCTCAGAGGACAGAAAAGACCCCAATGGTTAGACTTAGACAATCTCAACCTGGCCCCGGCCACAGTTGCGGGATGGCTATGGGTTCCAAGAAACAAGCTTGTACGTAGAATAAGGGACCACCCGATATTGGGCACCATATGGGAGATCTGGTGGGAAGGGGTTAACATGCGAGAGGTCACATCACGGCCGCCCCCCCCCGAGTCACATTTGGGCACCGGGAGTCCGAGAGGACATCCCTAACCACGAAAGATTCCAACCCTGGTTTGAAGCTGGTCTCGAGAGAGTGGGTGAACTCTGGAGGGAGGGCAATTTCATTACAATCGTGGAACTAGAAGAGGTGTTGGGAATCAGCCCCCGACCGGTTTTTCCCTTCCTCCAGCTTAAGGGGATCTTTACGAGGGACAAATGGAAAGAGAAGATTCAGAGAGATCTCACCCTCTTTGAGGAGATTCTAGACAAAAGGAGGGATTTGAGGGCCTAATCTCTGCCATGTGTAGAGCTTTGATAGTTGCTAGGAAAGGGTCAACTGTAAACCTGAGGCTTTGATGGGAAAGGGACCTCAGATCGGAAATTGATCCCGACACATGGGGGAAAATAGGCAAAGGAGCCTTGCAAATATCGATTGCGAGCCAATACAAACTGCATGCCATTAAACTGCTGAATAATTGGCAATACGACCCACAGAGATTGTCAAAGATGTTCTAGTCAACAAGTCCCCTGTGCTGGCACCAATGTGGTTGAGAGGGCAGAGTATTGGCATATGTGGTGGGGATGCCCCATATTAAGGTGTTTTGGGATGAGGTCTTGGGGTGGATCAGGTAACTGGACGGTATCCAAGATAACAATAGACCTTTCCTCATACTATTTGGGCTAGAGGAGTGTGAGGGTGAGCTCAGGAGAATGACGGGAGTATAAGCATTCCTCCTACTAGCCGCCCGGGCTTGCCTCATGATGCAATGGAAAGGAACTAAGGTACCGGCAAAGAAAGAATGGATAAATGTTGCCTCCAATATTTGTACAATGGGAGAGATAACTGCAGCCCTTCATGGGAGGCTGCTCCGAACGAAATACTATGGGGTGGATTCATGAATAAATACATGACAAACACCTAATAGACAGAACTGTACATACATTAAGGGCCCAGATCTTGTTGGCTTTCGACCCACACCCAGAGAAGACTGTCCTACAACTGAGAGGAGGCTCACCCGAGCAAGCTTATAATGTACTTCAGAGTGAGCTGCAATCAGGCGGCCACAGCCCCTGCTGGATAACAATTGAACGAACTGTCCACACACCGTGGCCAAGAGAACAATGAATAGCGATAAATACAAGAAGAGACTCCATTCCATGGGGCCATGGGGAGGGAGGGGCATTGCATTGTGGGTGATAGGTTTTGTTCAGGGGCGGGAGGGTAGTGAAAAGAAGATGTTTATATTCTACCCTAAACAATACTTTTGTAATATGTGCAATGTTTTTGAAAATCTTAATAAAACCAAATAAAATTTATTTTTTTAAAAAGGGTGGTGGTATGAAGCGTTCCAATCGGGCCTCACACACCGGACCAGGACTCTTGCCCTTAGCCTCTGATGTAGCACTCAATTAGAATACTTTCTCTTTATTTTTGACGAATTCGAATTGAGCTGATACCCAACCTGTCTCACACCCCCTTTTACAAATACCCCGGGTCACAATGGACCATGAACCAGGCCGGTTGGTGGGAATACAATATTTATTTATTTTAATTTCAAAGGAAATCACCATTTTTTATATTGGGCAGCAATCACCAATGAGGTGATAATTACAATGAAAACTACTGAAATTGTCATGATGCCTGCCCCCGGAAGACCAGACCAGGCCCAGCAACCCCGGAAGCAGGCATCATGCCACTTGGAGCATGCCCAAAAGCCCCAGTTAGGGGCTGTTTGGGTACAGTCCTGGCGCCTATGGCGCCAGGCTCATAAAGATAAAGTCAGTCCTGGCACCATGGGCGCCAGGCTCATTATTGATAACTTACCTGAAGCAGACCATGCTGCATACTCACCTGAGGCAGACCATGCTGCAGCATGAAGACTCAAGCCAAATGAGGCTTAGGAGGGACTATTTTACTGAAGGGACTATTTTGTTACTTGGGTGGGGCTGTGGAAGAATACTTACCTGGATCTTCTTCCAAGGCTATTTAAACCACGCCCGGACAGCCACACGTGCTTCGCGTTATTCTGCTTGCTGCAGCGTAACGCTCACCGTGTTTTCAGCAGCTCCAGTCTTCAGCCACGCCCGCTTCAGTCCTGGGACTCCTGAAACAAGAAAACAAGAAGGATAAAGGTTAGAACAGGAGTTTTAACTTTAATCCTTACCTGAATCCTGATCCATTTTGCCACAGAACTGAAAGACAGAAGTCTTTGAAGCATCGCTTCGCATTCCTACGGCGCCGCGCTGAACTCACCTGCTTGGCGGTACTTCAGCATTCCATCACGCTCTCTCCATCTCGTGGCCGCCCTCTGACACCTAAGGAGACAAAGACAGCAAGGTGAGCAAGGGGACTCTCTAAGGCTATACAAGCTACCCCCAAGGACTTACCTGATTTACCACGGGAGGTACTCACCTCATCTCGGGTCGGCGCAGTCAACTCTGCTTCATCGCCGTACCCAGGCCCCTAAGGGGAAAACCACAATAGACTTACCTGAATCTTACTGAGTGCCATTTGGAAATCTTCGAGTGGATTAATCGGCAACCTGCAAGGAATCGGACAGAGTGAAGAGCAGACATTTGAACTCTTATGAACAATTGGACTTAGAGTCAATACTGGAACTCACCAATTCCTCTACGCCAGTGAAGTGACTGGTCATCAATGCGCCCCTGCGGTCGACGCAGGATGGAGAGCTCATCCTTCCAAACCATCAGGTGAGACTAAGGAGGGGACATCAAGAGTGATCTGTGGGAAGACAACAGGAGTGGGGAAGGTGGGTTGACACTCAATTCCACGGGTGGTTAATTCCTCTTCTCCTTTGCAGAAGAATATTGTTGCGAGCCAGACAAACTAGGCTGAGCGGGCCAGTCCAGTCAATCATCTCGGCGCTACACGTCACGCTGGTGGAAATAACAGCGGCCCAGTTCCGGTCGACACCCCCGTGGGAACCAGGTGAGCGTAACAGAACGCGAAGCCTACCCACAAATACCCACCTGGGCGTCATGGAGACCTCAGAAACTGATCAGTTGGCCCAATTATTAGGGGAATTAAGGGCCGAAGTGCATTCCGCCCGCCAAGAAACCAATGCCCTCAGGAGGGAACTGATAGTGTCAAAAGAACGAACTGATGAGTTGGCCAGACAACTAATACAGAGCCAGGCTGGACAAACACCTCTACCAGGACTTGGGGCAAGTCCAGCTCCTGTACCATCGAGTAACCCGGTGCAGATAAATTTACCTGGAACGTTCCTTTGGCTCCGCCTGAACGCTTTGCCGGAGACCCAAAAGGGTTTGCAACATTCATGAATCAATGCCGCTTGCACTTTTTATGTAGACCTGGAGCTTTCCCAAACGATCAGGCCAAGGTAGCCTTTGTACTGTCATATCTCAGCGGCAGTGCGGCGGATTGGTCCATTCCACTAGTTAACCAGGATGACCCGATTCTTCGAGATTTCCAGGGTTTTCGAACAAGCATGGAAAGACTATTCGCCCGACACTCCCGAGGACAGGCTTTGGACAACGAACTTTTATCCCTACGTTAAGGTAACCAGGATCTTTTATCTTACATTGCAACTTTCAATAGATTAGTAGTGGAAACCGAATGGCCTGAAGCCAAGCGAATCACATTATTCCATCGAGGACTTCGAGGAGAACTCAAAGATGTTTTGGCCCAAATCGTGAACCCGCCTCAAGACTGTGCTGAATATATAGATCTAGTGGTCCAGCTCGATCACAGACTTCAAACCAGGAAGGCTGACCGAACCAAGTTTGAGAACAGGGTGTTGGTTAAAACCCACGTAAGCTCCAAGGGAGTAGATGTCTCAGAACCTATGCAAATCGGGGGGGTTAAAGGACCCTTAACCCAAAAGGAGAGAGATAGAAGACGGCAACTGCAATTATGTTTATATTGCGGAACTACTCGTCATTTTCTTCGGAACTGCCCTGTAAAACCACCCAAGAAAGTTATGGGAGCAGAAGGCGAAAACCATGTGAAATCTGACTCGGGAAACGACCACGCCCGGCAAGCGTAGAGGTCCGCTTGCCGAGCTTAAAGAAGGACACTCTGACCTTGCATTTCACCATACCCATGGTCCTTGTAGATCCAGAGCAGCCATCACGCATGCATGCGGTAAAGGCGTATGTAGACAGTGGAGCCATAGGAAATTACTTGGACTGGGAATTGGCTACCAGGATGAATCTATCTCTCACCCGCAAGACCACGGCCGATGTTGTCACCACTGTAGATGGAACGGAAATTGCCTCTGGACCCGTAACTCATTCCACTGCAGAGATGACATTGCTGAGTCAAGATGGGCATCGAGAGGCTATGATGTTTGACTTAATCAAGGCCCCACAGTTTCAGCTGATACTGGGGATACCTTGGTTGGAAAAACATAATCCCTGTATTGATTGGCAAGAGAAGAGACTAACCTTCCCAGAATGTGCTCACACCTGCTACCCAAGGAAAATTCAAAACTCAGTCATGGCCCCAGTAATTCCAGTAGCCATACAATTACCTGTTGAATACCAAGACTTTCAGGATGTCTTCCAAAAGGAACAGGCAAACACCTTACCACCTCACAGATCGTATGATTGTCAAATAGATCTTGTACCTGGAGCACAACCATCTTGCAGCAGAATCTATGCCCTTACGGAACCCGAAAATCTTCATTTGCGCCAGTACCTAGACCAGTACCTTGCTAATGGCTTCATTCGCCCGTCCAAATCCCCTGCATCTTCAGCTTTGTTCTTTGTACCGAAAAAGGAAGGCGACCTTAGAACATGTATAGACTACCGCGCACTGAATCAGATAACCATCAAGAATCGATACCCACTGCCTTTGATCCCAGAACTACTAGACCAGGTGAAGGACGCTTGTATATACACGAAACTAGACCTTCGGGGGGCATATTATCTGGTACGTGTCAAAGAGGGTGACGAATGGAAGACTGCTTTTCGCACCAAGTACGGACTATTTGAGTACCAGGTGATGCCCTTCGGACTATGCAATGCACCAGCAGCCTTCCAGTTCTTCATGAACGATGTCCTCCGAGAGCTTATCGACGTTTGTGTGGTCGTTTACATCGACGACATCTTAGTATACTCTTTATCAGAATCTGAGCATGTAAAACACGTCCGAGCAGTCCTAGAGAAGTTACGCCAGCATAAATTATATGCTAAACTGGAAAAATGCATCTTCCACACTACGGAAGTGGAATTCCTTGGATTTATTCTGACCCCGAGAGGAATCCGGATGGATACACAAAAAGTGGATGCCATTCTTAATTGGCCTTCGCCAAGTTCAATCAAAGGAGTTCAAAGCATGCTTGGCTTTGCCAATTTCTACTGCAGGTTTATCCCGGACTTCTCGCACATTGTAAATCCCATTACAACGCTATTGCGAAAAAACAAACGCTTTGTGTGGACAGAGGAAGCCGAGAACGCCTTCCAAGAGTTAAAAGCTAAATTCACATCTGCTCCCATATTAAGACACCCGCGCCCCGAGCTTCCCTACATAGTGGAAACAGATGCATCCAGTTCAGCCATGGGAGCAGTCCTTTCCCAAAAGGATCCCGAAACTAACCAGCTTCACCCAATGGCGTTTTGGTCAAGAAAATGTTCAGCCCCCGAATTAAACTATGCCATAACCGACAAGGAGCTGCTGGCCATCAAGTCCGCCTTCAAGGCTTGGCGGCACTATCTACTGGGTGCCAGACATACCATCACGGTCATCACTGATCACCGCAACTTACAATACCTAAAGACAGCCAAAGCCCAATGTTCGCGCCAACTCCGTTGGGCATTGTTCTTCGCCGAGTTTGATTTTGTAATAACCTATCGACCAGGTTGTAAGAATGGTAAAGCAGACGCCTTGTCCCGGATTGGAATGGGAGAAGCAGAAATAACTTTAGAACCCGTACCCATAATTCCGGAACAGAGAATCCTTGGCCTGACATCCATACAGACACTGGAGGACATTCAAAACAAGATCCACCAACTCTTTGATTCCGTTGCCCTACAGGACTGGGCAGAGAAAGGTCCAGAGTACTCTGTCATCGATGATTTACCTTATTACCAAGGCCGGCTATTTTTACCACAAAAGGAACAACAGGAACTTGTCATTTCCCATTACCATGACACCTTAATAGAAGGGCATCCGGGTATTGCAAAAACCAAAGCTAAAATTAGGAAGCAATTTGGTGGCCCACCTGGCAAAAGGATGTCAAGTCATTTGTCATGTCTTGTGGCATTTGTGCACAAAATAAAGGGCAAAAGAAAAAACCTGCTGGATTATTGCAACCATTAGACATACCACCTACCCCTTGGCATACCTTGTCATTAGACTTCATCACGGATTTACCCCCGTACCAAGGTTACAATACCATTCTAGTTATTGTAGATCTTTTTTCTAAAATGGCCCACTTCATTCCTTTAAAAGGGATACCTTCAGCTTCAATCCTGGCCAAGGAATTCCTTGAAAATGTTGTCCGCCTGCATGGCTTTCCTTCAGTGTTAATTTCAGATCGGGGCAGTCAATTCATTTCACATTTTTGGAGGAAATGCTGCCAACTGGCACAAATTGATGTTAGGCTTTTGACCAGTCACCACCCTCAGACCGACGGTCAAATGGAGAGGACCAACCAGACTCTTGAACAGTACCTCTTTTGTATGCTACATCAGTCTGAGGGGAATTGGAAAGACATTCTGTGGATCGCAGAGTATGCGTACAATAATTCCGTACACTCAGGAACTGGACAAAGTCCTTTTTTTACCAATTATGGGCACCATCCTCGAACCTCGGATTTGGACTCACCCCAGCATTTAGAGATGCCCGCAGTGGACCATCTCCACGCTGTTATTACACAAGCCTTTAAAGAAGCAGCCATCCATTTGCAAAAGGCTAAGGAAAAATACAAAAAGGATGCGGATCAGCACAGAAGTGAAGCTCCTCAATACCAAATAGGGGACCAAGTATGGTTAGCCACTAAGCACTTACCACTTAAGGGGACTCGGACCTTTAACCCCAGGTATTTGGGACCTTTTTCTGTCAAGGCAATTATTAACCCAGTGGCCGTCAAGTTGGACCTACCTGCTCATATGCGAATCCATCCCGTCTTCCACGTGTCTCTTTTGAAGCCAGTGCAACCAGGAACTAGGCTAACCACTCCACCTGAACCTATCCTCATAGATGGGGAGCCCGAGTTCGAAGTCAAGAATATTTTGGACTCAAAAAGAGTGAGATCAACTCTTTTACCTAATTGACTGGAAAGGTTATGGTCCGCAGGAAAGGTCTTGGGAACCTAGTGACCACGTGCATGCACCTCGTTTAGTGAAGAGGTTCCATCGGGAATTTCCAGACAAACCACGGCCAAAGGGGAGAACGACTTTAGGAGGGGCCTTGAGGGGGAGTGCTGTCATGATGCCTGCCCCCGGAAGACCAGACCAGGCCCAGCAGCCCTGGAAGCAGGCATCATGCCACTTGGAGCATGCTCAAAAGCCCCAGTTAGGGGCTGTTTGGGTACAGTCCTGGCGCCTATGGCGCCAGGCTCATAAAGATAAAGTCAGTCCTGGCACCATGGGCGCCAGGCTCATTATTGATAACTTACCTGAAGCAGACCATGCTGCATACTCACCTGAGGCAGACCATGCTGCATGAAGACTCAAGTCAAATGAGGCTTAGGAGGGACTATTTTACTGAAGGGACTATTTTGTTACTTGGGTGGGGCTGTGGAAGAATACTTACCTGGATCTTCTTCCAAGGCTATTTAAACCACGCCCGGACAGCCACACGTGCTTCGCGTTAGTCTGCTTGCTGCAGCGTAACGCTCACCGTGTTTTCAGCAGTTCCAGTCTTCAGCCACGCCCGCTTCAGTCCTGGGAATCCTGAAACAAGAAGACAAGAAGGATAAAGGTTAGAACAGGAGTTTTAACTTTAATCCTTACCTGAATCCTGATCCATTTCGCCACGGAACTGAAAGACAGAAGTCTTTGAAGCACCGCTTCGCATTCCTACGGCGCCACGCTGAACTTTCCTGCTTGGCGGTACTACAGCATTCCATCACGCTCTCTCCATCTCGCGGCCGCCCTCTGACACCTAAGGAGACAAAGACAGCAAGGTGAGCAAGGGGACTCTCTAAGGCTATACAAGCTACCCCCAAGGACTTACCTGATTTACCACGGGAGGTACTCACCTCATCTCGGGTCGGCGCAGTCAACTCTGCTTCATCGCCGTACCCCGGCCCCTAAGGGGAAAACCACAATAGACTTACCTGAATCTTACCGAGTGCCATTTGGATATCTTCGAGTGGATTAATCGGCAACCTGCAAGGAATCGGACAGAGTGAAGAGCAGACATTTGAACTCTTATGAACAATTGGACTTAGAGTCAATACTGGAACTCACCAATTCCTCTACGCCAGTGAAGTAACTGGTCATCAATGCGCCCCTGCGGTCGACGCAGGATGGAGAGCTCATCCTTCCAAACCATCAGGTGAGATTAAGGAGGGGACATCAAGAGTGATCTGTGGGAAGACACGGGAGTGGGGAAGGTGGGTTGACACTCAATTCCACGGGTGGTTAATTCCTCTTCTCCTTTGCAGAAGAATATTCTTGCGAGCCAGACAAACTAGGCTGAGCGGGCCAGTCCAGTCAGTCATCTCGGCACTACACGTCACGCTGGTGGAAATAACAGCGGCCCAGTTCCGGTCGACGCCCCCGTGGGAACCAGGTGAGCGTAACAGAAATACACTTGGGTAACCTTCTATAAGAACATATCCAAAGCACAAATGAATAGGAGCACTTTTTCAATTAGGATAGATAGCACCCGAGTTAAGATTTCCCCCTGCACTATTCCCTCGAAACCCGAAAGAATTGAATTCTGAGTGGATAGAGAGAAGCAACAGGGAATCAGGGATATGAGGCAGCAAACAGAATCAAAATCCGACCTTCCCTCACAAAACCCTTTGCAATGGCATAAATGACACTCAGATTTTGACAAATAATTAATTATATGTGTGTTTAAATAATGATGTACAGATGTTCTATCACAGTATGTATCAGGGATGTTATATCACTAGCAACTATAAGGTGAGGTATCACAAAAGGCAGACAGTTAAAAAACATCTTGAAATGAAAACACAGTGCAGCCAAATTCACACATTGAAAAGTTGCAATTTACACATTTGCAATTTTAATTGTCAAAACGTTTTTTAAAAAGAACGGGTGAAATACATAGAATCGGAATGCGTTTTTTAGGCTGGGTGATAGATGCACATCACAGTGACAATATAAAAGAGAAAAAGTGACTATAGCTGGATAATTGGATGAGATTTTCAAGGTGAAAGGAGGTTCGGTTTTGGTAAAATAAGGCAATTAAGGAGAGAAAATCGGTTTTAAAGAAAAGACACATTTCACTTACACTAGATTTAATGGCTAGCAAAGAGGAACGCCACCCATGAATATAAAAGTTACGCTGCAGTTGTAACCCTTCACGCAGTGTACCCCTTTTCTTTATGGAAAATCTATTTATTTAATCAAAATATTGCTAAGGAGATACAAGATGGGGTGAATAAAAGAATGGTGCTAACACTAGGAAATCAAGGACAATATGCACAGAGAATTAGAGCAGTTTAAGACAAGTTATCAGGGTATGAATAGAATTACTTAGAGAGTAGGACAAAGAAAAAGGGTCAAGATGGGATAGGCTATGTGTTGCTATGGGGTGGGGAAATGCTCACAATACGCTCTTGAGTTAGGGATTTGGGACAGTCAATGAGGTTCTGGACTCAAAAACTCTGGTCACCACACGGCGGGCGCCCCTCACAGCAAACAGCTGGGCAAGTCTGGTCACTGGATGGCAAGGGTACAGTGGGCATGCAGGTAGTGGAGAGAAAGCCGGTCTGGCCACAGGATGCTCCCAAAAGGGTCCACAGATTTCCGCCCTTGTTATTGGGATTTTAGTGGGGTTTCTGGATCAATGGCCTTGTTGGGATAGGTCCAGCTATGTTTTGGCCTTGCTGGGGTAGGGTTAGCTATGATTTGGCCTGGAAGTAAAGTCTGGAATCTTGCAAAGATGGATCTGGAATGTCTGGGTACGCAGGCGCTGGAAATTCAGGAGACAGTCCTGTCCCTGTGAGCCCCCACCCCTGTCATAAAGTGGGTGACATCACTGGGTATATTGTTGGGCAGAACTAAGCTAGACCTACCCCCAAGAATCGGATAGGTCAACCTAAGTTAATCGCCTCCTCAAGGAGGAGACTCTGTTCATGAGGCTGTATTTTATGGGGTGAAAAGCCATCCCACAGTCCTTTTTGCCAAAAATCAATCTTAACATAAATCACAAAAGGAACTACAGGAACTTGTCATTTCCCATTACCATGACACCTTAATAGAAGGGCATCCGGGTATTGCAAAAACCAAAGCTAAAATTAGGAAGCAATTTGGTGGCCCACCTGGCAAAAGGATGTCAAGTCATTTGTCATGTCTTGTGGCATTTGTGCACAAAATAAAGGGCAAAAGAAAAAACCTGCTGGATTATTGCAACCATTAGACATACCACCTACCCCTTGGCATACCTTGTCATTAGACTTCATCACGGATTTACCCCCGTACCAAGGTTACAATACCATTCTAGTTATTGTAGATCTTTTTTCTAAAATGGCCCACTTCATTCCTTTAAAAGGGATACCTTCAGCTTCAATCCTGGCCAAGGAATTCCTTGAAAATGTTGTCCGCCTGCATGGCTTTCCTTCAGTGTAAATTTCAGATCGGGGCAGTCAATTCATTTCACATTTTTGGAGGAAATGCTGCCAACTGGCACAAATTGATGTTAGGCTTTTGACCAGTCACCACCCTCAGACCGACGGTCAAATGGAGAGGACCAACCAGACTCTTGAACAGTACCTCTGTTGTATGCTACATCAGTCTGAGGGGAATTGGAAAGACATTCTGTGGATCGCAGAGTATGCGTACAATAATTCCGTACACTCAGGAACTGGACAAAGTCCTTTTTTTACCAATTATGGGCACCATCCTCGAACCTCGGATTTGGACTCACCCCAGCATTTAGAGATGCCCGCAGTGGACCATCTCCACGCTGTTATTACACAAGCCTTTAAAGAAGCAGCCATCCATTTGCAAAAGGCTAAGGAAAAATACAAAAAGGATGCGGATCAGCACAGAAGTGAAGCTCCTCAATACCAAATAGGGGACCAAGTATGGTTAGCCACTAAGCACTTACCACTTAAGGGGACTCGGACCTTTAACCCCAGGTATTTGGGACCTTTTTCTGTCAAGGCAATTATTAACCCAGTGGCCGTCAAGTTGGACCTACCTGCTCATATGCGAATCCATCCCGTCTCCCACGTGTCTCTTTTGAAGCCAGTGCAACCAGGAACTAGGCTAACCACTCCACCTGTACCTATCCTCATAGATGGGGAGCCCGAGTTCGAAGTCAAGAATATTTTGGACTCAAAAAGAGTGAGATCAACTCTTTTACCTAATTGACTGGAAAGGTTATGGTCCGCAGGAAAGGTCTTGGGAACCTAGTGACCATGTGCATGCACCTCGTTTAGTGAAGAGGTTCCATCGGGAATTTCCAGACAAACCACGGCCAAGGGGGAGAACGACTTTAGGAGGGGCATTGAGGGGGAGTGCTGTCATGATGCCTGCCCCCGGAAGACCAGACCAGGCCCAGCAGCCCTGGAAGCAGGCATCATGCCACTTGGAGCATGCTCAAAAGCCCCAGTTAGGGGCTGTTTGGGTACAGTCCTGGCGCCTATGGCGCCAGGCTCATAAAGATAAAGTCAGTCCTGGCACCATGGGCGCCAGGCTCATTATTGATAACTTACCTGAAGCAGACCATGCTGCATACTCACCTGAGGCAGACCATGCTGCATGAAGACTCAAGTCAAATGAGGCTTAGGAGGGACTATTTTACTGAAGGGACTATTTTGTTACTTGGGTGGGGCTGTGGTAGAATACTTACCTGGATCTTCTTCCAAGGCTATTTAAACCACGCCCGGACAGCCACACGTGCTTCGCGTTAGTCTGCTTGCTGCAGCGTAACGCTCACCGTGTTTTCAGCAGTTCCAGTCTTCAGCCACGCCCGCTTCAGTCCTGGGAATCCTGAAACAAGAAGACAAGAAGGATAAAGGTTAGAACAGGAGTTTTAACTTTAATCCTTACCTGAATCCTGATCCATTTCGCCACGGAACTGAAAGACAGAAGTCTTTGAAGCACCGCTTCGCATTCCTACGGCGCAGCGCTGAACTTTCCTGCTTGGCGGTACTACAGCATTCCATCACGCTCTCTCCATCTCGCGGCCGCCCTCTGACACCTAAGGAGACAAAGACAGCAAGGTGAGCAAGGGGACTCTCTAAGGCTATACAAGCTACCCCCAAGGACTTACCTGATTTACCACGGGAGGTACTCACCTCATCTCGGGTCGGCGCAGTCAACTCTGCTTCATCGCCGTACCCCGGCCCCTAAGGGGAAAACCACAATAGACTTACCTGAATCTTACCGAGTGCCATTTGGATATCTTCGAGTGGATTAATCGGCAACCTGCAAGGAATCGGACAGAGTGAAGAGCAGACATTTGAACTCTTATGAACAATTGGACTTAGAGTCAATACTGGAACTCACCAATTCCTCTACGCCAGTGAAGTAACTGGTCATCAATGCGCCCCTGCGGTCGACGCAGGATGGAGAGCTCATCCTTCCAAACCATCAGGTGAGACTAAGGAGGGGACATCAAGAGTGATCTGTGGGAAGACACGGGAGTGGGGAAGGTGGGTTGACACTCAATTCCACGGGTGGTTAATTCCTCTTCTCCTTTGCAGAAGAATATTCTTGCGAACCAGACAAACTAGGCTGAGCGGGCCAGTCCAGATAGTCATCTCGGCACTACACGTCACGCTGGTGGAAATAACAGCGGCCCAGTTCCGGTCAACGCCCCCGTGGGAACCAGGTGAGCGTAACAGAAATACACTTGGGTAACCTTCTACAAGAACATATCCAAAGCACAAATGAATAGGAGCACTTTTTCAATTAGGATAGATAGCACCCGAGTTAAGATTTCCCCCTGCACTATTCCCTCGAAACCCGAAAGAATTGAATTCTGAGTGGATAGAGAGAAGCAACAGGGAATCAGGGATATGAGGCAGCAAACAGAATCAAAATCCGACCTTCCCTCACAAAACCCTTTGCAATGGCATAAATGACACTCAGATTTTGACAAATAATTAATTATATGTGTGTTTAAATAATGATGTACAGATGTTCTATCACAGTATGTATCAGGGATGTTATATCACTAGCAACTATAAGGTGAGGTATCACAAAAGGCAGACAGTTAAAAAACATCTTGAAATGAAAACACAGTGCAGCCAAATTCACACATTGAAAAGTTGCAATTTACACATTTGCAATTTTAATTGTCAAAACGTTTTTTAAAAAGAACGGGTGAAATACATAGAATCGGAATGCGTTTTTTAGGCTGGGTGATAGATGCACATCACAGTGACAATATAAAAGAGAAAAAGTGACTATAGCTGGATAATTGGATGAGATTTTCAAGGTGAAAGGAGGTTCGGTTTTGGTAAAATAAGGCAATTAAGGAGAGAAAATCGGTTTTAAAGAAAAGACACATTTCACTTACACTAGATTTAATGGCTAGCAAAGAGGAACGCCACCCATGAATATAAAAGTTACGCTGCAGTTGTAACCCTTCACGCAGTGTACCCCTTTTCTTTATGGAAAATCTATTTATTTAATCAAAATATTGCTAAGGAGATACAAGATGGGGTGAATAAAAGAATGGTGCTAACACTAGGAAATCAAGGACAATATGCACAGAGAATTAGAGCAGTTTAAGACAAGTTATCAGGGTATGAATAGAATTACTTAGAGAGTAGGACAAAGAAAAAGGGTCAAGATGGGATAGGCTATGTGTTGCTATGGGGTGGGGAAATGCTCACAATACGCTCTTGAGTTAGGGATTTGGGACAGTCAATGAGGTTCTGGACTCAAAAACTCTGGTCACCACACGGCGGGCGCCCCTCACAGCAAACAGCTGGGCAAGTCTGGTCACTGGATGGCAAGGGTACAGTGGGCATGCAGGTAGTGGAGAGAAAGCCGGTCTGGCCACAGGATGCTCCCAAAAGGGTCCACAGATTTCCGCCCTTGTTATTGGGATTTTAGTGGGGTTTCTGGATCAATGGCCTTGTTGGGATAGGTCCAGCTATGTTTTGGCCTTGCTGGGGTAGGATTAGCTATGATTTGGCCTGGAAGTAAAGTCTGGAATCTTGCAAAGATGGATCTGGAATGTCTGGGTACGCAGGCGCTGGAAATTCAGGAGACAGTCCTGTCCCTGTGAGCTCCCACCCCTGTCATAAAGTGGGTGACATCACTGGGTATATTGTTGGGCAGAACTAAGCTAGACCTACCCCCAAGAATCGGATAGGTCAACCTAAGTTAATCGCCTCCTCAAGGAGGAGACTCTGTTCATGAGGCTGTATTTTATGGGGTGAAAAGCCATCCCACAGTCCTTTTTGCCAAAAATCAATCTTAACATAAATCACACATTTTTACAGTCGTGGCCTTTTGACAAATTACATAGGCGGGTTACTTATTTCACACAGAGCATGGCAGTCCAATTCTCACATTCCTAGGACTTATTTTTGTCTGTCTAATAGTTTTTCGGCATTTTCAATGAAATTATTTTACCTAAAATTCTATAACTTTATACATGAATATATTATCATATGGGATGTGAATATTGAATTTCAAAGTGGCAGCATATACACTTTCCTCAGAATATCCAATTCTCTGCCATTTCTGTCCACAATATGACAGTGAAGGCTACCACATCTTGTTTAAAAGCCACAAAAATTAAATTTAAGCTGTTCACTTTTTAGATTCCTGTGAAGTCCTGTTGCAGACATAAACGTGTAAAAGTTTTATTAATAAAGTATTCTTTTGAGCCAAAATGGGCGGCCTGTGTTCTCCAAATGGGACCATTTTTTTTCTTCAGGCTACCACCAAATGTCAGTTTAGCCCAGGGCTGCCCTGGAGTTTCCCCAGCTTGAGTGACTGGTGTTTGTCACTTCCAAAAGTCGCACGTAGGTGTCCCAGATCTATTGTCTCAAGCTGAAGCCCAGACAGTAGTCTGACAAGCGTGTGATATTTCTTTCTCTTGGTCATTCAAAGTTTCAAAAGACAACAGTTAACATGTAGGTGTCCCAGAATCTATTGTGGCTTCTCTTTGGGGTAGGGCCTTCCTGTTCTCAGCCCCCACATGTCCCTTTAGCCATGGCAGAAAAACCTGTTTAGGCTGATTTTCCAGGACAGCCAATATTTTTTAAAAGTTTATTTTATTTTATTTTGTTCTGAATCAGAAGCAAGCTTGTTGAAATAAAACATCCCATATTTGTTTCCCAGCAAAATCCCCTTTACACATGGTGAAATCTGCTGGGATGTCCCTCTCAAATTCGGTTTTTCTCTTCCATCTGAATTCCCAATATTGTTTTGCAGCCCTAGTCAGTTTCTCTCACACAGCAGTATCTTCAAGGCAAATGTCCACTGAAATTGACCTATGCGCAGATGGCTAAGGTTTCCTTTTGCAGGGTTTATTTTTGACACTTTGTAGCCAAAAGTCAAGTGCCTTTCCGTACGGCTGAAAATAAAGTTTCTGGGAACTTCCCAGACCATGCCTGACACAGCCTGCCATTCTGTGACAGTGCTCTCTTTTGCTGGCACAATCTGAATGTGGATGGGCACAGCTAGATCTCCTGGGATCCGAACTGTGTTAGGTTGAACAGTTGAGAAAGAGCATCAGGGCGCCATCATGATAAAGGCCAAATATTTCCTTTTTCGAGGGGGAATGTGGATCTAGCAGCGAAGCAGTGCTGCTTCTCAATTTTCTTCTGGGTGCATGTAAGAAACACACTGGCAGGCTTTCTCAGTGTGCCCCCTTGTTCCATCCTGCCCAATGTGTGCTTGGCAAGACAGTGCAGCCATCATTTTGTAGCTGCAAACGCAGTTTTGATGCGGGCAATGGTGCTTAAAGGAGCCAGCACAGCCATTCTGCTGTTAACTGCTGAAGTGGAGCTTGGTGATGTGGGGAAGTCCTGCTGAGTGGGTAAATGTATCCCATTGCGGGTGACCACAATATATACTGTGGCAACCACTGGATAAGGATAATTTGAGGTGTAAGTTGCCATTGTTGACTGCAGGAGCGGGAAAATGGATTTATGAACTAGAAAGATTGACAGCGGGAATGGCACTAGCAGTGGGTGACATGAAGAGCTTACTCTCCGCCATTCTTGGGGAGGTAGGTGACGATGTTTGGAAATGGCAGGATATCCCAGAGTGACAGCTCAGAACACAGTGCATGATGGAATGCTGTTTAATGACTGGAAGGCGGCCGTATGGCGGACCCTGAGAGTACAGTACCCAGACACATCTGACATAAGCATAATAAATGGGATGCAAAATGCGTGAGGACAAAGACCCACTCCAATATATTCAGGAGATACAAGAACATTGGCGTCTTGAGACACGTGAACCATGGGACCAAACTGGGGGTTTATTTGACCACATACTATGTCAGGGATTACTAGAGCAGGTGCAATAGCAATAGAAAAAAACGGTGGGGATGGTGGCGAAGCCATTGACAGAAATTCAATTGACTATAGTACATTATTGTCGACTAATGCTGGAGAATGCGAGAAAGAAATATGAGGAAAGAAAATAGGAAGAAGTGAAGCTAGTGCCAAAACAATTGTCAAAGTATACAATGGAAGGCCCAATGTTGACAAGCGGAGAGGGGTTGATTAGCGAGAACGTGCAGTACCAGCAGCAAATGGCAGGGGGATGTTTCGCAGGAAGGGCGGACTCTAAATATTGACCACAGGGAAGATGAGGCGTGTCCAGGGGGAGAGGAGCTGGGTACCTAGTGTAGCAGGGAGGAGACAGGTTTAACTGGGGACAGCCCAGACTCATGGGATTTACACCACAATGTTGGTTATGCAGAAAGATTGGCCACATATTGGTTCAATGTCATATTTCATCGACACCCGTTGTTGCCGAAAAACTGCATCTAATTTTTTTACAATTCTTTTTGGGGGGGTTCCCACCCAAATCCCCTGTCCTCTATCTATTTATTATTATTCCCGACCCCTCAACCCTTTATATGCCCTTTCCCACCCCCCAAAATATTTTGAAGAGGTTTTTCCACAAAAACTCTTTCTAAAAACACCTGTCGGAAAAACGGGTGTCGAGGAAAGGATGTTGTACCCACATATCAGGGGTGTGTAGAAGCAGGGGGGAATGCAGCAGAATGGGGGGCAACACAAAACCCGATTATTATGTCCAAGATCACATGCAAACACAGGCATATGCACCAGAAGTGGCACTAGCACAACAAGCATCGTCCCAGTCACAACAGCCCATGACATATACACCGCAGGCACAGGTGTACACACAGCCACCACAAGCAGCGTAACAAGTGCTGATGCAGCAGAACATTGTAGCCACGAGACACACACATACCACAATGCAGACTCCGGCACCGAGACTAGGGCGTACAACCCTAGTGGGAGGGAATCCCTTCATGGGGACAGGGATGACTTTATACCCACAATAGGACATCCCATAGATTTACTTGATGTGTTCAATCCTGTCTGTTACACCTGACCCGAATAAGGAAACACATGTAGGGGTAACCGTAGGTGACACAACATTCTCCTATCTTGTAGATTTGGGAGTGACTATCACCTTCTGTTTGCCGTCCACTGTTATATGCCTTTGTTTGCCTCCAGTATCCGGAACACTGGTCTAATTCTCTTGTTATGGGCTCATCTATTGTGCTCCAATGTTCTGAGGCCAGACCTTTTCTCCCTTTCTACCAATCCGCCTGTGTTGGACATACACTATGCCCTTGCTTGTGTGCAGGGTGCTACTGCCCTCTGCTTCATGGAACTCATGCCACTCTCGAACCCATCCCCTTCATGACTATTATTGTGGGAGTTTGTCACGTGGCACCAGAGTCTCAGCCGCCAATCCCAACGTTCGGTCTCCTCTCCTTTGGCCTTCTCCTTTGTTTGGTGGTAATAAAGTATGATTAGGTGTGGCCCCTAGTCGTCCGGCTCCTCTGTGTCCAAACTTTGCAGGCAAAACCCATTGCTTGTGGGTTTAAACAGTGCTTCACTCTGCTTGTTGCGGGTGCACCCGCTGCGTGCCTGCAAAACCCATGGGTTCTGCCCATAAGGGCTCTGCCTCATAGCCTTCCTTCGATTCCCTTAATGCGTGGAACCAGGGGAGTCTTTCTTAATGGTGTGCCGGCTCGGATGTCCTCTCACCCGCAGCACACGAGCAACAAAGTATCCCTCAGCCCGTTGTTTTGGAGCTGTATGGCTCGGTAAGAGTTCGGAGCTCCGTTGTTGTCCTTTCGGGGGACCCGGATCAGCGTGTCAATGTATCACTGTTACATCCACTGAAACTTGCCAGCATATGATTCACCGCTGTTCTGCCAAAGCCGTATTTCAGTTCCGCGGCTGGCCCCACTTCTCGCTTCCAGTCTCTCAGTCAAGGGGGGGCAGATTCCACGCTCAACACCCTGCAGGCTGGGGGCGGCTCGTCTCTGCCCCCTGGACTCGTATGCCCACGGGCATGATCTGGGCAAACGGTGGTCCGTGTCTACTTTGTGATTATGTCAGTGTGCTCTCCAGCAGTCGTCACAGGCGACACCCGTGCTAACAATCAAACCGTCAGGCAATTATGTTCTGTCTCTCGGCCATCTACGAACTGCTCCGTGTCAGTACATGCTGCTGCAGGGGCCTGGCGCACACCCAGTCCCAGCATCCGCTGCTGCTGCAGCGCCCCCAATGCTGTGAGAGATGCCTCGCTGTCCACAATTGCACTGCTGGCGCTCTCAATCTTCAGCGCTGCAGATCTCTGGATGCACACTCCAGTTCCTTTGTTCACAGCAAGCGGCCATTTTGCCAATACATCCTCGGGACCCTGTCATTTTTCTTCTGCTCATAACTCTCTTCTCATACCATCAATTCGACTCCACTGTTGTGCGAAGGAATCATGGATAAGGAGGGGGTGTTCAATATCCCCCACAGATGCGATGCGGTGACAGGAGAGCACCAGAAAGCCGGTTATTGCCCTTACAGTATAGCAAGCTGCTCTTACGCAATAAACAAATAAATAAATAAATATCACAGCCCTACTGGGGATTAAGCATAAGTTTTCCTGCGCTTATCACCCACAAGCCAGTGGAATTTGTGAATGCCTCAATGGCATGCTCAAAGAGAAAATTGCAAAAGTGAAAATAACACTGAAAAGGGGATGGCATCATTGCCTGCCCATAGCATTGTTTGCATTGCGTAATCAACCTGCATCTGACCACCATTTAACTCCTCATGAGGTGGTGACAGTACAACATATGTGCTTCCAACTTGCTACTCCCACTAGAGTGCTGACGGTATTCAAAATTGTGCAGATATATTGTTTAAACATTGTTTTTCGTTCGGCATTCAATAACGCTTAAATGTTTTCATGTAAGTTACTGTGTTGTTAGTTTCAATTCGCTTAGTTGTAATATGTCTTTGTAGTTTACCTTTAAATATCCCCAGCGCTCAGAGACATTTGAAAATGTGCTTTCATCTGTACACAACCAATCTGTACCAAAGCATTGACTCTAATTGTAGAGTTAACAAGTCTTTTTGTTTGCTGGTTTCCAAGGATTTGAATCGGAGACCTTTGAAAACATGTCTCACCATTCACGCGACCACTCTGATACAAAATATCCTTGCGCGTAGGATCAAACACTTGCATACAGGGTTTCTGATTGCTTAGAAACCCACTGGTCGCTTCAATGTCGCTTACGGCTGTCCCTCCTGTTACTAAGTTCAATGTGATTTCCTGCAGTGCAGATCTCCCGGCCTTCTGGGTTTTACTTCAGGGCTCCACCTCCTGCCCCTCAGGCACTCCTGGGTCAGCTTCTGGCCCCAGGAGAAGGACCACCTTGAGCAATAGAAAAAGAGGCAGCCTTCTATCACGTCTCCCCTTTCACGCCTCCTTTGGTTCCACAGAGCCCTAGCTCCCGGGGCGCTCTTCCGTGAACCATAATCATGTTCCACACGGACAGTTCCTCACTGTTCTTGTTGGCCTCTCTGCTGCTGCTGCAATTTCACCACCATTGCTCCTGTCGCCATTTCCTCTCTCACTCTCATTTGGTGGGGCTTTTTATACACCTGCAGTCCTTTAACAGGCTGCAGGTGCAAGTTCACAATTAGCCCTGCCTGACCAGCATTAAGGGGACATCCCTGACCTCCACTGCTCTCAGTATGCCTCTTCCTCGTCCCAGCACCTAAGTGGTGAAAGCAACTAGTCTTCATTGCTCCCGTTTGCCTCTTCCTCGTCTCAATACTTTTTGTAGTTATGTATAAAGAATTCAGGGTAGTTGGTTTACAATACCCCATGAAGACAGGGAAAGAGTTGGTTTGTTCATTATTATGAGAAGGGGGTACCATGTCTCTCCAAAGGGCATACTACACCCAGTCCCGACAGACCCTCTACCCAGGTGATCCTCCCTTGCTTGTCCACCCCCAGGGTCAGGATCCAAGAGCGATGGCCTTTCCATGGACACCTGAGCAGATGATCCATGGGGAATAGGATAGAGAACACTGTTAGGTTTCTCACATGCCCTTCCCCAATGCGGTTTAGACGTTTAGACTGAGGTGCTTGACAAGGAAACTGAGAGGGGAAAGTTACCTTATCTTGTTCTCGTTCCTCTCAAGGTTCTATTGTGGAGTCACCAGGTTGACGGTCCAAGAAATCTGGCATTCCTCAAAGGCTAGTTTCTCTTGGTTGGACTATTGACTCTATTGCCAATGAAGTGATCTTGTCCTCCTCACCAGCTTTTCGTTTCGATTGAGGAGGTTCCACCTTCGAAAGGCATGGAAGTCCAACTCCAATATTTTTAGAATTTATTTGGGCTATTTGTGAAACCCATTGATCAAATTGAGGTATATCTCTCCCCAAGATTAACTGAGTTGTCTGGTTGGAAATTACTGCTACAGTCACATTTATTTCTCTTCCCAGAATAGAAATTGGGATTTGAGTCAATGTATATCTCTGAGAATGGCCATTTACACAAATTATCTGTCCTCTTCCCCCTTCTATATACCCCTGTGGAAGTATCTCTGTTCGTATGGCACTTTCTTTACACCTGGTGTCCAATTCTGCCCAAATCAATTTTCTGTCTAAGAAAACAGGGATTTTATATGTGGTTTTCCATCTGGTATATAAAAAGGCATCAAGTCTTCTTTGAGGCTGATCGGGTTGATTGAACGATACCGATTTGGGAAACTGAACTACATTTAACAGAAAACTTCTCGCAAGATGTCTAAACCCTTTGCAAGAATAACATTTCCGATAGGGATTCAGCTCTTGTAATTCCTGGTTCAAAAGATGTTATTTGGATAAGATGAACGTCAAGTAACTGTGATGAGGAAGATGTAGCTTTACTTGATGAAAGTTCTGGGTTCTTCTCAAAGGGATTAGTCAAAGCTATGTCTTCTCCCTCTTCATCCATGGTTTTTAATATTCCCAAACTTTCTGAGGTAGTGACTGAATCTGCTACCATAGTTTCTAGAAAGGGAGTATTGTGTCTCTGTTTCAAAAGGGTTATGGTCAAGATCTTTACTTTTACTAAGATGGGTTTCCAATAATTCTCTTTTGAGACTGGATAGGAGGAAGGCTCCCATAAAATGTCATACCTCAGAATTCCTATCAGCGGACCCCTTTTTAGCTCAATTGGGTCATCGGAAAAATTAAAATTAAATTGTAATTCCTCCCAATTTGAGAGTATAGGCTGCATTCCTAATCCTTTTTCTTTAGGTGCTAATACATATGGGCCTAAACCATGGGGAAAATCAAGTTGTAAGCCCAAAGAGATCAATATCTTGTCTCTCTCTGGTATTTGGCCATCATAAGTAAAAAGAAGATGATAATCATTAGCGTCTACAGATTTCCTGATAAGAAGTATGGCCTGTGTGTTCAAAGCCCAAAAGGTCACCGCTACCCGATGATCCCCCTGGTTGGGAAAATTGCTCTTCTCCTCAAAACTCAGGTTTGTGGGATTGACCTATAAGAAACTGTTTGGCTTCTTTGTATCCCTTCATTAGAGGAACATGCAGATAGTATAGGTGTACTCGTTTTCTGGCAAGTCATACAGGTCTGCATCAGGGCTTTAAGATCCCAAACCAGAAAAAAACATTCTCTTAAATAATTTTGAAGTTTCCCATGGTCTGTGGGCTCTTTTGTCAGATGGGACTGAGCTTCTCCCAATACCATCTGTTTATGATTTTCTAGAATCACCAATTGGAACTTTATTTGTCCTTCTGGGTTGGTCTTTCCACTATAAAGGAATCCTTCTTTCAGAAGAAAAAAAAAGATTCTCTTCTTTCACATCCCTCCATTTCTGAAACTACTTGTGAAAAATGTTTACTTAGAAAGGGTTATTTTCTCTGGGCCATAACTAAATCTGGAGGGGCATTCGGTTCTCCGTGAACTTTTCTTTTGGACTCAGATGAGAGGGAATCATTTGAAGCGTCCCTCGTCTCCCTGAAAACTCTGGGTCTCGCTTTCATTGTCTTCTTTCTCTGCTACTCTGGGAAACATTGCCCTCTCCATCTCCCCTTGAGCAATCCTATGGCCTTGTGTTAATATAAAATCATTTTTTGTAAAACTGCCATTTTATTTGCCTTAGCAAGACAAAACGCTGTGCACAGTATATTTCCACTGGATCCTGAAACTGATTAGACAGTTAGTTTAGGTGTCCCCCACGTCAACTTTGCAGCTGCATCCTGAACATGTTTGGCCAACTATGACTCATAGACCCCAGAATGTCCGGCCTTTGTGTTCGTTCCTGCAATGTATGTAAAAACAGCCCTTGTCTGGCCTTTGTGTTCCCTCCTGCAATGTATGTAAAAACAGCCCTGTCCGGCCTTTGTGCCCCTTCCTGAAAGGTCTGGGAAAACAGCCAAGTGTTTTGAGCAGGAAATTGCATGTCTAAGTGTGTCTTATTTTTTCCAGCCATAGGACTAAATGTCATTATTTTGTTATAAAATGTATTGGATCTGTAATGTTAGCAGCTCGCTTGGCCACTATCTTTATGAAGGTGTGTTAGAGGCAGCCCTTTCGCGAAAGCCCTTGTCTTGATTGAAATAAAATGATTCTTAAACCCACTTACTAGTGTGTTTATTGGAGGGGACCTCGGTCGTTGCAATTTTAGAATTGACAATTGGTGTCCCTGGGTGGTCGTCCGCAGTGGTAGCCCATCACTTTGTGTGCCCCCCATTGGTCTTGGTCTGCAGCGTCGACATAGGTGTCCCACAATATATTGCACTCTTGATGCACAAACAGCGCTGTCTCCGCTGGTATACGGGCCCGGGAAGGGGGATGGAAGGCTGCCCTGCTGGGCACCCGACGAACCTGATAGATGACCGAGGTCTCCATTGATGCGGTGAGTCAATTCTTATTTGCAGATATTGTATTGGTGGATGGTAAGCCACATTGGTATCAGTTTCATGGTACATTTTATTTTGGTTTTGACAAAGAATTTTTTATTGTTGTTGAGAACATGGGTAATTTGTGTGATCAGAATAATAATGAGAAGCCGTTTCAGCTTCGGTCCATTTCTGGATGCTTTCCACCCCATGGCAATTCTGCGCTTGGCAAGTATATATGCCAAGTCCTTAAGTTTTCTCACATGTTTCAATTGACACGGTCTAGGGAACCCTCCTACCATGCATGCCCACACTGATTCAATGTTTAGCTTGATCCCTTTCTCATTTAGTCGATGAGCTACTTCTCCCCAGAACTTCCCAATTTCTGAACATGCCCAAAACATGTGTATCATCCCTGCGTTTTCTTCCCTGCATTTGGGGCATGTTTGTCGTTTAGCGTTCTTGAACTGAGCTATCCTCTGGGGGGTCATGTATGCCCTGTGGGTTACATATAGCTGTATTTGTTGTAGCCTCGCGTTCCTGGACACTTTTTTATGATACCATTGAACCCGCTCCCTAAACCCGTCATTCATGAGTTCCCCTGCTTCCTCTTCCCAGTCTTGTCTTAACTGGGCCACTTCCCTTCCCACCCTGGGCATCAGCAGCTCATAGATTCGAGAATGCTGATGCCCCCCTCTGCTACAACACATCTAATCTTGATGATGATGGTGAACAAGAAAATATAAAGGCGACAGAGAGACTCTTGCGACTGGCCTCTCTGATTACTTATGTGACACTGACAGCTACTGCAGCGCCACCTCCTTATCACGCGCCACCTCCTCCTTCTTTGGGAACCATGGACAAGGATTGCCTAGAGGAGACCGAGGGTCGACTGATAAGGCATTTGACCAACCCTCCTCTGGAAAAATTGCAGGAATTACAGATAATGGCAGAGGACATTTTTAATATGTTAGGAAAGGAGGAAGGACTAGTGCCAAGGATAAATAAGTACACCAAGAGGGAATTTAGGGAAATAATGAAACAACATGGGGACTTAGTACATGGGTGGATGAAAAGCACGAATAAGACATGGCCCACAGGATTGTATGATGCCTATACTGAATTATGTACAGAACCCAGTCGCGATGAACTATGGGTTAAATACTTCCAAATCATCGAGAGAGACTGAAAGTTTATTATGAAACATGAAGAAGAAAGACTGGGTGAACAAAAGGAACACAGAGGAGCGATGAATTAATTAAAGAGGCTCGGCCTCAAGGGAAAAGATTGGCCAAGGACATATTGAAAGATAGCCAAACTAGGAAAGGGGTGATGAGAGATTGGATGACGATATACAACTCCCATGAGGAAGCCGTACGATGCACATGGTTAAAGGAATTAATCGAGGCAATTTTGACGGAATGCAGTGAAGAGGAGGTGTGTAATAAGGCTAGAGAATTTAGGAAGGAAATGAATGAATATGATAATTGGGAAAAGGAACATAGAAGAACCCGCAAGTTGTTTAAGGATCGAATAGAATTGGACCTCCCTAAAGAAATAACAGTATTTCCTCTGCGAGAGTGCGCACCAGTAATGAAACGCACAAGGACAACCTGAAGTTGTTAAAACATACGTTTACGTACCCTTCACCCGAGCTGAGTTGATGAGTATTGCCAAAAGTACTCCTGATCCCAAAACTAACGCCACAGGATTTTATAAAGAATTAAGAACCCTGTTTAGAGCGGGAACATTGACATTTGAGGATGTGAATGTTGTAATGTCTATGGTGACTCCTACTGAAATTTGGGACCAGTTTAGGGCTCGCAATCATCTTAATATGGACTGAGTTTCAGGTGACCAATGAAGCCCTGCTCCCAACTGAACCTCTAACAGCAGACATAAAAAATCTAGGTATGAGGGTTTAAGAAGCATTAACTACCGTCTTGCCTGAGACAGACATGAATGTGGAAAAATTAGATGCTATCGTCCAAGGAATCAATGAAACGGTCAGAGAATATTTTTTAAGGTTTGAAGGGGAATTTAAGGCACATAGTGGGCAGACAACCAGTTACTTTATTGCCCCCGTTGTGTTTCGTCGATGCCAAATTGACTCGTAAGGCTCCACTTGGAGGCGCGATGTTAGCGCCGTCATTATGTTTGGACCTTATTTGACCAAAGATAGCAAAGTCTTTGTTTTAGGCATCACTTGGAATGCTACTGTTTTCCCTGTGCGAAACTTGGGTTAAAGGTCTTGTACTTTGAGCTTGATCGTTAATTTCTAATACTATACAGCCGTAGGCGCTTTCTTTCGTGGGCCTTGAGTTTTTTCTGTGTTAGCCTCCATGATTTTTCTAGCAGGCAATTCTGTTTACTTTGATTAATCCATGAGTATTGCTGTTTGTGGTATTAATTTGGTTTTGTGCTGAGAGCTGCATGCTATACCAAGGTTCTGTTCAACATTTTTAAGATTATTAATTTTGAGAGAGGAGGCTGTAATTTTAAATTCCGAAGTTGTTTCAGTGCCTGTTGTGAGTAGCATTGACTCACCGAGTGCTTTAGCAGGCTCTATAGGTTCCCATTCTTTAGTCACAGGTGTATTTGTTGATGAATCCTTTTTTCTCACGTCCTGGTTCCGAGATTCAATTGCTGTGATGTACCCCTCCAAGTATATTAACTTGGAGTGCATCTTTGCAGCCAGGATGGTAGGGTCCTTTAATGTATCGTTCAATGCCTCATAGAGCTTACTGAATGGAGCTAGTGCGATGGTTACGGCTGACATTATAGCGAAAAGGTCAGGCTTTTTTGTTGGGGTGTCCTTTCCATTTGTTTGAGGGATCTCGCTTAATCTTCTATTTCGAAGTGGTGAAGTAAGGGTAATTTGTTCTGGGAACGGCATGTCAAGGTTGTTCTTGTTGGTTGCTCTCAGCCGCTCCACCTCTGGCGCTGGCTCTTCAAATTCTGTTAAGGGTTGCTCCTTTGTTTGATCTATGTTCTCTGTAAGACTCTGTAACTGTCTTTAGGCTCCAAACAAGGTCTTTGATTTCGTAAATGGGCGCCTTGAGTTGTTTGACCTGGGTTGTTCCTAGTTGGATCTCGAGCGATTGAAATGTACGTTCTCCCACTGTCGTTTGCGCTCTGTTTTGAAGGTGTACTTTCCATCCTCTGTTTGGATGTTCGACTTCGTACTCCGCCCTTCTACTATAGTACGTACATCACCTGGAAGGGACAATCAGTGTACTAGATTTGCAGTTGAGCTCTGACTTCCAATAGGAGTCATTATGAATGAGACAGGTTCTGTGGTTGGTGGTCGGCCGAAATGCCACCTTCTTGATGTTACTTGTTTCTCACTGGCTGCAATTGGGCCCAAACTCAACCCAATGTGGGGAGGGATAGGGTCCTGTTCCCATTACATTTCACAGCCTGTTTGTCATGGACACCTTCCAAAATCTCTGCATCTGAGAGTTCACTTATGTTGTCATGAGTTGTCCTACCCTGTTTGTGAAAAAAAATCTACTAACGAGCTGGTACAAGGTGGTCTTATTGAAGTGATTTTCCTGTACTTTCGGTATTCTTTTGGTATCTTTAGGCCATTTTGGTGCTGTTTTTTCTGATTGCTTTTATGTAAGTATGAGGTTTTGGGTATAAAAGAGACTTTCTCCATTTGTTTCGATGTCTTTGCTACTGCCGACAGTTTGCTGGCACGTCCAGTGTTCAATTTTGTTTTCCCCCCTCCTTTGAAATCATATTTTCCTTGTTGTTTGGACTCGATTGGCCCAGCTCGTCCTGACGAGCAGCATGCGCTATTTCTTGGGTCTCATTATAGATGTTAGTTGTGGCTCGATCCCCTCCATCTTCCTGCTCTGATGCTGGAGAGCTAAGTTCCTCTGTCTGTGATATTCGAGAACCATTCAAGAGGGGTCGGCTCACCAAGTCTTCTCTTTCTGTCACTACGTGAATCTCAATTTGGACCTCAAACAGAGTCTCTACCAGGTCTGTGGTTGATTCTACATTTGGTTGGGGATAGAGGCCAGTGGTTTCATTTATTTCTGCAGAGGGTTCACCTGTCTGTAGATCGAGCGCGGAGCCGAAATCTAGTTCAGGGGAAGGAAAGTTAGTTCCTGTTTTTCTTCTGGCTTTATTTAGTCCCTCCGTTCCACTTCGCGCCTCCTCTGGTAAGGGCTCACCCTGCAGATATTCTGTGTCGGCCTCATCGCATTCATTACTAGAGGAGAAAGGCAACGGTGAGACCACGAGGGGTTGGGTCTCGGAAAGGCTGTCTCTCTGGCAGACAGAGACTGCCTCCATACACGGTGTTTCTTTATTATCATGATTTCCATGTTGTTTAAAGAAAAGGTTTTTTGTTACCGGAAAGGTCATTAAGTTCGTAGGGCAGGTATTGCAGGGGCGCGCTAGTGAGTAAGTAGGCGCGTTCAATAAAGAGCTTTCAGGTGACGTATGTTTTTGAGTCCTACCTGCATTGTTTTCTTCAATCCTCGTCGGAAGCATTGACAGTTTTGGTCACGGTGTGGGGAGAGCCATAGCCTGCAGCAAGCTCAGCTGCTCCCAAGTCACCAGGCTCCTTGCGTCGTGCCGTGAGCTACGCAAGCAGCGGCCCTCCTCCTCTGTATTCCGCTTTCTTGCCATCGCAGCCATAGACTGCCAAAGACTGCAACTCGGCAGCAACTCTGTGGCCGCTCCGCGGCCATGCACAGCTTATGAATGGGTCCACCCACTCAAATGGTAAAGGGTGTAGAAAGACTGACAAAGGGGCTGACAAACAGGGTCTACTGCCAAAGACTGCAACTCTGCAGCAACTCCACATGTAGTATTATTAGGTACTCGACTCAGATCACTATCGCTTGACAGAACCTCTGATGAAGATGTACCACTCTTAGATCGATTAAATCGAGGTTTCTGTTGATATACGTCTTGCCACGTGTATAGTACATTATATTTGTAATCCAGTGTTTCCCTTTGAAATGTATGCACATTTCCTCACTTCCAAATCCTTTTGATATCCCTCAAGTTTATTATTGGCACTTTCAAACATCTGGTATCTCTTCATCTAAGGTAACCAAATTGTGGGAAAATTCCTTAATTGTAAACAATATCAAACCTAGAGAACACTTGTTTAGTATTGCATAACATTTTTTCTTTTTACAAATTGTGGACTATCCTTGCATAGAGTCGGGTGAAGAGAAACCCTTAGACCCCTAGGAATTAGTTGAGCTGTATGATACTGACTTAATGAGGTAGCATGTAGCTTTTGATTTATCTCTTGTCTTATAAGATATTTGGGCTGACAAACTAACTGGTCTTGATTGTCTTTGAATTGCCTCTCCTGGTGGGTGTCTTTGATTAAATTTAAAATTCGCAAAGCTACCTCAGTGGAGAAAGCAAGTGTCTCAGCATGTTTATCTGTTAAGTGGTCAGTTTTTGAAAAAGACATAGTCCAGGAAGCTTCCTGTGATTTCACCTTGGTCAACGGTCATACAATTTCACTTCCTGTGATGTAATAAAGGGGCCAAAGGTTTGTGATGTCACTTCAACTACCCCAATGATTTTGGTGATTCAACACTATTGTCTCTCTGCCCCATTCTCTCATGCAATGATCATCTTTAGCCTATCACCACTATTCCATCATCAAAGCATTGCCATCATTGGTCATAGTCTCCCAGGACTATTCTCTTATATTCGTGTCACCTTTATCCTTAATAGTATCACAGTATAGTATAGCCTTTCCTGCTGAATGCCTCCTCCTCCTTCTAAGTGCTGCTTTAAAGTTGCTTTTCCTACCCAAATAAATTCCACTCAATTGATCATCTTAGGCAGCAAGAATAAGTGATTCTGCCCTGCAGTCATTAAGGCCTGTTATGATGGCAGAATACTAATATCCAGGGACAGTGTTTAACTTGTGGGCTATCTGTTGGGCTTTAGACACTCGCATCAGGTTTACCACTGCCCAGCCACATCTCTTCTCCAATATTTGGACCACCCTGGGGCCTCACAGATGCCCTTCTTCCTCATTGGCATCACTGTTGGCCTCGCAGCCTCATTCTTTTTTCTTGATACCTCATCTCATAACCTACTGCTAATTTCCTTCCTTCTACCGATGCAGGCGCAGCTAAGAATCATATTTTAGTCATAACTAAAATATGATTGATTCTGGGCCAGTCCTATCAACCTGTTAAGGGCTCCAACCTTTCCTGATATCTCCCAATTGCCCGATAGACCCAACCTGATTATTTTGTTACATCTTGAGATCTCTTTGTCACTGCAGCTGTCCTAGACGTCAAAATCTCACACAGCCTCTGCAATCCACCTCCTTGTACTATGTTTGTGATGTGGGGATCTGCCCCTCTAAGCTAGTACACAGGTAATGTACTGACAAAGCCCAACATTGGATTACAGAGGTGTTACTCCCATGCAAATGTCTGAGCCTTGTTAGTAAGGAGGATGTGCTAAATGCGACCAGGCGGGACATGATACGCCTCATGCAGTTGTGATGGAAATAAATGATCACTCACGATTCTAGTGGATTCGTGAACAATATATTACTAAAAACCAATAACAAAACACAACCAACAGCAGCACAAGACTTCGGCTCAAGCGAGAACCCCCTGTGAGGGGTCAGAAAGGAGAGGTGGACACAAAGTTGTAATATTCTCATTTTCAGACATTTTTATTAAACAGAAATGGATTGGATACACGCTTCTATAATCCTATCCTAAAGAAGAGTTTCCAGGCCTAGGAAACTAAAACTAAAGATCAATGTGTGCCAAGTCGTTTGAAACTTAGAAACCATACCTGTGTCCAAAACATTCTAATCTGACCCTCACACTAGAAACAGACAACTAAGGGTGCAAGGAAATGTTTTTGATTTATTTTTATAAAACATGCTTATAACCAACATATACATATAAATCCAACAGAAAGTGTTTTCCAAGGACCAACTCTTGGGTTCAGAGGGTGGTTCCCCAGCCCTGGATATTTAGGTAGGATGGCAAAAGTGTCTCTTTCAAACAACAGTTTATTGATATCACAAAGTGTCTCTTTGTCCAACAGTTCCTTTGGTTCTTTATACAAGATTCAGGAAGGTCTTGTTAAAACAATACATTCTATGCTTGGTTTCCTTGTACTGTATTAACAGAGTTACTGGATTCACAAAATAAATTCCATAATAAGCTTTCTTTAACTTATCTTGTACTTTAGCGAATTGCCTGGTGTACTCCTTTACCAGGAACCGTCTTGTGAGCTCTTCTGATCTCCTGGTACACTCCCCTGCCAGATATCTTGTCACTGTGTTAAAAGTCTTTGTACAACTTCAAGTGCTTGGTGTATCTGCCTACCAGGACCTCTTTCATGTGCTTCTCCAATTCCGTGGTATATGCCAGGTATTTTGTAACATGGTCAAACATTCCTCTACAACCCTGGGTGGAACTCCTGGTTTACATCTCTGCCAGGAATCCTTTTATGGGTTCTTCAGATCCCCTAGTGTACTCCCCTACCAAGTATCTTCCCAGGGTTTTAGTCTTTCCTTTACAGCTTTGGTGGATTGCCTGGTATACTCCTCTGCCAGGAATCCTCTTATGTGATCTTCAGATCCCCTGATAAAGTCCACTGCCAGGTATCTTCCCACAGTTTTAAAGATCTTATACAGTTTCAAAATGCCTGGTATATTTAGTTACCAGGACTTCTTTTATGGACTTCCCAGATCCCCAGGTGTACTTCCCTGCCAGTTATCTTGCCACAACGTTAGAGACTTTACACAACTTTGGTGGATTGCCTGATATACTCCCTTGCCAGGAATCCTTCTCTGGTGTCCTGCATATCCCCTGGTATATTTCCCTGCCAGGTATCTTTACCCAAATGTGAACTGCCTTGTGTATTCCTTTTAGCAGGACTTGATATTGGTTTCACTGTCCTTTTCACTATGCCACAGCTGTATCAGCTTAATTGTGTTTCAACATGTTTACTTAGGATAACACTTGCTCCAGCTTTTCCCTCCATTGACATCTCCTGCATAGGTATTTGTTTAGGGTTTGTTGCTGCACTTTATCTTGTTGGTATTCAAATATTCTTCCTTTTGGCATTGCTTTAACATTGGGTTTTGTCTGTATTTAAACCGCCTTTGAGCATTTTCCATAATAGCAGTCTCACATAATTCATTCACTTGATTGCATGCGTGTCTGTAGTCCCCAGTACCCCCAATGGCACTGGGCAGAATCACCGTAAGTTTGCAGTGTCTCCGACTTATGGTGTACCTCTGCGGTGAAGCTTCCTCCCTGAGACATCGTCTTATACAATATGGATGTTTCTCCAGCGTTTCCTGCAGCTCTGCATTCACCCGCCATCTTCCCTCTGTGGCTTGGACCAGAGAATGCTGCTTGCCAGCACGACCATCCCTCCAGGTGCTCAGTTGCAACCCCCAGCACTTGCACAGTCCTTCAGGTTCGCCCCGCTGCCTCTCTCCTTCTTTCACGCCACACCGTTATGTGTAACTCTCGTTTGCGAGATGCAGGATGGATGTGCACGTTCTCTCGTGCTCTAATTTCTCCGACACGGTTCTCTCCCGTTGTGCTGCGTTGAGTACGAATGCCATTTTTAAATGCCCTGCACACTTTAGGTTCGGCCAAACAACTAGTCTGCACATTAGGTTTCATGTTTCTCTTAGTCTGTATTTACTTCTTCCTCCTCTTCTTCATCTCAGTACTCAAGGCTTTATGGGAACAGAAGTCCATCGATGTTATTGGATTTCTAGAATGATGTTGTTCAAAGTTTTTATACAGAGACACATCAGAAACAGGAGATGTGGTGTGTTGTGTGTTGTGTATATTTGTGGTATAAATGGAATTGTGTCCAGACTGACATAAAATAAGGGTTTTCTGGCTTTTACATTGGGGGGAATTGTGGGATGACAACATGCCATCAAGAACCTGGGTATTATAAGTCCTACTTCAGGAGGAAGAGGAGAATAACATGTCTTGTCTGATGGAGTCATCATCTCTGCCTGACAGCTGTCTTCTCCCATGTGATCCTCCCTCATATATTCACCCCCAGAGCCAGGATCAGATAGCGACTACCGTCCCCTGGCCACATGGGAGGAGGTCCCTGCCAAGGAATAAGTGATGACTCCACCGGATTCATCACACCCCTTGCACCGTGCAACGTTCTTATACCCAAAAGAACACATGCATTTCAATGGAAGGGGTGGTTCAGACAGGGCAACGAATCCTACTGAAACAATGTTGCCAGCAGGGCACCAGCTGCGTTCTTCCATGTTAGTCTATGTTATCATGGAGGGAAGCCTATTGTATTCCAATTAGGAATATACTCCTCAAAGATTCACACATGCTCTGTGGCAGGCAAGAATGCTTGTAATTGATGACTTCCATCTGCCAATGCTGCTTTTCCTAAGAAAGCGGGAGCCTAAAACATGCATACATATGCCAAAAGGGAAACACGTTAGAAGTGAGAGATGTGAAGGAAAGCAATCCTACACGTTTGCTGAATAACATTCTTGCAGAGACATGCGCAGTAAGGTCTAAAGCCTTATCTCACACAAGCAAGATAAAGTTATTTAAACATGGCAGTCTGCAGTATCTGCTCAATTTTACAATGCAGTAATATGCAAGGGGCGTACATACAATGTTGAATCCCCAAAACGTTCACCCACACACAGTCATTTCATTTGCCCTTACGGGGGCAGAGGGGTCACATTCCCAAGGGAGAAAGATGCAATTCTTGGCTGCTGTAAAGAAAGAGAATTCCTCACTCTCTTAGGAAAGACATTACACAGCTGTGGGCAGAAATATTACAAAACTCACTCGACTGCGCTCTGATATCAATAAAATGTAGTTACTTGAAATGTTATGTTGGGTTATGCTGTATTTGTACAGTACAATGTTTGACATTTCCATGACATTTTAGTCCTGGCAGCTGTCACACAGGCACATTTTTTCACTGTGAGTACTTGCACTCAGGAAGATGTCCCCAGTGGGGAGTAGCTATGACACATTTCTGATGCCAGGATTTTTGCTGCCTCCTCCACTACCAGCCCCAGGTGTCCTGACTATACCATGCCCTCAAGTCAGATGCTTGCTCACCTCTTCACATGCATGTCTTGCCCACCTCGTCCACAAGCTGCCATTTAGCCATCATGTTTTTGACCTTCTTTCCATAACAAAGTAAAATTAAATCACTCTCACACAAACACCCTCTAACACACAGTCAGCATTTGAAACAATGACCAGATCAGGCATTATTAGAAATATATATAAGGAGGGATTCGAGATAATGACCATGAGGCAACCCCATTCTCTAGGCTTTAAATGGAATATCTAATTGTTAATAAAATATTAACATTACAAATCTCTGTGACATGTTACCCCAAGAGGGTGCTATATTAAATACATTTCTGCTTTGTGTTTCGAATAATATATTAATTGTGAAAGAAAATAAAGGCTGTTTTTTGTTGAGCAAGTATTTGTTTAATTAAATGATGACCCAACAGTTAAACCCTGACAATTTTCTTTAGGGATGTGTCCCCAAAGTACATACCCTTGGAAAAACATTACATGAATAGGCAGTAGGGAAAACAAAAAGGCATGTAACAAACATCAAAATTCACTTAGCATTTCAGTTCATGCCCAAACAGCAGAGAAATAAATTCAAGTAATCATAGAAAGAATGAGATGAGAAGCACCTAGTGAATGTATGCTTTCTACTGCCAAAGGCTGGTGTGCCTGAAACACTGCCAAGATTAAACTATATATTTCCATCTAGATTTGCATATTGCAAAATCATTAATTATATCAGAAAATTATATCTCTTGAACCATTCCATACTCAATGCTTAACAGAGCCAAAGGGCCCAATTCATGGAATTGTCTGCGTGGAAAATAGGGTACTTCTGTGCGCAAATCCGCCTTCGTCGATTCATGTTATGGAACGAGTGGTACTTTACCTGGACTTGCGTGGAGTTCACACTGGCTTGGCACATCTGTGTGAGCCGTTGAGGGCTTTGTGCAAGACTCCAAGCGGAGCAAGGACCTGGCCCACGCAGAGGGGCGGTAAGGGGCTGGAACACCAAAACTGGGGAAGAACTTGTGAAAAAGTGGGAGTTCGAAGGGGCCCTGCAGCCAGTCCTTCGCATGCCCTCAATTGCGCAGCGCGAGATGTATTCACGGATTCGATTGCGCAACGTCTCGCCTGGGAAATGGCAGCACAAGTCCTTCATACGATCCGCCACCCGAAGGCAGGCGTAAGTACACTTGCAGTGCGCAGGTTGGGTTGCATGTCAGATTTCGGGGTGTGTGTACTCAGTCGTGAAGGGGTGCATGTAAGCAGTGTAGCAGGGTGCGGGAATGTTTTATGGGGGTTCGCACACAGATTTCCTGAGTTATTGCCGAGTTAAGATTTATTTACACAAATGTCGGGGTGCCAGATACAGTTACGGGGGACCCCACGCAGAGTCCCTGAGTCGCAAGCCTGCTAACAGGGGACCCCAAACACTGTTTGTAGGCTGCCTGTATTCGCACATGGGGGAGCGCGCTAAGGTAGCTGTTCTGGCTGTTCATGCTTTGCATGTGAGCATGTCAGGGACGTTCCGGGCGCGACTTGCAAATGCAGTTACTTTGTGCTGTAAATTCCATGAAATTGCAGGCGTGTATTTTTCTTTCTGCACGCAGGCTCGCACTCTGTCCTTCTCGGCGCGCGACCCCTGTGTTATTTCTGTGCACATTTCCATGAATCGGGCCCAAAGAATGCAATCTGGCTTCAATCCTAAAGGTAAAACGGGGACAATTCAGAGATATACCTTCCTTCACTTTTTGTGGTAATGTGGGCTGAGATAAGGCTATGCTCTTAAGAGGGGTGTGAATGTAATCCAGTAGTGACCCAAACAACACAGGACCACAGTCCAAAATAAATGGAATGTCCAATGAATGCTCTATACAAATATATATATATATATATATATATATATATATATATATATATATATATATATATATATATATATATGTATTTTAATTAAACACAACACCTGTAATAGAACGAATAGACGATACTGTACAAATTCCCAGCCCCAAGGAAGTAGAGAGAAGATGTAAGAAGAAAAGCACTCTGAGTGTGGTTCCAGTGGTTGTAAAAGAATTACTAGCCATGAATAGGATATTGCGATGTTGAAAACAGGTGCGATCATGACTTAACCAGTCTCTAGGGCCCAATTGTACCAAAGGGGCGGTTCAGGGTCAACAGCACCTGGATTTAGTTCTTGGTGGGCACCGAGTAGGGGCGAATGTGGTTGCTCTGTGGGCTAGAAGGAGTGGATTCAATGACGCAGGTCAGAGCGGTCCCAGGATTGCTTCGCAGTTGTGCCTAGTCAGGCTTTAACCACTTGCAGGGGTCGATGAGTGATGCTCCAGCGGTTCGAGTCGGCGGGAAATGTTTGTAGAAGTGGTGACTTTGGGGGCGTCGATGTTCAGGTCGATGAGGTGGCTGTTGAAGGCCAAGCTGGGATGAGCCATGGTTGTAACCCCTGGCCACAGTCTGTCTGTGACTCACCAGTGATTCGGATTGGGACCGGGCACAGAGCAGTCGATTCGGGCCTAGCAGGTGACAGGCTTAGGTAGAGTACAAGGCAGAGTCAAGCTGGTGCAATAAACACAGAGCGACGGGTTCAGTAGAACAGAGAGGTTTGGCTGGTCTGGCCCTCCAGCTGCTGTGAAGCTTGCTCAGGGGAACTCCAGGACAAGATGGTTCCGTTCAGGGTCTGCGGAGAGTGGTAGGTCCTGGTCCACAGCAAAGGTCACTCCCGATGTGCCCTGGCATGGGTAGGGGACAGACCTTCTTTCTGCCTTTTGACAGCTCCTTCTTCACCTCAGGCTGAGGGCTTGGAAAGCACAACTTTCACAAAGGAAATCCAGTGAGTTCTTAGGTGAATCTTCGTGTCTTGATAGGATTCAAGAGGATCTGAGAGAATCTGATGAAGGGGTGGGACACCCCTTCTTTTAAAGGGAAAAGTCCCCAGACAATTTGAGTAAAGCTAGCCTGACTTAGTGGTCCAATCCCTGTTTTTGAACAGAGAGGACTTTGTCCTTCTGATGTCACAACCAAAGTGCTTTGCTCCAGAGGAAATGGAGGGTACAGGAAAGAGAGACAGAGAGAAACAAGTTGGTGGAAGTGTCCTTCCATTGACCAGGGCCTCCTCCAAAGGCCCTTAGAGATGAAGCACCCTGGTGTGAGGCTACTCCTTTTGAATGGTGCTCCTTTGATTGTCTCTGGTGCAGGGTGTTACCTGCCCTCACAAAGAGATTAGAGAATATACCCGGTCCTACAGGTTCCTGTCCTGCCATTTGGCAGTCTCGACCCAGCTGGCACCCTAGTGTGATACTTCTTCTTTTGAATGTGTGTGCTCCTTTGATGCCCAGACTCAGGACAGCTGCCTCTGGTGGAAAGTGTTATCTGCATTCACAAAGAGATCAAAGAAGAGGCCCGGTCCTCCAGGTTCCTGTCCTGCCATTTGGCGACAGAGGCGTAGCCAGGATTGTCTAACAAGTAGGGCCTGAAGCTAATGTAATTGTGCCCACCGCAGTGAAATTAACTTCTGTAAATGCCCACACAGTGCTGATGAGTGGGCATTTACAGATTTTGGGTGGGCCTTGCCCGCTCAGGCCCTACCCTGTCTACGCCTCTGTTTGGCGTTCTCCACCCGGCTGACCAGAATACACACATCACCTTTCACAGCAGAGCTGACTCACAGGAGCTGACACATGTGCGATATCAATTGGATGTGGTAGCCATAATCATAAGTAGTACCATGCACTATGCCTATTCTCAGGCATAGCTTTATTTAGAGTTTACACTGCCACCAGCATGGGTTACTCATGATCATCGTAAATTATATCTAGCATATCTCAAATGCTGCCACTGCGTGGCAGAAACTTGGCTGGCGCTGTGGCCGGCAAGTGGGCATCATGTGACCTTTGAATCTGCTCTACGCCATGAGCCAAGCATGTGCTGCAGATTAGGCTACTGATGCAGCAGGGCTAAAGTACACTATGCTTTTGGCATGGAGCTGAGGAAAAGGGGAATCTGGTCGGCAGATTACCCTTTTGGAGATTGAATTACACACATAATTTTATGTATTAACAAAAATAAAAGATGGCAATTGTACACACTGTGTACATTCTAAAATGTGACACAGCATGCTCAGGTATTGATTTAAAAAACAGGACATTTATCAAAGGGGACCCATAATGTGAAAGATACGTCTCGAAGAAAGCACCAATTAAAGTAAAGAAGAGACGAAGAGGGCAATTATAAGGAGGCTTTGAGAAACACTAACATAACTTCCCATTGCACATTTTGCATAAAGCAGTAGAAGGGTGACACTGAGAAATGTAGCAGCTATCATTTATCTTGCAGTGCTGTTCTTGCTATACAAAATATTGGTGTGAGGAAAGACACCCACCACCACTTACTAGACCACTTACTAGACCAGCACAATAATGACGCTTTTTCAGTTTACATAACTACTTCTTTTTATTACATGTATGTTGTTTACTAGCACATATCAACAGCATGTATATACGCAAATGCGAACCCTTACCCACAAACACCTGTTGCAGATATCTGCAACAAGTGCTTAACTCACTGAGCTATCTTCTTCAACATGGTAGAATTCAAAGTTATCAACTTTTATTTCAACTTTGATTATTGCATTTTATTTTTACATTCCCCAAAGAAAGATGGAATTGCCACAAAGGCTGTGCTGTAGTGAATGCACCACAAACTGGGCATTTAGAGGTTCAGTGGATCTGATCTGAACTTGATTGCAATACCACATCAACACATTAGGCATTATCATGGTGTGTTTAAGTCTTTCAAAAAGTGCAACAACTTTTCTGGCGGGTAGTCAGGTGGGGGCCCCTACCATAGTGCAAAATCTCAGTGTATGCAGACAAATAGATCCCACTTGTCCTGCCTGTTATCACTCTTATTTTGTTGACAGCCATCACCTTAGCTAAAGACTAGGGTATGGATGCCAGCCCTGCACCAGAGATGAACTGTAACAGTATTGCTGAAAAACGCACACTAGCAGAGGTAAGGGTGTTAGTGGTTTTTGTTTTTCAAAATGCCAACATTGAGCGTCAGGGACTAAGGTGAGATTGCAACCAATGTCTGTTTATTCTAATGTGTACACCCCCTCCTACAACAGTTCAACACACACATAATTTTCAGAAAAACATTCTCAACAAAAGCCTTCACACACCCCAACATGTATTGTACATTGGGTCAACATCATTTCCATTACTATTACTTTCCTGTTACATCTGGGGATGCGGCCTATGTGTCACCTACTTTTGTTTTCTCTTGGTGACACAGGCTCCATGGAGGTTACGCCAGCAAATAACAACTGCAAAACATATGTGCCATGGCTTAGAAGTAGCCCAGTATCTGACTGAGATTGCAGGTTCCCGGCCTATGTGTGTTCCAAGTGCAACTCTTGGTACAACTCTGACCTAGTCACCCTCAAACGCAAGGGCAGGGTGGCTGAGAGGAAGTGGAGGGCAACAGGTGCTCCCTCTGACAAACTGGCCAGGTGCCTGCTCCAAAGGCAGTACAGACTATGTGTCCTTGCCAAGAACAGAGCACACATCCAAGCCCACTTCTCTGCGGCATCTAACAACTCGGTCGAACACTTCAAAATCTGCAAGGAGCGAGCCAATCCTGCTGCAATCTTAACCTCTTCTCTTCCCTCCCAGACCCTCTGTACGGCTTTGGCTTCTCATTTCATCACTAAAACTCAGGACATCCTGTCCATCCTCTCTTCCTCTTCCTCCTCCTCCTCCTCCACTCCTGGCCTGCCTGTGGCTGCCTCTCCTCCTACCTTCTCTTCCTTTCCCTTTTTCACCCCTGACAACGTTTCTAGACAAGTCCTATCTATGAAAGTCTTGTCGAAACAGGTTCTTCCCTGTTCATCTAGATCCATTAAGGACCACATCGACAGCCTTGCTCAAGCCTTAGCCGATTTCTGTGATCATTCTTTTGCCACTGGAACCTTCCCCTCCCCCTTAAGCACTCCCTCCTAAATAAGCCCTCTGCCGATCCTTCCTCTCCAGCTAACTACCGCCTGATCTCCATCACTCCTTTCCTGGGCAAACTCTTGGAAAAGCTGGCAATCTTCTAGCTTAATCTCCACACTGAAACTGTTGGTTGTCTCTATGACCACCAGTCTGGCTTCGGAGCAGCCAGAAGCATGGAAACTGCTCTCCTGAACATCTGTAAAGACCTGCTCTCTAACCCCAACTTTAACCATCCATCTGTCCTCATTCTCGTCAATCTTTCTTCTGCTTTTGATATGGTCAACTATGCCATCCTGCTCAATCGCCTCCCTGATAACCTGGGTGTCACTGATCAGGCCCTGGCCTGGCTGACCTCCTTTCTCACTGATCGACACCCTCAAGTCCAGTTGGGGTATTTCCTCTCTTCTATCTCTCTCTCTACCTGTGGTGTTCCCCATGGGTCCAACCTTTCTCCCTGGCTGTTCAACTAATACCTGGCACCTCTTGCCCACCACATTGCTGCTCTCTGCTCCAACTTTCAGTGTTATGTGAATAACACCTGGCTCTCTTTCAGACTCCTCTCGGCCGCCATTTCTCCTTCTCTCATTCCAGACTGTATGTTAGCAATTCAGGAGTGGCGTGCCACTAATGATCTCTGCCGTAATGCCACTAAGACAGAGATCCTACTCATTGGTACACCAGCTCCCTCCTTTACTCTCTCTCTCTGACTGCCCACTCAGGGCCCTCTTCCTGTCCTACCTGTGAGGCTAAGAACCTTGGGGTCATTTTCAACTCCACTCTCTCCTTCTCTCCTCACATCTCCAACATCTCTAAGAAGTCAAACTATCAGCTGCACCTCCTCAGAGGTATTCTTCCTTTCCTCACTTTCCCCCAGAAGCTCACTGTCTCCAGAGCTCTGGTCCTCTCTAGGCTGAACTAGTTCAACAGCCTCTTTCTAATTCTTCCTGCCTCTACTCTCCGTCCTCTATAACTTATCCAGAACAGGACTGCAAGACTTGTCCTTGGCCTCAGGCCCAGGGATTGTATCTCTCCATCTCTGAAATGTCTTCATTGGCTCCCATTGGCAGCAAGGATCAAGTTCAAGACCCTCTGCATCGTCCACAAGGCTTTCTGGGGCCTGTGACTGCACTACCTCCAACTCTTTCATCCAAGGCATCTCCCTTCTCGAGCACTCGACTCATCCACCTCCAACTGTCTGAGGGTCAGTCGCTTTTCTAAGCAGAGAGTTGGGGGCAGATCTCTATCTTCGGCTAGGGCCTCCCTCTGGAGTAGCCACCCTGCCTCTCTGAAACTTGAGCAGAACCACCTCCGGTTCCGGAAGCAACTCAAGACCTTCCTCTTCGCTACCTCGTTCTCTCTTTCTCTCCCCTGCTGATGACCTGTCTGCTCCATGCACTGGTCACCTGGCCACCCTCTAAACTTGGGCCCAGGTCCCTGCATATCCAGTTGCACCTCATACTGCCTCTTGGCTCCACCAGTACTTGTGGTCTGTATCTGTAACCCTACAGTCCACTCTCTCTGCACATATGAGCCACCTGTTGGCTGCACTTTCTTATTTACCTGCAATGAGCAACCTGCTAGGTGCACTTTTTGACTACCGGCACTTCTCCAGTCCCCTTCCACTTCCCTGCACTTGCGCGATCTGAATGACACAAGGCCTAGTAAGATTGTTGATTTGTCCTCCCTCTGTTTCCCCCTCCTTGTCTTGTTGCACCTAGAAACACTTGTGTACAGGCGCATTATAAATGCCATATCATATCATATCAATGCGCTATACAAGCAATAGGACAAAGGGGCTCAATACCGTCTCCGCTGCCCGATATCCCGATATTACTGGGATATTATGGGTGGTGGCGATGCTCATAAATCCCAACCCCCATGGAGTCCCATAGGACTCCGTGGGATGGGGATACTGTAATCACAGGCATGGGTAACACCGGTACCGGTGATTGCAGCAATTGTCTGCCGGTAGGGGCCTGAACTACCAGCAGGCCAGGCCTTCTGGTAGATCACAGCCCCTACCGGCAGACTTGGAGTTTGCCTGTCTGGAAAGATGCTGGTACACATTGTTACTGGCACCTTATTTCCAGACCAGCAAACTCATAATGAGCCCCAAATACATGATTTAGCTCTTACAGCATGCTGTGTGAAAACTATACTCAGTTGCTCTCAGAATTGTTGCCCTTTCTGGCTATACATCCTTACTTTCTGAAATCATATACTTATTTACAGACTCTGTGGATCTAGGAGCCCCTTCACTGTATGCCCTACAGAATCAGGGGGAGAGGAGGGCTGCCATGCCAGAAATACTTTCCACTAAAGTGAGGACTTGCCAATGACCTCCTCAGGCTGCCACCCCAATGGGACGACCACATTTGTTCCTCAGACAAGCTTTTTTTTAAATCTATGAGTCATGTTATTTTGGGCACTTTAATCTAACCTGGTGCCTAAGTAATTAGGGGTTTCAATGCTCAGCTAAACGGTACCCATTTTATTCACCTCTGAAAGGATGAAAGACTGAGTCGGCCCTGATGGGGTTCAGAAATGGTGTCCTGCAGGTTACTGAGTTTAGCACCCCATTTATTTTTCCTTTAACTTTGTGTATATTTTTTGTACTCTGAGCAGGTTATTGCAAATCCAATGTAATATAAAAGGTGAATTGTTACTGCCCGTCTCCTGTATCAAAGCTGATATTTTAGATAGATGGTGGCAGGGCTCCCCCAAACACGAGCTACCGCGTGCATAACAATCTGGCCTGGGGTCTGTGGAGACCAAATTAGAGAATTCTAGAAGTAATGGGATGATATTAACACACGGCAGCACAGCAGCTGGTGCCTACAGGTTCACATCACATTCCACATAGTTGCCTTTTTAGAAATGGCAAAATGCAGAGATTGGTCCAGAATAACGCCATGCTGATCAGGTACTGAAGCTAGGATTTAAATCCAAGTGTCTGCACGCTCAGTAATGTGGACACTAGGCCACACATCCCAATTGTCATCACTGGGACTTAGCTGCAGATGCCAGAAGTGCTATGCAAATAATAACCTACAACACAACACATGAGGAACCCCCACCCTGCTAGGCCGCCATGCCCTGCGAAGTCCAGGGCAGTTTCTCTAACTGGCACCTATGAGGGGTCCGAAATGTGAGGCGGACAACTTCATAAAGGTTTTTCACAAGATGCCATTTTAGTAACTCATAAGCGTTTGACAAACGCCTCACTATCCTCAACCTAAAGAGGATTTCTCTGCCTATCAAAATAAACTAAAGGAAAACACTCTAATAAAAGGAATCTGTCCCTCACCCTTATGCATACATCAAACTCAGGGAATATATGGCAATTCAAATATAAGACAAATAACAGTTATGTTCAACAGAAACCTAATAACTGTGTATCCTTGCAACCCCAAGTTGGATCCCCTTCCCCAGATTCAAAGCAGGATTTTCAATAAAAAGGTCAAATAAGAAGGTTTTTGTAACCAAGTTCTTTTTTTTAAAAACCTTTACTTTTAGCTGACGAATATAGTATATCAAAGACATAAGTCAGAGTTCAACATTCATGAATTTGTATGTATAACACCTAGTTGTGTTCAATGAGTTCTGAATACACTGCTTTCCTGGTCGGACCAGCTTGAGTCTTCCTCTGCCCCATCCCAATCATCATTAAGATAACGTCTTAAGGGTCCCCCATGTCTTTTGGTCTGCAGGTAGCCGACAACCCTCTTACATAGTTCTCTTTGTTTTCCTTTACAAATATTAGATCTTTAAGCCACGCTTGCGATGTAGTGCCGATTTTTGCTTTCCAATTTTTACGTATGTTCCTTTTGGCCACTGCGCCGGCAAAGAGTCTACGGGTTTTGATAGGAACCTTGCCTATGTCCCCCAATAAGTACTTCAGTGGGGTGGCCAATATATGTATGTCAAGTATATTGTCCAGGATTGCGGCTACTTCTTCCCAGAAGTGTCTGACTGGGGGGGCAATCCCAATGTAAAGGTATTGAATTCGCTGCTGGAGCGTTGTATTTAGGGGAGGCCATTTGTTTTGAGGGGTCGAATTTATTTAATTTGCCGAGGGTGATATGTAGATGATTCAGTATCTTGAACTAAATTAGTCTAAAATTGGCGCTTATGGATATGGATTTAGTGTAGTAACAGTATTTTGCCCATTGTTGGTCTTCTATTGCCCAAATCCTGTCCCCATCTCATCTTCATCTTGTTTTTGGATGGAGTATGCACTGGCACCACTTTGTATAGCCTAGAAATGTTACCTGTGACGCCCTCATGGGTCAGGACTTCCGATAGAAACTGGTGTGGGGTTGGTGCACCCGGGAATGATGGTCATTTTATTCTACACGCTGCCTTTAGACGATGGTACTGTAACACTGTAGTGAGGCCCACTCCCACCTTGTCCTGAACCTCTTCCAGTGTCACAAACCTCCCATTCAGTTTTAGGTCTCCCAGTCGCATTTCTTTCCCCTGGTCCCACTTCCTCTGTACTGCCTTATCTAATGTGGGTTCGATGTCGGGGTAGTGCCAGAGAGGGGTGTGGGCCAATACAAGTCTGTGCAATTCGCCCTGCTATATATTTTAGACCAGGCTCGTACTGTGGAGCTCAGCAGATCTACCTCTCCCATATCCTTTTTGGGCTTAGCAAATATCATGGACTGCAGCTTTATGGGGGCAGCCTAGAACTTCTCTGCTTGTACGTGGGCATAGTGCTGTGTAGAACCTGCCCAATATTTCGCGAAGTGCACCTGTGCAGTGTAGTATTAGAGCAAATAATCTGGGGCTGCTATTCCACCTGTATCATACCTCTCACACATTTTGAACCATTGGAGTCTTATCATGCCTCCTCCCCACACGTAATTAGAGGTCAGCTTCTGTAATTTCTCGAAGAATTGCCGACCAGGCCAGATTGGGATGTTGCTAAATAAATATATCGGCTTTGGCACCACCACCATTTTGAGTAGGGCTACTCAACCATACATGGATATCGGGAGTTCGTCCCAGACCTTTAACTTGGGTTCAAGGAGTGTAAGATACGGTTCGTAATTAGTGGCGTATAGGGTGTGCCTGTCTGTTGCCATGATAATACCTAGGGACCGTGCTGAATTAGGAGACCAGCGGAATTGGGCACTGGCTTCTGATTGTGTTGTGGTATGTGTTAGGGAAATGATTTCTGATTTGGTCCGATTCATTTTGTACCCTGAGTATTTTGCAAATTAATTTATTTCTTGCATCACTGGGGGTAAGCTGGCCTCCGGGTCCCTTATGTATAGCATGGTGTCATCGGCATACAGTGAGATGAATTGTGGGGGTCCCCTGATGCGGATTCCCCTCCAAACGTGTTTATGCCTCAATCTCGCTGCCATGCCTTCTATGCTGAGTGCAAACATGAGAGTGGGGAGTGGGCAGCCCTGTCGTGTGCCTCTGTGTAATCCAAACCCTTCAGATAAGGTATGATTAGCTCTGATTTTGCCCATAGGCTCTTTATATAGTAGTCATATATAGCTCAGGAATCCCGACCTGAAACCAATCTTATCTAGAATGGCATACATATATCTCCACGATACAGAATCAAATGCTTTTTCCGCATCTAGGGTGACCACCACTGTTTTTGCCGCAGGGTCTAGTTGTGAAGGGATAGCGAAGAACCTTCTAAGGTTCAAAGCAGTAGATCAGGTAGGGATGAACCTTGATTGGTCCGGATGTATTAATTTATTCATATAGGATAGTAAGCGGTTGGCTATTGCTTTGGCAAAAACCTTGGTATCCACATTCATCAGGGATAGAGGACGGTAGGACGTGGGTTCATGTGGGGGCTTATGTGGCTTGAGGAGGACCGTTATTATGGCCTCCTTCATGGAGTCTGGTAGAGCTCCATTCCCCAAGGCTTCGTCCCATACTTCAAGTAATTTGGTGGCAGGTTCCGCAGTGAAGGTCTTGTAGAGGTCTACTGAAAGACTGTCTGAGCCGGGCATTTTACCCGCTTGTAAGTCCTTAGTGGCTTGTCCAATCTCCTCCACATTTAATGGGAGGTCTAGTGCCTCTCTGTCTATGGGGTCCAGACTGGGTAGCGGGAATGAGTGCATGTAGTTCTGGAGCTCCTCCTCCGATACTATACCTGCGTTTGTATACAGTTTAGTATAGAACTTTAAGGACACCTCATTTACCTTGTGGGCATCAGTGTGTACTAAACCGTTTGAGTTGATTATGCATGTGATCTGCCTCGTCCCTTGTTCGGATTGAATCAGATCGGCCATGGTTCTGCTCGCCTTGTTTCCCTCACCATACCTTCTGGCCCTTATTGGCTGTGTCATGTAAAATATTTCTCGTTCTCCTAGAGCCTTAAATTTAGATAGTTGGTCCTGTAGTGGTTTCAGTCTATCAATCCCCGTAGCCCATGGATATGCATTTTCCAGTTCTTTTAGTAAATGCTCGGTTTGGTTTAGATCCTCCCTGATTTCTCTAAGGGTACCTTATGAACATGACATTAGGTGCCCCCCTCAGCCAGACTTTAAAAGTTTCCCAGACTGTGCTGATCGACTTTACTGATCCAGTGTTGCAGTCAAAGAAATCCACTATGTCCGATCTTAAAGGTTCTATTACTGATTCATCCTTCAATAATGCTGGAGGCATTCGCCAGGATAGTGGGCGTTGCTCTGTATCTACCAACTGTAGTTTTAGTAGGACTGGTGAATGGTCGGACATTTTGCGGGGGAGAATGGCACAGTCTCTCATGGTTGGGATGTATTCAGGCGAGCACAAACAATAGTCGATTCGGGAGCTGGACCCGTGCACGAACAAATGGAAAGTATATTTCTGCAGGTCTGGATGTAGCTCTCTCCAGGAATCCACAAGAGGTTGTGTGGTCGTGGCCTGGAGCATGGTCAGTGCCAACTTGGTATGAGTTCTGTGTCCCTTGGACGACCGGTCTTTAGAAGGGTCGAGGATAGTATTAAGGTCACCCCCCCCCCCATATTATTTTGGCTTCCCCTGTTGGTGCGATGAGTGCCAAAACCTGTGAATAGAATTCAGGGGAATTTGTGTTAGGCCCGTATGTGTTAATTAAAATGAGTTCTTGGTTTTGTATAGTTCCCCATATGATCACATATCTGCCATCCGCGTCCACTCTTGATCTGGTCAGCTGAAAGCCTGTGCGTTGATGTATGATCGTTAGTACCCCTCTGGCTTGCGAGGAGTAGTCTGTTGCGATTCGATGTTGGCCCCAGTTACGGGCAAACGACTCAGGAACTCTTTTTACCGCATGGGTTTCTTGTAGGAAGTGACTATCAATTTTATGTCTGTTGGCACAGGCCAGAGTTTTCATAGCTTTTATGGGATTGGCTAGACCTCTAATGTTCCAGGTTAAGAGCCTAACACCCTGAGTCTTCCTGGAAGCAGCCATTTGTGGTGGGTATCCTCGGCAGTCATGCACTCAGGTTTGGTCTGAACTCTTACGAATAGTGTATTCGTCAATCTTTTTAAAGAAACATTCTACCCCCCAACTTCCCCATCTGTTGCTGTATGCGTGTTCTCGGCGAGCCACGTTGCTCTGTCTTTCCCCTTCTACGGGTAGGCAACTGGCCTGAACCCCTCTCCTAATCCCCCTAACTGGACACAACTTTTGCAACTGTGGCTCTGTGTGATCATTTCCATATTATTCAGATCCGTTCAGCACTGGGAGTTTCTGCGCTAGCTTTGGCGAATCCGGGGATATGAAGATTGTGGTCTACAATAGGATTCTCCGTGCCTAGTCAGGTATTGGGTTTTGTCGGATGTTCCTTACTGTTTGGGGGCAGCGGAATGTTTCTCTATGTATCCCATGGCTTCTTCGGGTGTCTCAAAGAAGTGTGCTCCTCCAGAGTGTTGCAGGCGGAGCTTCACCAGGAATAACATGGTGTATGGTCTTGATCTTGCCCTGAGTGCTCTTTTGACTTGGTCCAACGTGTAGCGCGTTTCCTGGACTCCATTGGCGAAGTCGGGGTATATGTGAACCCTTTCAGAGTCGTATGTTAGTGTTCCTTTTTCTCGGGACAGGCGGAGGATCAGGTCTTTATCCATGTAGTTAAGTAAATGCGCGATGATCGTGCGCAGAGGTGCTCCAGGTTTGGGCTGTGGGGTGAGGGATCTGTGTACCCTCTCGACAAGAAACTGTTGGGAGAACTGGGTCTCCGGGAACAAAGAGAGTATCACTTCTTCCAGAAAGTTTTCCATTGGCACGTTTAGGTTTTTTTTCTGCCGGGCCCACCACTCTGATATTATTCCATCGTGATCTTGATTCTAGGTCCTCGCACTTGGACTAGACCAGTTTCAGACTCTTCTTTATGTCCTCGATATCCTTCCCTTGTGTAGTTGATGCATCTTCCACTACTCCTATTCTTGTCTCGGTTTCAGTGACCCTCACGTTTATTTTCTGAATGTCGGCCCTGATTGACAATATATTACTTCCAATATCATCCAGCCTGCTGTTTACCACAGCAAATCTGGCCTGTAATGCTCTCATATAGGGGTCGGAATCACTTTCTGCTGGGGTTGGGACAGTTGAAAAGTTCATCTGTGGGGCCACTGCGTCTTCCATGTTCACGTTGGTGAAATCATCCATGGGGCCTTTCCTGTGTCCCTTGTTGCCTGTACTCATGGCCCGGGTCACCCGTGTAAAGCGTTCAGTTATGTGTATGGTGCCCCCGAATGTTCTTGGGGCCGATTCCTCCATATGCTTTGGTTGTCGTGAAACAGGTATGTGTCTGGGAGGATCAAGTTGCTTATGTAAAAGGCGAGGTGCACCTTTAGCCTTCTCGTGCTACGATGGGAGGTTAGATTGACTCGTATTGTAGCCTGGGCATGAGTTTCCTTTTTATTCAGCTTAATTGGGCGGGTGGGACTTGTGTTTATTCAACTGTTGCTTGTTGCCTTATGTAGTGCAGATATCTCTTGTGTGTTTATTTCAACTGCACCCTCACTATCATGCTCCGTCGGGGCTCTCTGATCACTCAGTCTCGGGATCTATCCAACTATGTGACGGTAGCTGTTGCACTTTGCGCCTCCACTGCATGTACTTATGCTCCAGTACAGTCTGGAGCTTGTCTCAAGGACCCTCAGAGTAGCTCGAGATTATGTGGTTAGTCAAATCTTTGGCATCAGAAAAGCACTCTGCGCCCAAGATCTCCTGTTACACTCTGGAGCTGTGTCGCACACTGTGCGTCTGCTCCAGCCTTTGAGGGACCATCCACCTGCCTCTCCTTGCACTTTTTGTATGTTTTTTCCCAGGGGTCCGCCGGGGCTGTGCAGATTGCGTATATTTTGTGATGAGCCCTGTATCCGTGAGGCTCCGGTCCCAGCCACCCCGGGGACCGCGTATGATTGGCAATGCAGTCTCCCCACGTACCTTATTCGAACGTTATCAGGTCCTGGCTCAGTGCGCAGCCTCCCTCTACCCCGACTGGGCACACCGCTCGCCCACAGCGCACACAGCGGTCCGCTGGGGCAGGGGGCCCCACTTTGTCAGCAGGTTGGTCTGGAGGGCTCCGGTCCTCTGTCCAGCCAGCGGCCCAGCGAGTCCCCAGTTGCTCCTGCCTTGCTCCATATGCACTTGCTGCCTGTCAGCTTCTCCCCGCCGTCTCGCTTAACGTTGTGCTCCACAGAGATCTTGGGTGTTTGGCACCTGCACCTCCGGAGCTCGTCCCCTGCAGCTGGGAACTCGTAGTCGGTTACTTAGCCGAACCGCGGCTGGGGGCAGTGCAGAAAGCTGCTTTCTCCTGTTCTCCGCCACACACCAGTGCTGCACTCGGCTCATTTTCCACAGTCGTTTGCAGGGGTAAGATGTTTGAAATTGCCAATGAGTGGCTCCTCCAACGCTCCTGACCCTCTGCCGCTGAGATCTGGCTCAATCTTACACCAAGAACATCCCCCGGTCCGCAGGATATATCTTGCAGGATATATCTTACAGGATTTTTTTTTTACTAGCACAGCTCTGTATCTAGGCGGCCACACTTGATGTCGTCCAACAGCCTGGTAACCAAGTTCTGATCATAAAGTTCTTCTTGCTCCAAAAGTCTTTCACTTGGACTTTAACCAACAGTTCAACCAGACAATGGGCCTCATTACAACTCAGGCGGTAAGGGGTTTACGGCGCCGTAAACAGCGCCGACCCTTACCGCCTGAGTACGAGGTCCCTTAGCGCCATGGCGGATTTAACACCTGCTTTTTGCAGGTGTTAAAATCCATGGCGCTAAGGGACCATGGAGTTAATTACGCCACCGTAATTTACGGTGGCGTAATTAACGCCTTCCCCACTCCCATTATGCCCTATGGGGCAAAAATGGGAATGGGGAAGGGTAAATGGGGATTGGGGACTTACCGCCCCGCCAAACTCGGAATGGGGCGGTAAGTCCGCCAACCACCATGGCGTAAACGTAGTTTACGCCATGGTGGTAAAGTCACGGCCCAGGCGGTAACTTACCGCCTGGGTCGTAATGAGGCCCAATAAGTCTTTATCTCTCTACTTGTAGAAAAGAGTTCAACACAAATTCTTCTTCTAAGAAACGAAAACACTTTCACAATTCTTCTGAATCAACAGCAATGTTTTGTCAGGATGATTCCACCACAAATCCTGAAACACTTTAGTGGGCTTGCCACTTCTCCTTCTCCACAACCTTCAACCACAATCCTGTACTTCATTGATTTCTTCCTAGTCCACTAACCTCCCAGGGCTACCACTAAAAGGTCCCTTTCCTGGTATACTTATCCGCCAGGACAAAATCTCAGAACACTACTAAAAGTACTATTTGGTAAGCTCTACTTCAAACCTTTTGGATAAGTCTTTGGGCCTCATTACAAACCCTGGCGTTAAGGGGTTAACGGCGCCGTAAAAGGCTGCGGCGCCGTTAAACCCTTAACGCCAGATTCAGACTTTAACGCCTGCTTTTTGCAGGCGTTAAAGTCCAAGGCGCTAAACGACCTTGGTGCTAATTACGGCACCGTAATTTATGGTGCCGTAATTAGCGCCTTCCCCATCCCCATTGAGCACTATGGGGCAAAAATGGGAATGGGGAAGGGGCAATGGTGAATGGGGATTTACCGCCCCGCCAACCTTGGAATGGGGCGGTAAATCTGCCATCCACCATGGCGGAATCTGGCATGGACCATGGTGCTAATAGCACCATGGTCCTACGCCAGGGTTGTAATGAGGGCCACTGGGCCTCATTACAACCCAGGCGTTAAGGGTTTAACGGCGCCGTCGGCGCCGTTAACCCTTAACGCCTGATTACCATTTTAACGCCTGCTTTTAGCAGGCGTTAAAATGCGAGGCGCTAACCCGCCTTGGTGCTAATTACGGCACCGTAATTTACGGTGCCGTAATTAGCGCCTTCCCCACTCCCATTATGCCCTATGGGGCAAAAATGGGAATGGGGAAGGGTAAATGGGGAATGGGGATTTACCGCCCCACTCACCTTGGAATGGGGCGGTAAATCCGCCATCCACCATGGTGTAAACGGAGTTTACACCATGGTGGTAAAGTAGGGAACTTACCGCCTGGGTTGTAATGAGGCCCACTGACTTTCAACAACATAATGGCCCTCATTACAAGTCAGGCGGTGGACCATGGTGCTATTAGCCCCATGGTCCATGCCGGATTCCGCCATGGTGGATGGCGGAATTACCGCCCCATTCCAAGGTGAGTGGGGTGGTAATTCCCCATTCACCATTTGCCCTTCCCCATTCTCATTTTTGCCCCATAGGGCATAATGGGGATGGGGAAGGCGCTAATTACGGCACCCTAAATTACAGTGCCGTAATTAGCACCAAGGTCGCTTAGCGCCTTGGACTTTAACGCCTGCAAAAAGCAGGCGTTAAAGTGTGAATCAGGCGTTAAGGGTTAACGGCGCCGACGGCGCCGTTAAACCCTTAACGCTTGACTTGTAATGAGGACCAAACATTCACAACTCCTTCTAGGAAAACATGATACACATTAGTTCTGTTTGTTCCACTATTGTATTTTCCACTTGCAATGCAGGTTATGCCTCTCTCCTCCTTGATACGCTCTATCAAGAGGGCTTATCACCTGCTACCTTTGTTTTCCCACTTTCACAACAAATACCTGCTGACAGTGGGCCTCATTACGACCCTGGCGTTAAGGGTTTAACGGCGCCGTAAAAGGTATCGGCGCCGTTAAACCCTTAACGCCTGATTACGAGGTCCCTTTGCGGGACCCGACCTTAACAGCTGGTTTTTCCAGCCGTTAAAGTAGGGACCCGCAAAGGGACTTTGGTGCTAATAACGGTACCGCAATTTGCGGTACCGTTATTAGCGCCTTCCCCATTCCCATTGAGCCCTATGGGGCAAAAATGGGAATGGGGAAAGGCCATGACGGCATGGGGAATTACCGCCCCACCAACCTCGGAATGGGGTGGTAATCCCCCATTCCGCCATAGCAGACACCGGACATGGTCCTCCGCCTGGGTCGTAATGAGGCCCACTGTGTGTCCTTCACAGAAGTCCTGTTAAAAACAAGCACTGGCAAAGCCAGCCGTTTTGGCTTGTGTACAAGTATAGGACATTTTCCACGCACTGCTATTAGATGCCCAGCTGCTCGCATTATTTTGCACCTGCTACCATCAATGGACAGTTAATACCACTATGGCTGTGCCTGGCAAGTGCCTTTCACATGTATACACAAAAGCCCAAACTGTTGGCATTGCCAATGCTTCTTATCCCTGTTAGTGGGGCTGTCCGCAATGGCTGGGATGATTAGTAAACGTGCATCGGACTACAGATCTCTCACCCAACTCTCTTAACCAACTCGCACCCACGAAACGGGGGACAGCTAGTAAGTTATACATCGGTAATACAGTTGCATCTGTCCATTTTACTGCCAGCCATTTCCGACCCTTGTGATCATTCCTCCAGGGTGTGTGAGGTGGTTAAGCCTGCCCCTCGGGGTGACATGGTACAGTGTTGGTGCAATGAGGTTGCTGCGTCAGGAAGAGCAATGTGTGACACACAACCACATATATGAATATGTTACAGTAAATAAATAAATAAATGTGATGTGTCTCTTGTACTGGGACCATTCGAGGATCTGTGAGACCCAGTTCTAAACCCCTAGGGTTCCCAGCCCTGAAGAGTGAGAACAGTGTGCTATCAAAGGTTGTAGGCATTACAATCAGAAATATCTTGATTCATGGAATTATTTGCGTGAAAAACGCAGATTTGCGCGCCTTTCTGCCCGAAAATACCCATACTTCAAACAGGGATTTTCGGGCAGAAAGGCGCGCAAATCTGCGTTTTTCACGCAAATAATTCCATGAATCAGGCTGTGGCGCTTAACAACGTCCACTTCACTCTAACTACCAACTTATCAACTTCAGGGGGGACAGGCCTCTAAGTCATTGAAATGGTAAAATGCAACTTCATCACAGATATCAGCAGCACGCGTTTAACCCTTGAGCTACCTGACCAGACTCAAGGAGATTCTTTGTTTCATGTTAATGTACTATGGCCTTAGAGTGTTGTTGTTTTTTTTTACTGCTAGATATAAACCTAGATATAAACGTCAAAATGCTCCTATTCTCTGCCCCAGATAAACCCAGTAATAAGGTCCATCCGCCCTTCTCCCCCGCGCAGGCTGCCAGTCCCGCAATCATGTGCCCAGATAGCTACATCCTCTACTTCCTAACGAGGAGCGCCCCCCACGCCACACGTGCCGGGCTCGGCTGCGGCAGGTGTCTGGATTAATTACACTTGCAGCCGCATTTCCGGCCATTACATGTTGTTCAAAGCCTGTCGCCCTTTTCACCTCTCGGAATATCGCCACCTGCAACTAAATCGCAGGATGCGCCCATTCTTCACATCTGTAATTCAATTACTAATTTGTGTCTCTCTGTTATCTCGACCCCAGGAAGACATGCGCGGTAGCCCACCTTTAATTTGCAGGCTCCCAGTTCAAAGAAAAGTCTTTAATGAATGTATTGACCTGCCACTTCCACTAATTATTTATAGCTGGAGATATTAATTTAGCAGTGTGTATCTGGACATAGGATATCAGGTACATAATCTGTACTATTTACATGGATAACAGTTTAAAAGTGCATATTACCAGGTGTAATAAAAAAACCGAGCATTTATGTTTTTTGGAATACAAATGCATATTGTTTTAATCAATGGACAGCGATAGGGCTGGAATAACAGCTGAGTCTTGTTAATGAATGATGGGGGATATTTATATAGCTCCCTTCTTCCATGTACATGACCTTGTGGCGCTGGTGATTTCTTGAGCTAGGGCCAATGTACTGAATTGTCAAAAGATGTCCTGCTCCCACCCAAGGGTTAGGAAGTTGCCATACCAGAGAGCTCTCTCCGTATCCTACATGTATGCACATGTAGGAGTCAGAGAGAGCCCATTGATCTGTAAACGGTCTCTGTGTGGTCATTGGGGTGGGTGATCATGGCAGCGGGTTGGGTACATAAAAGCATGCCTCTTCACCTACTTATTTATTTTTTATTTATTTATTTCGCATTGGGAAAGCGCGCCTAACCCTTTGGTATCTGGGCGCTGGAGTTACAAGGTAAGACAATTTACAGGTGTTACCATGAGGCAACCAGATATAGACATATGATATACAGGTAATACATTTGAAGAATTTACAAATTGTACAGTTGCAGGGAGATGCAGTTAGGATATTTTACAGATGTTGCCCAGAGGCATACGGATAAAAACATGTAGTTATAAATAGCAGATTTACAGATTTACAATATTTACAGTTGCAGTATACCATTTACAGTATAGAAGTTCTCAGCTAGGTCGTATGTGCAATACAGTAGGTATGCAGTGTGGCTCCAATGTGAAGTATTATCTGTTGGATGTATGTAAGGAGCCAGGTTTTGAGTTTTCTGCGGAATGAGGAATGGGAGGGGTCATCTCTAGTGGCTTGGGGGAGGGCGTTCCATCCTTTTGCTGCTACTACTGGGAAGCAGCGTCCCTCAACTTTGGCTCTTTTGAATTTGGGCACAGTGAGAAGGTAGGCTGAGGCAGAGCGTGTAATCTTGGTAGTTTGGGTTGGGGTGAACAGGTGGGTGAGATATTTAGGTGTTGTGTTGGTGAGGCATTTATGGGTGATCGCCACCGTTTTGAATCTGATTCTGTCCTGAATCGACAGCCAGGGTACTTTGCGTCTAGTATCGGAAATATGCTCTCATCTAGGGATGTTTAAGGTGGCCCATAGGGCATTATTTTGCGTGACCTGAAGTTTTTTGATACTGCTGGTCCCTGTGCCAGCAGGGAGAATGTTACAATAGTCGAGTTTCGACAGGATGAGGGCTCTAGCTAAGGTCAGGCAGCTGTCAGTCAACAGGTAGGGTCTACATGTGTTGATAAGCTTGGCAGTGTAGGCTGCTGATGAGATAGCTGGGTTGACTTATCTAGTTAAGGTTAAGGAGGAGTCCAGGTACACACCCAAGGCTTTGACTTCATTTGTGACAGTGATAGTATTCGCATCTATTAGGAAGAATTTGTATTTTGGGTCCAGTTTTTTTAGGCGTGTTTGGGTACCAACCTGTAGTAACTCTGTTTTGTCATCGTTTAGACAGAGTTCATGTTGCGCAATCCAAGATTGAATCATCTGGTATATATTGTTGAGTAAGGTGTAGTCTTAATCGTAGTCTCCTGAGAGGTGCTATAGGATCTCTGTGTCATCCACGTAGTTTGTATAGGACACTATGGGCCTCATTACGACCCAGGCGTTAAGGGTTAACGCCGTCGTTAACCCTTAACGCTTATTCTGATTTTAACGGCTGCTTTTAGCAGCCGTTAAAATCCATGGCGCTAACCTGCCATGATGCTAATTACGCCACCGTAATTTATGGTGGCGTAATTAGCGCCTTCCCCACTCCCATTATGCCCTATGGGGCAAAAATGGGAATGGGGAAGGGAAAATGGGAAATGGGGATTTACCGCCCCACTCACCTTGGAAAGGGGCGGTAAATCCGCCATCCACCATGGTGTAAACATAGTTTACACCATGGTGGTAAAGTTGGCGCAATTAGCGCCTGGGTTGTAATGACCCCCTATGAGTTTGTCTAGGCTGTCGAACAGGGCCTTGATAAAAATATGATATAGCGTTGGTGATACACTTGATCCTTGGGGCACAAGACTCTCATTGTGCGCTCTGAGAGGAAAGATTCTATCCAGGTGATGGCTTTCTATGAGAATTGAGCAGCGCTACTGGGCCTCATTACGACCCAGGTGTTAAGGGTTAACGCCGTTGTTAACCCTTAACGCCTATTCTGATTTTAACGGCTGCTTTTAGCAGCCGTTAAAATCCATGGCGCTAACCTGCCATGATGCTAATTACGCCACCGTAATTTATGGTGGCGTAATTAGCGCCTTCCCCACTCCCATTATGCCCTATGGGGCAAAAATGGGAATGGGGAAGGGAAAATGGGAAATGGGGATTTACCGCCCCACTCACCTTGGAATGGGGCGGTAAATCCGCCATCCACCATGGTGTAAACGTAGTTTACACCATGGTGGTAAAGTTAGCGCAATTAGCGCCTGGGTCGTAATGACCCCCACAGTATGTTGTGGTTCGCTAAATCAAAGGCCGCCGAGAGGTCTAGTAGAAATAATATTGCTAGCTTTCAATTGTCGAAGATGGCATCCATTTGATTTTTAAGGTCAAGGAGTGCTGTTTCTGTACCGTGTCTTGGTCGGAAGCCCGATTGGCATAGACAGAGGAGATTGTTTGTTTCTAGGTGTTCCTGAATCTGAACGTAGGCGGCACTGTTGAGGATTTTCAGAAGGAAGGGGACCGTGGTGATGGGGCGATAATTAGTTGGGGTGTTTGGGTCAAGCAAAGGTTTTTTTAGTAGTGGAAGGACCCACACTTCTTTTAGATTCTTGGGTACATCGCTTTACGCATAGGAAATATTAATGAGAGAGGTGATGAATGGGGCAAGTTCTGTGACACAGTCTTTGATGAAAGGGGCACAGCAGATGTCACCATGACATCTAGAAGACTTTAAGCTAGAGATGATCTTGATGACCTCAGTTGTGGTGACTGTACAAAATTCGAATGGAGGAGGGGGGTTTCCTGCGGTCAGGTTGTCGGTGACAGTATCTAGCAAGGTTGCCTTGTCTTTATTGTTGGCAATTTTTGTTTGGAGCATTGATATTTTGTCTAATACGGCATTCTGTATTTTGGTACACCAAGTTTCGTCTTTAAGGCAAGTTTCTGGTGGATTGGTTGGTGACTTGAGTTCCCTCAAGATGGTGCATAGTTCTTTACTGCCAGATTTGGCATTCGCTATTCGCTCTTTGTATGTGACGCTCTTAGCTTGGAGTATGGCTTGCTTACATTGTTTAGCGGCAGGTGATAAATAGATTTGTTATTTTTGGAAGGTGAGGCTTTCCATAGGGATTCTGCGGCGCATTCATTGGATTTTAGATTCTTAAGGTTAGGTGTGAACCATGAGTTGAGATGAGCTGCTGGTTTGTGTTTGCGGTTTTGAGTGGGGAGATTTTGTCGATGACCTGAAGGATAGTAGTTTTATAAAGATCTACCATGGTGGTTGGATTGCTCGGTGAGTGGGTGAACTCTGTGATCGGGCCTAACAATGGGAGCATGTTGGTTCATTGGAGGTTTCTTGTGTTACTTGCAAGAGATGCTGGGGCCAGATTTGGGCCAGTTTTAGGCATGGTATGGTTAGGGATGATGAAGGTGATGATGTTATGGTCTGACCAGGGGCATGGGGAGTTAGCTGTGTAGTAGTCGACACATTCATGTCGGCGAGCCAATCTAGGGTTCAGCCTTTGTCATGTGTAGCCAATTCGATATGCTGGGTAAATCCTTGGGCGACAATTGTGTCTTTTATGACTGTAGCATTGGGGTCTAGGCTGTCTTAGAGGCCAAGGTTAAAGTCACCTAGAATGATGATTCCGGATGAAGGCTTGGTATTCCTTGAGAGGAGGAGAACTAAGTCCTTGTCGAAGGAAAGGAGTGGGCCTGGTGGTCGATATAGGATGTGGATAGTAATAGTAGCAATGTTGGGAGTGGAGAGTTTGAGTGAGAGTAGTTTTCCTGAAGGGAAAGGTTGGTTTGGTGATTCTCTGAGGGACAGACAAGATTTAATGATCAGGGCAACCCTGCCTCCTTTGGCTGTAGTTCTGTCTGTCCTGTATATTGTGTGTGCTTCTGGGATGGCTAGCGCGATTGGTGGGCCTGCTGCAGCGTGCAGCCAAGTTTCTGTGACTGCAGATAGGTCAAGTTGGTTAGTGGTCATGAGGTCGGAGATGTCGAGGGCATGGACTAGAAGTGATCTGGCATTGATAAGTCCACCCTTGATGGCTGTTTCGCTAGTGATAGGTGTCTTAGTAGGAGTGCTGTGCATTAGGGCGGTATCACTAAGGCAAGACATCACATTAGGCTCAGTAGGAGCATTGTGCATTGTATCACTAAGGCTGGGCAGCTCAATAGGAGCATCACTAAGGCTGGGCAGCTCAATAGGTGCATCACTATGGCTAGGCATCTCAATAGGAGTATCACTAAGGCTAGGCAGCTCAATAGGAGCAATATGCATGGTATCAGTAGGGCTGGGCAGCTGAATAGGAGCAATGTGCATTGCATCACTAAGGCTAGGCAGCGCAGTAGGAGCAATATGCATTGCATCAGTAAGGCTAGGCAGCGCAATAGGAGCAATCTGCATTGTATCAGTAAGGGTAGGCAGCTCAATGGGAGCCATATGCATTGTCTCAGTAAGGCTAGGCAGCCCAATAGGCGCAATATGCGTTGTATCACCAAGGCTGGGCAGCTCAATAGGAGCAATATGCATTGTATCAGTAAGGCTAGGCAGCTCAATAGGAGCAATATGCATTGTAACACTAAGGCACCTGAGAGGTGCAATAGGATCTGCTGTCATCCACGTAGTTTGTATAGGACACTCTGAGTTCGCCTAGGCGGTCGAACAGGGGCTTGGTAAAAATATTATATAGAGTTGGTGATACGCGTGATCCTTGGGGCACACCACAGAGCACTGGGGCTGGGGCCGCATTTGCTAGATTATAGATTGGAGAAGACTCTCATTGTGCGCTCTGAGAGGAAAGATTCTATCCAGGTGATGGCTTTCTACGAGAATTGAGCAGCGCTGGCTAGGTGATGACACAGTATTTTTTGGTTCACTAAGTCAAAGGCCGCAGAGAGGTCTAGTAGAAGTAATATGCTAGGTTTCCATGGTCAATGATGGCATACATTTGATTTTTGAGGTCAAGGAGTGCTGTTTCCGTACCATGTCTAGGTCGGAAGCCTGATTGGCATAGGCCCAGGAGATTGTTTGTTTCTAGGTGTTCTTGAATCTGAAGGTAGGCGGCATGCTCGAGGATTTTGAGAAGGAAGGGCACCGTGGTGATGGGGTGATAATTAGTTGGGGTGTTTGGGTCAAGCAAAGGTTTTTTATAGTAGTGGAAGGACCCACGCTTCTTTTAGATTCTTGGGGACAGTGCTTTGCGCAAAGGAAATATTAATGAGAGAGGTGATGAATGGGGCAAGTTCTGTGACACAATCTTTGATGAAAGGGGCAGGCCAAATGTCACCATGACATCTAGAAGTTTTAAAGCTAGAGATGATCTTGATGACCTCTGTTGTGGTGACTGTACTAAATTCGAATGGAGGAGGGGGGTTTCCTGCGGTCAGGTTGTCGGTGACAGTATCTAGCAAGGTTGCCTTGTCTTTATTGTTGGCAATTTTTGTTTGGAGCATTGATATTTTGTCTAATACGGCATTCTGCATTTTGGTACACCAAGTTTCGTCTTTAAGGCAAGTTTCTGGTGGATTGGTTGGTGACTTGAGTTCCCTCAAGATGGTGAATAGTTCTTTACTGCCAGATTTGGCATTCGCTATTCGCTCTTTGTATGTGACGCTCTTAGCTTGGAGTATGGTTTGCTTATATTGCTTAGCGGCAGTGATAAATAGATTTGTTATTTTTGGAAGGTGCGGCTTTCCATAGGGATTCTGCGGCGCATTTATTGGATTTTAGATTCTTAAGGTTAGGTGTGAACCATGAGTTGAGATGAGCTGCTGGTTTGTGTTTGCGGTTTTGAGTGGGGAGATTTTGTCGATGACCTGAAGGATAGTAGTGTTATAAAGATCTACCATGGTGGTTGGATTGATGGGTGAGCGGGTCAACTCTGTGATTGGACCTTACAATGGGAGCATGTTGGTTCATTGGAGGTTTCTTGTGTTTCTTGCAAGAGATGCTGAGGCCAGATTTGGGGCAGTTTTAGGCATGGTATGGTTAGGGATGATGAAGGTGATAACGTTATGGTCTGACCAGGGGGATGGGGAGTTAGCTGTGATAGTAGTTGACACATTCATGTCGGCGAGCCAATCTAGGGTTCGGCCTTTTGCCATGTGGAGCCAATTCGATATGCTGGGTAAGTCCTTGGGCAGCAATTGTGTTTTGTATGACCGTAGTCTTGGGGTATAGGCTGTGGTAGAGGCCAAGGTTAAAGTCACCTAGAATGATGATTCTGGATGAAGGCTTGGTATTCCTTGAGAGGAGGAGAACTAAGTCCTCATCGAAGAAAAGGATTGGGCCTAGTGGTCTATATAGAATGTGGATAGTAATAGCAGCAATGTTGGGAGTTTAGAGTTTGAGTGAGAGTAGTTCTCCTGAAGGAAAAGGTTGGTTTGGTGATTCTCTGAGGGACAGACGAGATTTAGCCATCAGGGCAACCCCGCCTCCTATGGCTGTAGTTCTGTCTTTCCTGTCTATTATGTATTCCTCTGGTATGGCTAGCACGAGTGGTGAGCCTGCTGCAGCATGCAGCCAACTTTCTGTGACTGCAAATAGGTCAGGTTGGTTAGTGGTTATGAGATCGGAGATGTCTAGGGAATGGGCTAGAAATGATCTTGAGTTGATAAGTGCATTCGGGCGGTATCTCTAAGGCTAGACATCGCATTAGGCTCAGTAGGAGCGTTGTGCATTGTATCACTTAGGCTGGGCAGCTCAATTGGAGCAATATGCATTGTATCACTAAGGCTGGTCAGCTCAATAGGAGCATCACTAAGGCTGGGCAGCTCAAAAGGAGCATCACTATGGCTAGGCAGTTCAATAGGAACATTACTAAGGCTAGGCAGGTCAATAGGAGCAATATGCAAAGTATCAGTAGGGCTGGGCAGCTCAATAGGAGCAATATGTATTGTATCAGTAAGGCTAGGCAGAGCAATGGGAACAATCTGCATTGTATCAGTAAGGCTAGACAGCTTAATAGGAGCAATATGCATTTTATCAGTAAGGCTGGGCCGCTTAATAGGAGCAATATGCACTGTATCAGTAAGGCTGGGCAGCTTAATAGGAGCATCACTAAGGCTAGGCAGCTGAATAGGAGCATCACTAAGGCTGGGCAGCTCAATAGGAGCAATATGCATTGTATCAGTAAGGCTGGGCAGCTTAATAGGAGCATCACTAAGGCTAGGCAGCTCAATAGGAGCATCACTAAGGCTGGGCAGCCCAATAGGAGCAATATGCATTGTATCAGTAAGGCTGGGCAGCTCAATTGTAGCAATATGCATTGTATCACTAAGGCTAGGCAGCTCAATAAGAGCATCACTAAGGCTAGACAGCTCAATAGGAGCATCACTAAGGCTAGGCAGCTCAATTGGAGCAATATGCATTGTATCAGTAAGGCTAGGCAGCCCAATAGGAGCAATATGCATTGTATCAGTAAGGCTAGGCAGCCCAATAGGAGCAATATGCATTGTATCAGTAATGCTGGGCAGCTCAATAGGAGCAATATGCATTGTATCAGTCAGGCTAGGCTGCCCAATAGGAGCAATATGCATTGTATCAATAAGGCTGGGCAGCTCAATAGGAGCAATATGCATTGTATCAGTGAGGCTGGGCAGCTCAATAAGAGCATCACTAAGGCTAGGCAGAGCAATAGGAGCAATCTGCAGTGTATCAATAAGGCTGAGCAGTTCAATAGGAGCAATATGCATTGTATCAGTAAGGCTGGGCAGCTAAATAGGAGCAATATGCATTGTATCAGTAAGGCTGGGCAGCTCAATAGGAGCATCACTGAGGCTAGGCAGCTCAATAGGAGCATCACTAAGGCTGGGCAGCTCAATAGGAGCATCACTAAGGCTAGGCAGCTCAAAAGGAGCATCACTATGGCAAGGCAGTTCAATAGGAACATTACTAAGGCTAGGCAGGTCAATAGGAGCAATATGTATTGTATCGGTAAGGCTAGGCAGAGCAATGGGAGCAATCTGCATTGTATCAGTAAGGCTAGACAGCTTAATAGGAGCAATATGCATTTTATCAGTAAGGCTGGGCCGCTTAATAGGAGCAATATGCACTGTATCAGTAAGGCTGGGCAGCTTAATAGGAGCATCACTAAGGCTAGGCAGCTGAATAGGAGCATCACTAAGGCTGGGCAGCTCAATAGGAGCAATATGCATTGTATCAGTAAGGCTGGGCAGCTTAATAGGAACATCGCTAAGGCTAGGCAGCTCAATAGGAGCATCACTAAGGCTAGGCAGTTCAATAGGAACATTACTAAGGCTAGGCAGGTCAATAGGAGCAATATGCAAAGTATCAGTAGGGCTGGGCAGCTCAATAGGAGCAATATGTATTGTATCAGTAAGGCTGGGCAGAGCAATGGGAGCAATCTGCATTGTATCAGTAAGGCTAGACAGCTTAATAGGAGCAATATGCATTTTATCAGTAAGGCTGGGCCGCTTAATAGGAGCAATATGCACTGTATCAGTAAGGCTGGGCAGCTTAATAGGAGCATCACTAAGGCTAGGCAGCTGAATAGGAGCATCACTAAGGCTGGGCAGCTCAATAGGAGCAATATGCATTGTATCACTAAGGCTGGGCAGCTCAATAGGAGCATCACTAAGGCTGGGCAGCTCAAAAGGAGCATCACTATGGCTAGGCAGTTCAATAGGAACATTACTAAGGCTAGGCAGGTCAATAGGAGCAATATGCAAAGTATCAGTAGGGCTGGGCAGCTCAATAGGAGCAATATGTATTGTATCAGTAAGGCTAGGCAGAGCAATGGGAACAATCTGCATTGTATCAGTAAGGCTAGACAGCTTAATAGGAGCAATATGCATTTTATCAGTAAGGCTGGGCCGCTTAATAGGAGCAATATGCACTGTATCAGTAAGGCTGGGCAGCTTAATAGGAGCATCACTAAGGCTAGGCAGCTGAATAGGAGCATCACTAAGGCTGGGCAGCTCAATAGGAGCAATATGCATTGTATCAGTAAGGCTGGGCAGCTTAATAGGAGCATCACTAAGGCTAGGCAGCTCAATAGGAGCATCACTAAGGCTGGGCAGCCAATAGGAGCAATATGCATTGTATCAGTAAGGCTGGGCAGCTCAATTGTAGCAATATGCATTGTATCACTAAGGCTAGGCAGCTCAATAAGAGCATCACTAAGGCTAGGCAGCTCAATAGGAGCATCACTAAGGCTAGGCAGCTCAATAGGAGCAATATGCATTGTATCAGTAAGGCTAGGCAGCCCAATAGGAGCAATATGCATTGTATCAGTAAGGCTAGGCAGCCCAATAGGAGCAATATGCATTGTATCAGTAATGCTGGGCAGCTCAATAGGAGCAATATGCATTGTATCAGTCAGGCTAGGCTGCCCAATAGGAGCAATATGCATTGTATCAATAAGGCTGGGCAGCTCAATAGGAGCAATATGCATTGTATCAGTGAGGCTGGGCAGCTCAATAAGAGCATCACTAAGGCTAGGCAGAGCAATAGGAGCAATCTGCAGTGTATCAATAAGGCTGAGCAGTTCAATAGGAGCAATATGCATTGTATCAGTAAGGCTGGGCAGCTAAATAGGAGCAATATGCATTGTATCATTAAGGCTGGATAGCTCAATAGGAGCATCACTGAGGCTAGGCAGCTCAATAGGAGCATCACTAAGGCTGGGCAGCTCAATAGGAGCATCACTAAGGCTAGGCAGCTCAAAAGGAGCATCACTATGGCAAGGCAGTTCAATAGGAACATTACTAAGGCTAGGCAGGTCAATAGGAGCAATATGTATTGTATCGATAAGGCTAGGCAGAGCAATGGGAGCAATCTGCATTGTATTAGTAAGGCTAGACAGCTTAATAGGAGCAATATGCATTTTATCAGTAAGGCTGGGCCGCTTAATAGGAGCAATATGCACTGTATCAGTAAGTCTGGGCAGCTTAATAGGAGCATCACTAAGGCTAGGCAGCTCAATAGGAGCATCACTAAGGCTAGGCAGTTCAATAGGAACATTACTAAGGCTAGGCAGGTCAATAGGAGCAATATGCAAAGTATCAGTAGGGCTGGGCAGCTCAATAGGAGCAATATGCATTGTATCAGTAAGGCTGGGCAGCTTAATAGGAACATCGCTAAGGCTAGGCAGCTCAATAGGAGCATCACTAAGGCTAGGCAGTTCAATAGGAACATTACTAAGGCTAGGCAGGTCAATAGGAGCAATATGCAAAGTATCAGTAGGGCTGGGCAGCTCAATAGGAGCAATATGCATTGTATCAGTAAGGCTGGGCAGCTTAATAGGAGCATCACTAAGGCTAGGCAGCTCAATAGGAGCATCACTAAGGCTAGGCAGTTCAATAGGAACATTACTAAGGCTAGGCAGGTCAATAGGAGCAATATGCAAAGTATCAGTAGGGCTGGGCAGCTCAATAGGAGCAATATGCATTGTATCAGTAAGGCTGGGCAGCTTAATAGGAACATCGCTAAGGCTAGGCAGCTCAATAGGAGCATCACTAAGGCTAGGAAGTTCAATAGGAACATTACTAAGGCTAGGCAGGTCAATAGGAGCAATATGCAAAGTATCAGTAGGGCTGGGCAGCTCAATAGGAGCAATATGTATTGTATCAGTAAGGCTAGGCAGAGCAATGGGAGCAATCTGCATTGTATCAGTAAGGCTAGACAGCTTAATAGGAGCAATATGCATTTTATCAGTAAGGCTGGGCCGCTTAATAGGAGCAATATGCACTGTATCAGTAAGGCTGGGCAGCTTAATAGGAGCATCACTAAGGCTAGGCAGCTGCATAGGAGCATCACTAAGGCTGGGCAGCTCAATAGGAGCAATATGCATTGTATCACTAAGGCTGGGCAGCTCAATAGGAGCATCACTAAGGCTGGGCAGCTCAAAAGGAGCATCACTATGGCTAGGCAGTTCAATAGGAACATTACTAAGGCTAGGCAGGTCAATAGGAGCAATATGCAAAGTATCAGTGGGGCTGGGCAGCTCAATAGGAGCAATATGTATTGTATCAGTAAGGCTAGGCAGAGCAATGGGAGCAATATGCATTTTATCAGTAAGGCTGGGCCGCTTAATAGGAGCAATATGCACTGTATCAGTAAGGCTGGGCAGCTTAATAGGAGCATCACTAAGGCTAGGCAGCTGAATAGGAGCATCACTAAGGCTGGGCATCTCAATAGGAGCAATATGCATTGTATCAGTAAGGCTTGGCAGCTTAATAGGAGCATCACTAAGGCTAGGCAGCTCAATAGGAGCATCACTAAGGCTGGGCAGACCAATAGGAGCAATATGCATTGTATCTGTAAGGCTGGGCAGCTCAATTGCAGCAATATGCATTGTATCACTAAGGCTAGGCAGCTCAATAAGAGCATCACTAAGGCTAGGCAGCTCAATAGGAGCATCACTAAGGCTAGGCAGCTCAATAGGAGCAATATGCATTGTATCAGTAAGGCTAGGCAGCCCAATAGGAGCAATATGCATTGTATCAGTAAGGCTGGGCATCTCAATAGGAGCAATATGCATTGTATCAGTCAGGCTAGGCTGCCCAAAAGGAGCAATATGCATTGTATCAATAAGGCTGGGCAGCTCAATAGGAGCAATATGCATTGTATCAGTGAGGCTGGGCAGCTCAATAAGAGCATCACTAAGGCTAGGCAGAGCAATAGGAGCAATCTGCAGTGTATCAATAAGGCTGAGCAGTTCAATAGGAGCAATATGCATTGTATCAGTAAGGCTGGGCAGCTTAATAGGAGCAATATGCATTGTATCAGTAAGGCTGGGCAGCTCAATAGGAGCATCACTGAGGCTAGGCAGCTCAATAGGAGCATCACTAAGGCTGGGCAGCTCAATAGGAGCATCACTAAGGCTAGGCAGCTTAATAGGAGCAATGTGCATTGTAACACTAAGGCTAGGCAGCACAATGAGAGCAACATGCATTTTATCAGTAAGGCTAAGCAGATCAATAGGAGCAATATGCATTGTATCAGTAAGGCTGGGCAGCTGAATAGGAGCATCACTAAGGCTAGGCAGCTCAATAGGAGCATCACTAAGGCTGGGCAGCTCAACAGGAGCAATATGCATTGTAACACTAAGGCTAGACAGTACAATAGGAGCAACATACATTGTATCAGTGAGGCTATGCCGATCAATAGGAGCAATATGCATTGTATCAGTAAAGCTGGGCAGCTCAATTGTAGCAATATGTATTGTATGAGTAAGGCTAGGCTGCTCAATATGAGCATCACTAAGGCTAGGCAGCTCAGTAGGAGCATCACTAAGGCTAGGTGGCCCAATTAGAGCAATATGCATTGTATCAGTAAGGATAGGCAGCCCAATAGGAGCAATATGCATTGTATCAGTAAGGCTGGGCAGCTCAATAGGAGCAATATGTATTGTATCAATAAGCCTGGGCAGCTCAATAGGAGCAATATGCATTGTACCAGTAAGGCTTGTAAGAGTAGGCTGCCCAATAGGAGCAATATGCATTGTAGCAATAAGGCTGGGCAGCTCAATAGGAGCAATATGCATTGTATCAGTAAAACTGGGCAGCTCAATAGGAGCATCACTAAGATTAGGCAGCTCAATAGGAGAAATATGCATTGTATCAATAAGGCTGGGCAGTTCAATAGGAGCAATATGCATTGTAACACTAAGGCTGGGCAGTTCAATAGGGGCAATATGCATTGTATCAATACGACTGGGCAGCTCAATAGGAGCAAAGTTTGACTTACTGGGACCAATATGCATTGAGGCAGTATCGGTGTGGCTGCATGGAGCAAGTAACACATTTTGCTCAAGTGGAGCGGTGAGCAGTGGGTTAATGTCAATGGAGGTATAGAGCGGGGTTGGCTGGGAAGCGTTCGGTTCCGCTTGGTGCTGCAGGAGGAGGCAGGTGTTTTATGATGTGAAATTGTAGTGCTAATATTTGCCAGAATTACTATATAAGAGCAAACTCCTATTGGCTTTGCCATTAAAAATACCATGCCACAAAATGAAAACATGTCCAAACTGGCTGCACCAAAATGCCAGTCTAGCCACACAATAACACATAGCATGCTTGCTTTATCACAAATGCCCCGTAAAAAATGCTTTGCCAAAGAAATAGTCAACCTGGCTGCACCAACATGCCAGTCTAGCCACGTAATAACACGTTTCATGCTTGCTTAATCAAAGATACCCAGTAAACATGCACCTCCAAATATGCATGTCATCACAGAGCACAGCCACTACACTACATGACATCTTGTAAACCAGAAAGAGGCGGGATGTGCAGTATCACACCCTTCACAATGTAAATGGGATGGCCATCAGCACATATGGTATAAATGTGGCCACAACAAATTGTATTGAACACACCCATCTTTGGTGGCCCTCAGTATCAAATATCTGAACTTCTTGCCTCCAGCAACAGACATAAAGGAAGACGGGCCACGTTTGGGCCGTGTGTAGCCCCCCCCCCCCCAATCTGACATGTACTGCATGTGTATGTGGAGACCTGGTAACAGATATTTTATTGTGAGACCCGGTTGTTGGAGTTGGCACCTACATATCACACACCCAGTGGATCCCTCTGTAGTGACACATCGCAGCCCAGGATACTGCATGCAGATTTGCAAAACAATTATATCAACATATACATTTATCACACTTCTTTCTTCTAGGTGCACATGCAAATCTGCGATAGCACCACATCCATCATGTTGAGGCAAACAAAAGGCAGGGTTACTGTATGCATTGGCACCCTAATGAAAGGTATATGAATGGTGAGGGGGGACATCACATGGAACAGGGCCAGGTGAGTTGACTTTGATTGGGAGGAACACAGTGAGCAGGCAATAAACTTATGGCAGGCAGTAAATACAACAAATCTGAAAGTCCAAAGAAATCCTTCAATCCTCTGAGGCATGACTATTGTAATCAGCGGCCCAGTTGCACAATTCTCTTTCATCCCTCTGCTCTACCACCTCACTATCATCCCTCTGTTACCTCTACGTCTCCTCCCACTTCCTTCTCCTTGTCCTCTCCAACCTCTGCCTTCCTTCTTCCCCCCTCACCTTCCTCTACTCCCTCTTTGTCCTCACCATATTTCCTTTCTTCCTCTCCTACTTTCTCACACTATTCTTCCATCTCCCCCTCTATTATGTCTTCCTTTTCCTCTTCTCTCTCTCCTTCCTCTACCTTCTGATCTCTACCTCACATCTGTCTCCTCGCTTTTGATTCTCCCGCTCGTTCCCATGCCAAACCTTCGCCTTGCCCTCTCTTTTCTCCCCATCTCTTCACTCACCCCCTACTCCTCTCTACCCTCAGATTCCCTCTTACTCTGTCCTCACACTCCTCTACCTCCTTCCATCCAACAATCCACTCTGCAGTCTGTCCAAGTGCAGACCCCATAGCTACCATTACCAGCAAGACCCCAACCACAGCTTCTTGAGTGGCTTACTGGCAAATCAATATGGTGTACAGTCTAATTGTAAGCAAGGAGCTAGTATTTGGTCAAATTAAAGTAGAATCGAAGTACTCTCCAATACTATTTCTATGATAACGATACCTGTCTCTCCTGATTGAGCCCACATTTTACTGAAAGCAGCAATCTATCGGTGTTGCGCGTTTAATCCAATCCTGTGATACCACGGGTGATAAGTTCGGTTTACACGCGGAACGCCAGCGGATTTCTGCACATCAGTAAAATGAGGGCTCAATCAGGAGAGACAGGGATAGTTATCCCAGAAATAAGAATTTTGGAGAGGACTTTGATTCTAACTTAATTTGAACAAATTCTAAGCTCTGTCTTGATCAGGACCCAATGGTCAAAACACGTGTCGACATAGGGGCAATTGAATCATTAATAAATCCTTAATGATACAATCACCAGAATCAAGTCAATAATTGCAACTCAGGTGGACAGGCGCTATACAGGAATGACACCCTGTACAAGTGTAGAGGAGGTCCCAAATAAAGCCTGCAGTCCAGTCGCCAATTTTGAAGTACCAGGAACGTTCACACCAAAATATGTGACGTACGATGAGCAAATAAACCAGCAGAGGGCCGCAGTGGGGCTCTGCCCAGTGCCTATTAGAAGAGCAACACCTATTCAAGTACCGATACCCAGAAAACCATGGACAGTAAGGTATCCATTAAGGAAACCATATCAGCAAATTAAACGAAATGAACATTGCCTAAGTACTGTCCCAGAAGAAACCAAAAAGGCCTTAATGGAAGACGAATGGTGATGTCATGAGGGCCCGGACTGACGTGCAGATAGATGAAATGTCAACCAAAGAATGACCCACAGAGACGAAATGCTATGAATAAAGATATTGTGATCCTAAAGGGGGAGAATGATGTTGAAATACAAAGAAGTTCAAGCTGTAAGCAAGATGAAGATATTCAACTAGTTTACACCTGTAAATATGCTTGGAACCGCAAGAAAGCTAAGGAAATGGTGCAGCTTGCTATGCTAAGTGCAAGAGTAGTGCGGCAAGCGCCATTATACATAATCTACCTCAAACGAAGCACTTCATTATAAGCTTATTTCTAGTTTGCACAAAAGCAGAACTAACCCAGGTTACTAAAGGCCAAACACAAGAAGATTAATATTCTAGCAACACGAGGATAGATGGCTGAATCGAAACTCGGCAGAGGCAGCTCGTGCCAGGGAAGTCATGGTCATACCAATAAAAGCTATGAACAGTAGCTACAGTAGCTACTTTAATTGAAACTAAGAACAGAATATCCTGCCTCTGAAGGATCAAGGTAAGAAGGCGAAGGCAGGTGGCGGATGAAATGAAAATCAAATACACAAATTGAGAGAAAGAAGACAAATTCACGGTGTGGGAATCATGTGACCAGCCGGATCAAGCGGAGATATCAGAACCTTTGCAGGCAGAAGATGCAGTTTCGAGGCCAACCACAGTGAACTAATTGACGCATGGCTATTAAAGTTATGATTGATTGTAACAAGGGCTGGAGGAAGGCCAGGTAACTAAGGGGCACCTCGCACCTGGCTGACCGTTCTGCATGCTGCTAAGCAAAGTAGAAAAGTATGCATGGGGTTGGTGCCAACCCAATCACAATGGACCAAATAATCTAGGGTCATATAGTTAGTAGAACCAATGAGACGTCATACTTCTAGTGACGTCTACAGTGGTCATTTTTGAAGGAAGGGCTTAGAAACCCACCTGACAGTGCTTGCCCAATCCCCTCACTCCGTTCCCATATACAGATATAGTACCTATAGTAAAGTTACCTTTTACTAACCAATAGAATTGCATGTTAACTTTTGAGTGTTACACATCAATTATGACGAGTTTTGAGTATAAATGTTACAACTTGTATGAAGTTCGTTGGAGTTGAAGCGAGAAGGACAATCGTATTACTGCTGATATCCATGACTCCCTGTTTTTTGTACTTGTCATTAAACATACTCCCTTTGCCAAACCATTGAGTTGTCCTTATTGATTGGTATGGAGTAATAAATCTGCACCCCCATCCATCTTAAGGGTGCAGCTATCTCGTCTTAAAGTACTTCTCAGCAAACCCTGGCTCTATGGGCCAGCCAGGGGTCTTGGGGTACACAATGTTTTCAAAGTAAGGTATGGGGATACCTTAAGACATCCCTAAAAGTGACAGTCCAAACTCATAACCTAATAAGTGATAAGCGCAGAGTGACGCAATAACCCCACTCAAAGTACTAATTGTAAGCAAGGGCAACGTAAGGTGGTGAGGGGCAAAGAATGGGCTTGGTGTGATGGGAATGGTAAGCAATTGGTGACTGAGCAATGTGGGCAAGGAACGGAGGTGCGTGCAAGGTAAAGCAAGGGGATTGAGTTAATAGTTAAAGCATGGAGCAAAAAGGGAACAGTTGTCTGAAAGTTAATTATAAGAAACAGGGGAGCATTGAGAAGGTGGTGCAAGGGAAGGACGTGGAGGATAATGGGTAAGGAAAATAGGGTACATCGGATTGAGATACACATCTGGAGCAGTTGGTCCGCAGGTTCACTGTTGCTGAGATCTATGCCTGACCTGCATGCCACTGCACTCGATTGTGGGACTAAGTGGTGCATACTTGATTGTGGGACTAAGTGATGCATGTGTAAAGTACTACTTCTCTTATATTTTTGCAGGTTACTTTATCATGTGACCCAGATTATAATTATAGTACCTCTTCATTATAATTATACTATTACGGCCCGATTCATGGATAACTTTGAAGGAAAAACAGACACTTTGCAGGCCATGCTGCGCGCAAATCCCTCCATCACTTTCCCGGACCCCTGCGCACAGTCGAGCGCATTGGGCGAGACTTCTCGTAGAGCATGGTTGGGGCTTGCGCAGAGACAAAAATAGGGGCCGGAATATGCATATATCCCATTATTGATGCAGAATGAGGTATAATGTGGGAGTGTTGAGGGCCGGGACATGCAAAGCAATGACACGCCTAATCCACCACAAACTCAGACAAATTCATGGATTCCTACACGCAACATTACATCTGCAAAAGTCACAGGCAAACCCTGTGGTCCAACCACCACATGATAGTAGGCGTAAAGCCCAACGAGCAAGGGATCCAATGCATATGAAGCACGCAATGCACGCGATACTAACGTCTCACAGCCATGATGAACGCTGCAATAGTGGGAGCTATTTTCCATGGGCACCGAAAGAGGAGGAGGACGCCCATGCCCCGAATTTTTGCAAAAAGCACCATTATGTTTGTGATGCCTGAGGACCAGGTCTGTGCCAGTTACCGGTTCCCCCACCATATCATCCTAGACCTTGTCAGGGAGTGGGAGCAAGACCTAGCATCACCTACTATCTGCTCCCACGCCCTTAACCCTCTTGAAAAAGTGCTGACAGCACTACCTTTCATTGTCACTGGCTTCTTGCAGCGTACCACTGACATAGTTGGTGGGATATCACAGGCCACACAATCCTGCTGTCCCCACCTGGTCTTGGCCTACATCACATCCCGTGCATGTCTGCATAGGCATATATATGTGCTGAGAACACTGGAGGAAAGGCAGAGTGTGCGAGGATTTCTATGTGGTTGTACACATTCCATGTGTACTTGGAGCCATAGACTGTACACATGTTTTGCTACGGCACCCCCGAATGACAGAGCACATATACTGCAATCGCAAGCACTGACATTCCATACATGTGCAGGTTGTCTGTGGCCCAAATGGAGTGATCATGCAAGTAAATGCCAATTTCCCTGGCAGCACACATGACAGCTACATTTACCACCAGTCAACACTCCACCGTGCCCTGGCATCGTAAAAATATGGCAACCCCTGGCTCATCAGTGAGTATAACTGGCACGCACATGCATGCATGTCACACACCAAACAACAGACCCTGACAAAAAGTGCCAACAACAACCATGTAAACATTTTCAGGGGACAGTGCGTAACCGCTATCACCGTACATGATGACGCCATACAGGAATCCTGCCACACCAGCTGAGGTAAGATACAATGCTGCACATGTGGCCACAAGGGGTATAGTGGAGCGCACATTCAGGGTGCTTAAGTCACGTTTCCGCTTCCTAGACCACTGTGGTGGGGTATTGATATATGCTCCACCAGTAGTCTGTAAAATAATTGTACTGCACAATTTAGCCACACAGTGTGGCGTACCAGTGGGAATGCAGATAGGACATCGCCCTCACCCACAGACATCATCCTTGCCCTTGGTTGGCCAAAGGGCACAGCGGGATGCTGCACGAAACAAGCTGGTGAAATCATACTTTACTTGAAAACCTGTCCCTGCGGAGCACACAGTGAGGCCACAGCCCTGGTGCCAATCAGTTATGAATTGGGGCATATCCTCTGTGCCCATATCAATGCTCTGAGAATGTGTGCCTGCAAGAGGGAAACTGTGTGTGTCCACTAAGCATAATATAACATGCACCAAACACCAACACAGTCATAGCAAATGGAAACAACAGAATACATTTTATTGTCGGGAAGCACGTTCAGACCCCAGCCACACCCAAATTAATTACATTGCTGAATGAACACTAGCACATGAGGAATGCACATGGGTGGGCATAGAGGCGAGGGGGAATCATGTGGGTAAAGGTGACTGGCGGGAGACATGTGAATTGTAGAACACATACATATTTAGGTGAAAAGAACCTCTTGCTATGCAGAAATGTCACATACAATACATTGCATGTGGATGAAATACAGAACATGAACTAACGGTGTATCCAAGAGTAGGCCTCACTCCTCGCAGGCTGTGTTTGACACACGGAACAACGAGGCCTCTTCTCTTGCTTGACTATCACATCACAACCCCCAGGCAAGGCTGGGAACAGGCACGTACGTACACACATACAAATACATGAAATAACAACTATGTACAATAAGACAACAATGCGAGCAGTCAAATGGGAGTAGAGCTGTTGCCGATTGTGAAGGTCATACACATGGGAGCCAGGGCAGAGGTCCTCAGCTGCCAAAACATGAGCTGAGATTTAGGACACCAGCACCGCCCATGATAGTGGTTTTATAATTTGAATTAACAGACACAGAGGGAGAAAGATCATAAATGCATCACGAATCGGATGGATCAATGGGACATGCAGGAACCCCAAGCCTACCCCTTGGGAGGAGTACCAGACAAAGTGAGCTACAGAGAACAACAAGGTCTGTCATTTGTACCAGGGAGAGCAAAGGGCGATGCCAACGTCAATAAGAATGCAGTTGGGAGGCCTCATATGGGTCCTGTGTGTCTGGGATGAGAAAACAGTCTCCTACTTTGCAAGGACCAGGCTGACCCCGAAGTAATCAACTGATCTCATGTTGATGGCCATGTGCACATCACGTGGTGAGAACCCAAGGTGAAGAGGCTGTCACTATGTGCAAATAAGCTGTAGGATAAGATGAGGCGGACAATGAGAGACTGGATATTATGTGAATATAAGCATGTAAATAGGCGGTACACAATGAGGGTGGTAAATGAACACTACATGAAATGCGGCACACATGAGGATTGACATGGTCACAACATGCTGCTTGCTAAGATTAAGACACAAGGGCCCTCATTACAACCCAGGCGGTAAGTATCCAACATTACCGGCATGGCGTAATTAGCGTTTACGCCTTGGTCCGATGCCGTAAAGTGCGGCACATTACGACCCATCGTGCACGAGCATTACGCCATGCCGCTAATGTAAACTACGCCATGGCGTAAATGACCCCAAAACGGCCCTTACCGCATCGTACGCCGCGCAAGGTGCACTACCGCCACCCATCATTGCGGTGACCGTAATTAGCGGTGACCGTAATTAGCGGTCACCGTAAATAAGCGGAACCGGAAGTAGCGTCATTGCGGCGGAACGGGAAAGAGCACGGCGGCCATCTTTGAAAACACAATCCATTGCCATCCTACCCAACCACACCACATCTGACCCTCAGACCTTGTAAAACCCATTACCCACCCATTTCCCCACCTAAACATGCCCAAAGTTCTGAAGAAAGCCTGCGATCGGCAGCGGCAGGACCGCTTCAGTCGGGAAGAACTAACGATGTTGGCAGAAACGCTGCAGGAAAAGGCGGACATCGTCTTCTCGCCAGAAATGGCAAGAGCAGCCATAGCCCGCAAAAAGGAAATATGGGAACTTGTGGCACAACGGGTCAGTGCCGTAGGTACCACCCCACGCACCTCCAAACAGTGCCGCAAAAGGTGGGATGACCTCCGGCTCCGAGTAAGGAGCATACTGTCAGCCAATCGAAACCTGGGCCTGGCAACTGGCGGGGAGCAGACTCCCCAATCAAGATACAGCCATGGGAGGAGATTTGTGCCTCGACGATCGGCATAGAGTGCATTGAGGGCGTTGATGGAATGGAGAGAGGAGCCCCGACATCAGGAGACACAGGTAGGTGCCTCCAATTCAGCCATGCAAAACACCCTGAATTACACTTACATGGGAATCACAATGTCGCCCCATATGGGAAACACAACACATCAGCAGGAGATCCACACCCTGCACACATGCAGCATGCACACTCCACAGCAGACACACACATTTCTGCATGCTCAACCCACCCAAAAGGGAGACAACCTGTATGTCACAGCCTACAAAGTCCACCATCTATCCTTCAAAACCATGGCAATCTTCATGCCTGCTCAATGTTCGCTGACCCATCAATAACACATTCCCTCCTCTGCTCCACCACAGGCTCACAATCGGACACCGGCAGGGACGAGAGTGGCACCACCCCAGCCAAGAAGCCCAGGACAGAGGGAAGAGCACAACAACCCTCCACCTCTGCTGGACCCATGCCCAAACCACACCAGGCCAAAATCCCTGTTGAAAGACAGCCCAGAGCAGCAATGACCCCTGACGAAAGTGCCATGATAGCACCCACGGAAGACACACAACAACTGCTGCCCACTGAGGGCAATGGGCCTCATTACGACCCAGGCGGTAAGTTACCGCCTGGGCCGTGACTTTACCACCAGGGCGTAAACTACGTTTACGCCATGGTGTTTGGCGGACTTACCGCCCCATTCCGACCTTGGCGGGGCGGTAAGTCCCCAATCCCCATTTACCCTTCCCCATTCCCATTTTTGCCCCATAGGGCATAATGGGAGTGGGGAAGGCGTTAATTACGCCACCGTAAATTACGGTGGCGTAATTAACTCCATGGTCACTTAGCGCCATGGATTTTAACACCTGCTAAAAGCAGGTGTTAAATCCGCCATGGCGCTAAGGGACCTCGTACTCAGGCGGTAAGGGTCGGCGCTGTTTACGCTGCCGTAAACCCCTTACCGCCTGGGTCGTAATGAGGCCCAATGTGTCTGCGGGGAACAGTACCATTGGGGAGACTGCTGCCGTCGCAGCATGCTCCGACAGCGATGTGGGGAATATGGAGGATGACACTGAAGGTTCCCCCAACGCCCACCTTCACTCCCCACACCTGTCCCCATGTAGCCTGCACGGAGACGACACACAGGGGCTATCCCTTGGAGATACATGACCAGCCACTCCCAGCACAGTGGGAGTAGGGGAGGAGGGGAGTAGTCCAATTGGGCCGGCAATTGCAACCTCCATTGCCCCTGATTTCCAGCAATCGCTGGACGAAATATCAACGAGGCAACAACAATCGTCCTCACTACTGACGCAGCATGTTGCTGATTGTGGAGGCGCCAGTGCAGGCATGGAGAGATGTGCTGAGAACATCAAGGCAGCCATCCAATCAGCAGGCAAGGACATTTGTGCAGAACTAGCCGCGGTGCGCAATATGATAAGTGAACTCATACAGACAATCATGGACACACGGTGTAGCGAGCAGGCCAGTACCTCCTCCGCAGCAAGTTATGCCCCAGCCAGCCCAGTCCGCAGGTCATCTAGGAACCTGAGGAGCACAGGCAGGGGGGCCCCAGGTGCCGGGAGAGGGGGCTGCCAATAGTGGCCGTCCAGTGCACCAATGGAACATTACCCAGCCCTTCACCACGGGCACCGTCACACCTTTGCAGGGAGTTCAGGGGGGAGGGGGAGGGGGGATTGGGTGTGTTGGGGAGTTCAGGGGGGAGGGGGGAGGGGTGATTGGGTGTGTTGGGGAGTTCAGGGGGGAGTGGGGGGGATTGGGTGTTTCAGACCTATGCACATTGATAATACACTTTTTTGATTTGCACAAATCAAATGTGTGGACATTGCTCATTGCGTATGTGTGCTTTATTGGTGTACAGTCCACAGTGTGCATGTCCCAGACACACACAGTGCCCCAAGTGCCGTCTCCATGTTACACACAACAGCCGTGTGTGCTAGAAGCATTGGTCAATGATATTCTGACGCATTTCACGGCCCTCCTGTGCATCGCTGCCTCCTTGAGGTGCTGCCCCATCCTCACCCTCATCATCCTCATCATCAGGTGGTTGCAGTTCTGCGTCAGGGGGCAGTGGAACATTCCGTCTGACACACATATTGTGTAGCATTACACATGCCATGACAATCTTTGCAACCTTCTCATGGCAGTACAGGAGTGCCCCGCCAGACCTGCTGAGGCAGCGAAACCGTGCCTTCAGTAGGCCAAATGCCTGCTCAATCACCACACGGGTACGTGCATGGGCACGGTTGAAGTCCGCCTCATGCTGGTTCTGTGGGTTCCGGACTGGTGTAAGGAGCCACCTCTTCAGGGGATAGCCAGCATCACCTGTATGTAGGAAACAATGTATGTGTCAGTCATTACATCTAATTCTGAACATGACGTGCCAACATGCACATTGAACTGTTACTTTGGACCACTTTCAGTTGCGCTGATGGATTCACGCTATGCAAACGGTATATGTCCATGGCTCTCATGGACAGTTTTGCATGCCAACAAACCATGTATGCAGGGTGGTCGAGTGCCTTGTGAGTGCCCATCCACTGTGTCCGTCCATGCCGTATGTTTAGGTGACATGGCAAGTGTCCTGTGATGTCAATGCTCCCATGATTGCTACATTGCTGTCTGCATCATTAGACCCCAGTGAACTATCTGGATGTTGATAGGGACGTTTAGTGGGCCTGGCTGTCTGTGCTGTGGTGTTGTGGTGTTTCTGTCCGTCATGTGCCTCCTTTGTGCGCTGTTATGTGGGACAGGCCTTTCAGTAGATGGTGTATAGTGACGTGCATGTAGGTGCATTTCGTTGGAGTCAATGGTCCAAATTGGTACAATGCACTTGCAGATGGTTGTGTCATGGTTGGAACACACCTTCTTTGACATGGTGGGGCTGCTTCGGTCAGGCATAATGTCTACAGGTGTGAGATTACGTTAGTGCTGCTTTAGGGTATGATCGTCTCTGCTAGTCGCAGCCAGGTGGAGTATGCTTCATTCCCCCCGCCCCCTTTCTGCCAGGTGGAGTATGCATCATTCCCCCCCCCTTTCTGCCAGGTGGAGTATGCATCATTCCCCCCCCTTTCTGCCAGGTGGAGTATGCATCATTCCCCCCCTTTCTGCCAGGTGGAGTATGCATCATTCCCCCCCCTTTCTGCCAGGTGGAGTATGCATCATTCCCCCCCCTTTCTTCCAGGTGGAGTATGCATCATTCCCCCCCTTTCTGCCAGGTGGAGTATGCATCATTCCCCCCTTTCTGCCAGGTGGAGTATGCATCATTCCCCCCCCTTTCTGCCAGGTGGAGTATGCATCATTCCCCCCCCTTTCTGCCATACCAAGGTCATGACGTGAGACTCACCGAGTAGCCAGGATCTTGGGCCTGCGTGTCGCTCCATGTAGCGTGGTATTGTGGAGTTCCTCAGGACCATTGAATCATGGGTTGATCCGGGGAATCGGGCACAACAATGTGTGAGGATCCTGTTGGAGTCACAGACCATCTGCACGTTGATTGAGTGAAATTGTTTACGGTTGCGGTACGGTACCTCCATGGCATGTGGGACCTCCAATTCCACATGGGTGCAGTGAATGGCACCAATGCAACCAGGTATGCCGGCTAGTGCATGGAAACCCACTTTGGTGTTTGCAATCTCCTGGGCAGACCGTGGTAATGAGATGTGGTCGACTGTGTGCTTGAGGAGGGCATCGAGCACTTGGATCAGTGTACGTGAGAATAATGGTTGTGAAATACCATGCAAGTGCCCCACTGTGTGCTGGTAGGTGCCTGTGGCCAGGAGGTGGAGTACAGGCACTACCTTCAGTAGGGTTGGGATGGCAGTTGGTGTTTCTATCTTGCTGACAATGTCGTTGTGCGTCATGTCCACGATGGCGGTGATGGTGTCCTGGTCCAAACGGTACAGGGTGTGGATCTGCTCAGCAGTGAGGTTGAATGGACTGGCTCTGATGCGTAGGATTGTGGGCTGCCTGCGTGGTGGTACTGGCTGTGCTGGTTGGCCTTGCTGGGCCTGCCTTGCCCTCCTTCTCCTCCTGCGTCTTCTCTGTGCAGCCTGTTGTTGTTGTTGTTGTTGTTGTAGTTGTAGTTGTAGCACTTGCATTGCTATCAGGTCCTCCAGCCCCAACATTGCTAGTCCTATTGGTATCATTGTGGAGTGTAACTGGGTCTGGGAAGGGGTTGGGTGTGCTCTTTTTGTACTTCCTGAGTCTGTATTGCCTCCACCTGTGCTGATTCTGTGCACCTGCGGCACCTGGATTCACTGCACAAGGCCCTTTACGGTTGGTTCGCGATGGCGTAATTACCGGCATGGCGGTAAGGTACTTAATGGGCTGGGTGATGGCGTTAGGTGCATGTCCGCTTGGGTCGACATTCGTGTACCTTTCCGCCATGCCGGTAATTACGGTGTGGGGGGTCGCCTGCGCGCGTCCTTGGTGCAGTTAGCGGCAGCGTTAACTACGATGCCGCTAATGGCATCGTAGTTAACGGTCACGGGTCTTAATCGGACCTATCGGAAAACGATGGCGGTAATCCTTTACCGCCATCGTTTTTCGCTTTGCGCCAGGGTTGTAATGAGGGCCAAGGCCTCATTACGACCCAGGCGGAGGACCATGGTGCTACTAGCACCATGGTCCATGCCGGTGTCCGCCATGGCGGAATGGGGAATTACCACCCCATTCCAAGGTTGGCGGGGCGGTAATTCCCCATGCCGCCATGGCCCTTCCCCATTCCCATTTTTGCCCCAAAGGGCTCAATGGGAATGGGGAAGGCGTTAAGTACGGCGCTGCAAATTGCGGCACCGTACTTAGCACCAAGGTCCCTTTGCGGGTCCCTACTTTAACGGCTGGTAACACCAGCCGTTAAGGTCGGGTCCCGCAAAGGGACCTCGTAATTAGGCACTAATAGGTTAACGGCGCCGCAGCCTTTTACAGCGCCGTTAACCCATTAGCGCCTGGGTCGTAATGAGGCCTGCAGAGCTCTGTGGCAGTGGACTAATAATAACATGTTGCCATTTCCACATTTTGTATGGAAAACAAAGGTCTTGTGCATCCCGAAAAAGGGGGCACCAAGCCCTTTTCCCTAGTGGGCTTTCATTTCACTGTCTGCAGTTACCCTACATTGTCCACAACAAAGCCAACAACATAGGCAGCAAAGTTCCCGGTTAGTGTAACATGTGCCCTACTGAGTGCCATGCAACAAATGCAAACAAGAACTCCCCAGCCACCCATCACCATATGTCCCTGCACCCATGCAGTCAGAGCCACACGCCTTCGGCAAATGCAATTCTATTACCCCACACAGTGACACCTTCCCCACCCACAACACCTACACTGCCTTCCCTCCAGAGTGCCTGCCATGAAGGAGCAGGAACTACTTACCCCTTGTCCGGCTGAGGGGATATTGTGAACACACTGGTCCGGCTTGTGTCAGAATGACACTGAGAGGACTTACAAATAGAGATCACTGAGAAAATAGAGATCACTGAGAGAATGGAAACCCAGCATCCCTTTGGAAGCACTCCCAATGCCAGGAAATGGCATCCCCTGAATAACATGGCATCAGGACAGTGCAGTAAACATTGCTGGGAAAGCCGATGATGGAAAGTCCAAGACGACAGAATGCAAACATCTCATGGACTACAGTGAAGACAGGATAGTCACAAGGCAAATAGGCAAATAGGCAGCAGTCATACCGGAAGGCAGGGCACAGAGGCAACTAGCATAAAAGAGACAAGCAGGCAAGAGAAAGGAATGAGAAAATGTGGCCAAGGTGACTGTCAGTGAATGGGAAGCTGCGTGGCAGGCAACACGCATGCAAAAACGGCAAGAAAGCAATCACACACTAGACTTGCATCAACATGTGTCCCAACACACATGCAGCTGGATGGGCCACCATCATGACAACTCACCAATAAACACCCTACAGTGACAGCCTCCCACACTACAATACCTCCACAACCAGTGCACTCCTGATTGACATGCCAAAACAGCAAGCATACAACCACCAGCCAACTGACACCATGTGTTCCTGCACCCTTGAAGCCAGCCCTGCTCACATCAGTACAAGGAAACCAAAATACACCCCACGCAGTCCCAGAATCTGCCACCAAAAACACAACAAGTGCTGCTGTGAGTGCATTTCACTTACCTGCACAAGGTACCCACCTATCTGGCACCCACAGCATCCAACCTGAAACAACATTCTGGTGATTACAAGTCCGATATGAACACCCTCAACTCCATTTGCTCAACGATCCAAACTTGGATGGCAGAAAACTGGTTGTGCCTCAATGGTGAGAAAACCGAACTCTTGCTAATTGGATCTCCGGCCAACTTGGGTAAAATGGACAAACAATATAGCTCCTTCACTATTGACAATATTCCCATTAATGTATCCCAAACAGTCAAGACCTTGGGTGTCTATCTGGACTCTAACCTTTCTATGAACAGACATGTTAATGTGATTGCTTTCTCCTGAGCTAACAATTCCAAACTGCTTAATGGAGCCAGACCCTTCTTATCTCAACAAAATTGCCTTACCATTGCAAGAGCAATAATTGGATCAAGATTGGATTACTGCAATGCCCTCTTTGTAGGGACCTCTGGAAAAAATATCTCCAAACTCCAAATGGTACAAAACAATGCCCTTAGGGCTGCCACCAGTATCTCCAAAAGGGTCCACATCTCGGAGATTATGAGGCAGGTCCACTGGCTCCCTTTTAAAGAAAGGATTGTCTTTAAAACACTTGCCCTTACGCACAAATGCGTTCATGACCTGGCACCCCCCTATTTGGTCGAAAGAATAGCTAAGCCAATCACAACTAGGCCCATCAGACTGGCCTACACCAATCGAATTTCCATTCCTAAGACCCGGAGAGTTTGTGCAGGCGGTACTAGCTTCCCTACCATGGCCGGAACACACTGGAATTCTCTACCCACTCACATTAGGAGGATTGATTCTCACTTAGCCTTCCACAAAGCAATAAAAACGATGCTATTTGTATGACTCCGGTATCCTGCCGGTATTGCTTCCTGACTTCCCGCCATAGGTGGCCGGTTGCTAGCGTTAGCCATCATGTAACCTTCATGCAATGTATTACATGCCAAGATGTAACCAACTATGTATTTATTTCAATTAACCACCTGTAACAGTAACAAAGAAACTACTGATGGGCTGCCTTCACTGTAACCCTAATTAAGCCTACTTACAATCTCTTGCAATAGCGCCTTGATGCCTTTGGGCTGCACCGTGCTCTACAAATCCAAATAAATAAAATAAATTCTGAACTTGCAAAGACATGCATTGCATTAATGTAAAGACACTGGAGAGCCATGACACCTCCTGTATGGAAAAAAGGAAATAGGCATGGACCATCCAGTGTCAACATCCGGAAGTACAAAATTCCAAGCGTACTCAACTGTCAACATACCACCAGCAAAACTCCCCAACAGAGAAATCACCGGAAACAGATTACTAGCATAGCACGACATGCACCCTTGTAACAGGTGTCAGTCCCACCCCCACCCCCCCGGTTGCGGCCACAAGTGGGGACATTTCTTGCAGGCATACAAATCCTGCACACTCACTGACAGGTGTCACGTGTGTCTCTGGGTCCTTCATGGATGCAGGGTAGGAAAAGTACTCCAAGTGAGGAGGTGATGGTTTTGGGAGTGGAAGTACAAGTGTGGTAGCTGATGAGAAGGATGAGGGCAAGAGTGAGACAGAACACTGAGGGATGAATGTATAGCAGTGGAGTGGAGAAAGAGAGGGATAGGGGCATCTTGGTGAAAGGAGGAGACTGGCTAGTGGGGAGATGAGGAGAGACGTGTAGTACATCACAGTGGGTGAGGGCAGTGAGGAGGTAGGCAAGAGAGGAAGACAGACACAGGAACACATGAACAAAAACCGGCATGGTCTGAGAGCCAGGCAAGCCACATAGATGGAAAACTAGCACATGTCAGGGGCGAGGCAGGACAAAAGCTAGTGAGGGGGAAGGGAAGACTAGAAAACTAAGGCCACCTGTCAAAGGTCAATCAGCAGCTTCACCTCACAGAAACAACATGCAGAAATCACCATGCCATTCCAACATAAAAGCGACTCATGTTCATAACTTCCCTGCAAATAAGTGCCTACAACCACATGCCCATACCCTGCAACAACACCCCCAACCCCTGTAGGACACCACTGTAAATACACAGCTGTTCAATCACCCTCCAACAGACCACACCCTGGATGTGAATGTCCCAGTAGTGTGTGTGGATCACAGGGTACACTGGCAACACCTACAGGGACAAGAGATGAACAGAAGGTGGGGGGAGTGGACGGTTCTACGTTATTTAATCGCGGGACTTTTCATCACAGGGTGTTTTACCGCACATTTTTTTGTTGAAAAAAAACCCATCTAATTTTTTTGGGAGGGGGATTACCCCCCCCCCAAAAAGCCGCTGTTCACTTTATTTATTTTTTTATTCCCTTACACAAATTATTTACATTTTTTAACCCCCCACCCAAAAAAAACCTGCGATGAAAAGTCCCACGATCAAAGGACGGTATACCAAGTGGACGATGTACCACATGCACGTGGAAAAACACACATGTGCACTGACATTTACCGTGACTCAAACATAACACCCCCAGAGAGAAATGTTGTGAGAATCCATGCAAATATTGTAGTGACAACTAATACAAGTATGACACAAGAGACTGTGCTTATACTTACCTGCTGACATAGCGGCCTTAATGTGATTCCCTCATCACCGCCACCAGAAACTGTACCTCCACATTTGTGAAAGGAGGGCCAGTGCTTGGCAGAGGGCATGGGGACTAGGGAGGTGAAAGGGTGCAGGGCGAACCCCATGTAGTGCAGTCACTGGGTGAATAAGGTTCACTGCAACAACATGGGACATGGTATGTCATCAGCCATAGTACCAAATCATGCATACAGCACATATGTGGGAATAGTCCATCAACACATTGTTACCTGCACATGCATCCTGTTGTACCCAAGGCAACCATGGCAGTTGACACACCAGTGCATGGCTGCATCTCCAATACTGCACTCATCAATATATTGAGAAGGCAACAGCACATCTCTCAAGGAAAACAAAAATTAAAATAAAATAAAAAGGTCTATCTCGGAATGGGGGGGAAATACACATGCCTCCATCCTGGAGAGGGGTATTACAAATCCAGTAAAATGGGCCCTTCCCCATTAAGTGGTCATGAAAAACAAAAAATATATACATGTCCATCCTGCACTGGGGGCAAAACAAAATCCACCCTGGAGGGGGAGGGGGAAGTTCAATGTCCAAATCCACATGAGTGGACAGTAATAAATGGAAGAATAAAAAACTCCATGGGCTCATGGACATCATAGTAATGGTGGTCGAGGAAGTGTGGGTGTGTTGGGCCCCCAATCCTGCGATTGATCTGCAGGTGGTTGTAGTGGCGGATCCAATTCATGTGGTGCCAAGGCCTAGTCTTCTTCGGCCAGGGCCAGCCGTCACACTGAAGCATGCACCAGCATGCCAGTGAGGTCACGATGCTCTTCCTCACGAGTCTGTATGCACGCTCACTCATGATACACCGAGTTGCTGGGACAGTGTCTGCCTCAGGGCATCCATTTCATTGTGGAACTGTGTCCTTGTGGCTGAGAGTTCCTCATGCATTCCAGTCCTCAAGTTCTCCATGATCATGGCGATTTGATCTACAAGGTGCCAACATCTCACGCTTTAGGGCCTCTCTCTGTGCTCTACCATCTGCATGCAGGGACTCCTGTAGGCACCTCAGATCTGCCCGTCGGCCCTTGATGTTGGATTCCATGCCCAGCCTGTGGGAGCAGCTTCAGGATCGCATGATCTGCAGATGCTGCGCATCCTGGGCCACTGGAACGTCATGTTCTTGGCCAGTGGATCAATGCCCTCTGCAATTCTATCCAACAAATTTCTTTGCTGGATGGCGTTATGCAACATTTGCTGCTCCCATACCGTCTCTTCAGCCTGCACACGTCCACCACGTGTGCATGGCCCACAGCGGCGTGATGCAAGGGACCAGGCCTGTTGGTGTGGTGCATCCGTCGTCGGCTGCATGTCAGTAACTCTCCGTTAGACATCAGCCCCAGAACCTGATACCAACTCAGTGGAGAGTGGCCGTGCAGCTATAACCACCACATACGTGGGGCCTGCCACTGACCGGCCTTGTGAAGCCAGCTGCACAGCCTCAGAACCAACTGCTCCATCTGACCTCACCTTCTCCCTCAGCGAGTCATCCACGTCTGGCTCTGCATCCGAATCAGCAGAGTAGGAAGAATCTGAAGAGGCTGTGGCACCGCTGATAATGGCTTGTAGTGCCTGTGGATTTTAGCCGTGCAATAAACCGCAGCCTCGACTGGTAGACTAACGTACCACCACCTCTTCTTCCTCCTAGTAATGTGTGTCCTGACAAACTTGCGTGTGTGCATCAAAAGGCACATGCACCATTCTACACCACCTCATGATCTGAGCATCTGGATTGGCTGGAGCGAGTCCCCCTAGGCCTGGGACCCTGTTCTGTTCACAGCGCTAGTTGTAACTTTTCAAGGAAATGAGAAAGACTTCACCTAGCCTGAGAGAGTGCCTGCAGGTTGCAGTTTTTGGTTGACAACGCAGGTATCAATCTTGTCTGCTTTGCTGTGAAACAGCTCCTCTTCTCACCATGAGTAAATAGCCATTGTTTGGCTCTGCTGGGTCACGTGTGCAAGGACCACAAAACTGAGCCATTCTGTCTACAATTATGAGGCGTTTATTCTGTATTTCGCAGGTGACTCACCGCCTCTGGTATCTGAAATGTTCCATCTGCCTTTTGTCCTTGGCTGTGAACACTGTCTCTGTGCTTTGTGCTGCAGGGACTGCACTTTTCCCTCCATTAATTTGAGGCCTGTGGTTTTATGTGTTTTCACTACAGTCATTCTATGGATTCCCCATATCTTCTTAGAGGTTAGTTGTGATTGAGCCCTATAGTTCCCTTTAACGTTCCCATAGCTCCTTACGATTAGTTGTTGGAAAGCGGTTGCAAGCTCGGTCCATGTATGCTTGGCTTTCTTGCATTTCTGCGTTTGGCTAATGAAATGGAAAAAGCTCTTGACAGTATGTACAGATGTATCTGTCCTCTATCTATAGAAGGTGTAAGCATGTTCTACGTGTATGTGTGTGTGTCTGCGTATCTTCATGCATGAATGTGAATTTGCTTTGTGGTTAATGCTGCTACGTTATGTTGTCACTAGCGACGTCTTAGTAGCTGGACCTTGTCATCAATCAAACTGATCCATTGATGAGGCTCCTGCCTCTTCGAAACCGTCAACTGGATAAGGCTTAAAGGGTTGTCTGAGCGAATATCTCTTTGCATATGTGCGATACACTGGTGCACCTGGTGATTGACCAAACAGTGAGTTGCTTTGTTTGTTTCTAATCCTTTTGGGCTGACATTCGCATAGGGGACACGAGGGCCATTTCAGTGACCCACTCTTCAGTCCCATCTCTGGTCGACCTGTCAACCACTTCTCCAAACCTATTTACCTTCAATTTAGGAGCCAAATCTTCGTCACCCCCCTAGGTGTCCATAGATTTCAGGTTACAACAATCTCCTCCAGGGTTGTGCCAAACCGATTTTCCACAATATTCTCTGGAGTCGTCAGGGTCATTGAACACTACTCCAGATGGGAACAGAGGGCAACTGGTTATCTGTGCTCTCAGGGTATATCAAGCTACTATTATCTTGTTGTCTTCGGAAGCCGTTTCTACCAGTACTTTCATGCCTACACTCTTTTCGGTCATCTTTCGGCATTGTGTGATACATATTCTGATGACGCATAATGTCAGCAACACTAGTACTAATGCTGCTAGTAATACGTTCAGTCCATTGGCCATCCATGTTGGTATCCATGAGAAGATGTATGAAAGCCAGCCTTCATCTTTCCCTATATCTTCTGCTTCTGCTTCCATTCTGGCATCCATTTGTGATAGGCTGGTAACTGCTTTAGTGAGCCTCCCATTGTCTTCATCATTTGCTGGAATGAATGTACATAAAGAAGCCCCAATCTTGGTTCATAATCCATCCTTCATAGCCACCAGGAGGTCCAGA